>NC_085140.1:46032494-46366244 GCF_024139115.2 Armigeres subalbatus | reverse complement strand
GTAGAAATAGCGCCATTGTCGGCGAGTACAAACATTTTAAGGTGCAGTGGTTCCGAACAGTAAGATTTTTGAAAACCTAATTCTTTAATAAAAAATGAGCATTATTAGAGATATACCATCCACAGAATGTACCAACAACCCAAATCTTCAACCGTGACAGTTAAAGTTAGACCAAACAATAGACAAAAAACGACAATATTGTAAGTTCCAATTGACAAACATGTAAAACAAATAGTAATAGTAAAAATTTACAGTTCTCCCTGAGGAAAACACCAATGCCCGTATCGGAACGTTGGGTAAATAACATACTCGTTTTACTAAATCTAGACTGAGTAGCCGTTTTTTACTAAAATACAAAAGAAACAGTCGTCACACAAACAGTTTAAAATCATCTTCTGCTAACACACAAATTCTTGCCATCCAATGACTTCATATGTTCTACCACGATCATGGGTAGGACAATGCTTTGACTGTCCCACCCAGGAATATTCATGCGTAGGACATGTCCTACCTGTCCCACCCACTCCCGGCGCCACTGCCTCCAATACATTTTTCAAATCAATATCTTCCACATAACGTACATATTCACATATGAGTTTCCATAACATTGTAAATTAACGTCCAAGTCGGGTGGTTTAATCCCCGGGAATAGGCAATTAACTTTGATTGAACTGATTATATGCGTTGTTTAGATTTGTCAGCACTGGTAACTGATCTTTGCCCTACGGCACGCTAAAAACCATCAAATTAACATGATTTTTGATAGGTTGTTATTAATACCAATAAGGAACAAACGTAAAAATTTCAATGACACATAATGAAGATAATATTAAAGAATATTCTAAAAATGTAATACCATGCAAAAGCTCGAAAAACGAGAATAGGTTTTTGGCCAGCCATTTGTTCTAGTTACCCCATCGTGCGGCGTACGATTCAGTGCAACGGAATCGTCGCCGCCGTTGGTTCCCTGCTCATGCAGCATCAATCATAGTAACCCATGAGTCAGCAGACAAAATTTGACAGCTCTATCCGTCGAACTCTAATCGTCATGGCAAAAACAGTGAAGCAACTCCGTTGAGAAGTGTGCGCGTTCAAAGAACGGCACCCCGCCGTGACGAAAACGGACATCGTGCGGTACTTTGTGGACGCCGGATACGCCCGTTCCGGCACCTACAACATCTTGACGGCAACATTTCTTAGAAGGCGCCATTCACCATCAATCATCATTTTACTGAACGATGATCCTTCGATTTAATTCTCACTACTTTCCGCCAATAGCGTATAGCAGCACAGATTTCACGTTAGAGTTAAAAATTCGGATTTTGGTGCGTTCATTATTTGCCTGTTTTCCAGATATTTTTCAAACTCGGCAGTCTTTGCCTTCTTGATTCGTGCGCATATGTCGATCTTGGTACCGCCGTCAAGCTCATTCGCTGGTGTCTGCATCAATCAACTTGTAGTGATGGAATGATGCAGCAATCACATTTATAGGTGTCTGTGAATTCAGTGTTCCACCTTCAAAACAGTTTTGGGCTAAAGAAACACATTTCCAGATCTTCAAAATAAATAATGGATTTAAAGCATGCAATTCAAATCTATTGATTGATTAAGGGATTTATCTTGAAGATTCGTTCAAGCTGATGGGCGCTATTAATGTTAACAATCTTTCCATGCCACCGTAATGTACTGTATTCCGAAATATTGAAATGACACCCGGTATATGGAACAAAGACGTAAGTCCTATGTCAAAATGAGACATTTCCATTTTCAAGAGACCGAGTGAAAATGTAGCGGGCTCCCCGTTTTCTCTCACATTACAAGCGCTCATTGATGGTGAGAAAACAAAACAAAAACGAGATTTTTTTTTGTTGCTATTTTTTTTTTGTAATTTCCCAAGTGCGATGAATCGGAGCAAAACATTTGAAATTGGCCAGGTTTATACTTTGTGATTCAGTACATTAAAATTTAATTTAATTTAATGTACTGTGATGTGAACGAACAAAACGCTGATGAACTTAATACTACTATTGGTACGGGGTAAGATCTACCACGGTTACATTGCCAGCTACAGGCAAATCCTGACCCAACGAATACCTTCCTCATTATTCAACTCCGTGGTAGTTATGAGGGTGTCGCTAAGTCGGTGGCCTCTCGTTAAGTAAGTACTACATCAACACTTCCTTCCTCTCCCTAGTTACGGTGAAGATGGGCAGGAGTAGTAATGCTCATGCTTTTGTTATTTTTGTTTAAGACTGGAATCAAGGACCACTCCCCTTCTTGATTTCTGATAGCATTCTAGATAAGGATCTCAAAAGTAAAACATGAGTGTTACTAGTGTTCAATCTACTAATTACACCGTAACAATGCTAATGCTAATTCTAAAATGAGCGTTTTATTGTGTGAAAAATATTTTTTTACCAGAATTTCTGAGCCTGTAGTACGATCTGGCCAATTTTTAATAGGAAACAATGGGACAGACAGCTTGTTACGAGCAAATCGAATTATATTAATAGTCTATTCAGACTACCAGCTTTATCGTTTAATAAAGACTAGGAAGAGATCCGCCAGCACCGGGACACCTCCTAATGCCAAACGCTTCTCAAAACGACAAACGACCCCATTTGATTTTGGCAACACGTTCGGTTCATCTATGTTACCAAAATCGAAAAGTTTTTGTTTGACACGGTTAATAAACAATTGCAAAAATAAAAATACAATGAAAAATTCGAATGATTTTGTGGCCAAAATCAAATGGGCTCTGTATTGATATCAAAGTTCATTCATCTTATTTTAATTTAATACAATCTCAAGTAACAGAGCACTTAACCTAAACAGGCTATAAGGATGATTGCCAACAAAATGACTTCTTCATAGTTGACACAATCTTCTGGTTGACTCCGATGACGTCATATTAATTCCATTTTAAATCCTATAATGTTGAGCGGAGCATTAGATCTATTACATTTCTTGAACTAATGTGCGTTTCGACGCTATATCTGAAGTTTTATATTCAGTTATTTACCCTCAACGTATACACACAGAGTAAAGAAGATAAAATAATATTTACTGTGGTACAATGCTCGGGCATGTGTTGACTTTACTGGATTATTCAGACTATTCACCCTCACTCCCTCTTCTGATCTAAATGGTCTCAAGGGTTATGACACTCAAGTAGCGTTCATCCGTCATGGTAACCAAACTCGAGATCCCTCTATCCATTTGGCAGTGAATAAGTATAGATAACTCTTTTCTTTCCTGAAGAATCTACTGAACGACCGGTTGTTCGCACATTTCACCTCGCTCTCGTCGTCATGGTCGTCATCGTGTCATCTCCTGTCCCACCAACCGTCGAGTGTTTACCATGCTGATTCAGACATCATACCGGCCCGGGGCTAGAGCAAAAACACGGAACGCGCAACTAAGTGAAAACATGGGAAGAAGAGACATGCTAAATCAGCGGAAAATTGCACACACGCAGTATGAGTAACGTATGCTCATCATAAGTATTAGCAGCCCCGACGTCCAGTTGGAATTCATCGAATAGAGACCATATCGTCATGGGGAAGTACGTATCATCAACAGCATGACGAATCACCTGGCCGCAGAGGTCATGTGTCCTGCAGCAATGCGAAAACCGCCCGCCGCAAAATAGGGTGGTGTCGAAAACCAACCAATACCAACGCAAACTAACCTAGGTCAATGTTCTGAACTCGCAGAGAGAACAGATTGCTTCCGGCATTTTTATTCTGATGTAAAGAAGAAAAACAGTGCCTTCCTGTTTTCGACAATATACGCCTTGAATGCAACAGATTTAATGCGTAGGGAAGCGCAGCGTAATGTGAAGAATGCTTTGTAATAATAATTTTAAGTCATGTACAGTCCAGTTTTTGGTAATAAATTAAATTTTTGTAAACTTAGGATGCCACTGTTCCTCGACGATAAAAAAAACTTTGATAGTACTACGTCCAATCGTCAACGACTGAGAGTTTTACTATTCGACCGCTACACATCGACTAAGAGAAATAGAGAGCAAGATTGCACATGTGCAGCAACATCCGGTGCCATGCTCCTCGTTCCGAGAAATGCAACCAGATGATGTTGATGGCACCAACACTAGTACAGAGAAATACCGGCATCAAACCAGACGCCAAATCATGATTTAATAATAACAACACCATTCATTGGTATGAACGAACAACGAATTGGTTGATGGTCATCAAACTTCAACGGCACTTTATTGCCGGCGTATCAGTTAGTGAATGGGAATCTAAGTTTAAAAATGACCACCAGTTTGCACGGGGATGTCACTCATCGATCAATAATTTAGAAATGGGATTCCGATTCGTTGCGAATCAGGGAGCTAGTAAGTTTTCGTTATCGTGAACGACATCGGATTTATTCGGAACTTGGTAATGATGAACGTTTCGTAATTTGAAAATAATGTTATTTGTTCTTCGAGGCTGATAACATCTCGAATTCTACGCCAGTCGGTACGTTATCTTATCGGGAGCATTCTCCTCGTGAGTAGGGGCATGTTGGAGAACTTCGATCGCCGCCCGATATCAATACAAACTTGCTATTTACGCGACACACAAGTTGCGATAAGAATGATGATACAGAACCCTCACACCACCAAACGTATGCGGCATTTTGCGAAAATTAGGTGAGGATATAGCATCTGTCGTGATTTCAACGGATGTATCCTCAATGCAAAACGAAAAGGCAAACAGTGCAATGATGTCATTGACTCTTTTTTGGCCGAATGATTCAATCGGAGATTCATTTCTTATTTGTTGAGCAGTGTGCATTGTAGTATCAATCAATCCAGTTCAATTGATGACAACATATAGGTTATAGCATTGGTAGACCAATTAAGTTTTGGCTATATCAGATAGCAGAACACATTCATATCGAAGTTTCATATTCGTTTGAAATTTTGGATAGAGCAGAAGATGGATTAGATTATTTTGACAGACTAGGTTTGTCATAAACATCTATCTTAAAATAAAGTTTTTTACGTCGTTAGTTAAAAAAATGACGTAAAAAACCGCGCAGTTTAAAAAAAACGACGTAAAAAAACAATTGCGGGTCTTAGAAATGTTTTTATGTTGATGCCTACTAAGGACTTAGAAAATTTTAAATTAGTATTTATAATGGGCGGGGCATCTATCTATTTGTTAACTAAGTGTTGTTTGTAGGTTATAATACGCTAGTATGAATCGTGATATGGTGCATGGTCTTTGTGATATGAAACCAGAAATGTGTTCCGATTTATGCTCAAACTCATCCAAGAATTTCCTGAAACAACAGATCTATGCTTTGTTCGGTTGCCATTAATCGAAGTACGTTAGAGGAATACATCCGAAAAGAACAGTTTTGTCAGCCGTCATCAGGCAGCCGTATCGGTGAGACGCGTTCCCCAAAACGCCACCGTACGGACTACGCTTGTGGCGACTGACGAGGGTTTAGTTGAGGGGCTGGGAATCGAACCCATGACCATTCGCTTACAAGGCGAACGTGTAGCCAACTACGCTACGGGACCCCCAGGTACATGCTCTGTGTGGCTCATAGAAAAGATTGTAATCAAAGCATAAGTTCTGGGTCATCCAGGAGATCCCTGAAGTAAGGCCATTAGATCTACACGCGTAACCAAAGATCTACACTAGGGTGGACCACACTTATGTGAAAAAAATCAAAATCATTTTTTCGAGACGTATACCCCCTGAAAATAAAGTATTTTGCTCCTAAAAGCTTCTGTAAAATTTTCAGCCAAATCCGTCAAGCAATGGATGCTCAACGAGGATGAAGTTTAAATCGATTAACTAGGTATATGGGAAAATGCATACATTCTACTTTTTTACCTCTAGGTGGCGCTGTAGTCATTCAATCCCGCTCATTAGTGACATTTACAATCTTTCTTGCAAAGAGGCTCCCGAAAACCGCGAGTAGTTCTGTCGATTGGATCGATGTGCTTCGATTTACTGAAATTTTTACAGTAGCTTCTAGGAGCAAAAAACTTTATTTTCTGTGGCTCATAGTGGCTCCATTTCTTGGAAGTTTGAAAAAAATATGGACAATGAAAAAACAATGTGACCTTCAACCGTCTAAGACGAGTTCAGTAACCTCCATTTAATTCCAACAATTATTTTGATATCTTTGCAGATACGTATTTCGACCACAAATGAGTGGACGTCGAGTCAAGTACGAGACACTGAAGATGACCACACAGTTGTGGTCGAAATACGTATCTGCAAAGATATCGAAATAATAGGTGGAATTAAATGGAGATTACTTAACTCGTCTTAGACGGTTGAATACATTCCAATAAAAAGAGCTTATAATATTTTATCTGAGAATGTGAACTTATTTGTGAGACCATTTTTTTCGAATACAATCTTTAATTCAACAATTTTGAAAATCCACTTTTTATAAATTATAACTTTTTTTTCGATCATTCGTCTATTTTCCGGCATACTTCAATTCAATTCCCGATATAAGCGATTTTCACTCAATCTCTCAACATATTAAATTAGTCTCTCGTTCCCTCTCGGGACGGTATAAAACGACAACGTGATGCCAGATGGTATTATTCATAATAATTTTTATTTGGTTGAGAAGATATATTCATTCATCAAAATTCCTTCCAAACACTTGAAAACAATATGTTTTTCACTTTTGAAATCGAAAGAATTATTAACAACATCAACGTATTAGACAGACGAAGAGAGAAATTTGGAAATCTACATTTATATTTTTTTATAATTGGATCAAATATTGAGTATTGTGCGTGATAAATGGGAGACTTTGAAAAAATTATCAATCATAAACATACGGCTTCCAAACAATATAAATCATTAGTTTTCTGTGCAGTGAGCCAAGAATCGGATCCATAGGCCCAAGTAGTGATTCACCCTCAATAAGTTTGAAAGGTAAATAGGAAATTGATAATTTTAGAAATGGTTGCCATTCTAATAGCAAATCTAGTTTCGAGCCTACTGGCAGCGCAAGATTCATGGTAATGGTGAAGTGGGAAATTCTTTATCGTACACATCCTTAGGAATTCTTTCGGAAATACATCCAGAAATTCTTCCAGGCATGCTATCAGAAATTCTTTCAAAAACTCATTCAAGAATTGCATCGGAAACTCCTCCAAGAATTCATTCTAAAACTCAAAAACTCCTACCAAAATTGCTTTGAAAATGAATTCAGATTTTTTTTTCAAAAATTGAGGAATTCTCCCGGAAATTTATTCGGAAATTCCTTCTAGATTTATTACTGGAATTCTTCCGGAAATGCATTCAGGTAGGGTAGAGAACCATTTGGGCAGCACCCTCTATTCCCGTCAGCAACATTCATTACTCGAGCCCATTAAAACCGAATTACTTGTTTTTTAGTACATGGTTAGTTTCTGTCAATATCTAGTGATGTACAAACAATCAAGCCATTTGGTTGTAACGCGGTCGAATTATCAATGCTGTGGACGGGAATCGGGGGTGCTGCTCAAATGGTCCCGCTCCCTATTCCTTGTCCTTCTAAAAATTATTATGGCAATTCTTGGAAACTCTTTTCTTTCGGAAATTCCAATTCTTCGAATAAACTCCATTCCTTCGAAAATTCCATTCAAAAATTTCTCCAGCAATTAATTCAATTTTATAGGATGAAATTCTAGGAATTTCCGAGTAAAATCCTAGAGGAATATCAAAAAGAATTCCTGAAGGGATTTCTCACATTCTTAAATTTTTCCTGTAATTACTTCGAAAATTCCTTAAACTATTTTGGGAATTATTTTGGCAATTCCATTAGGAACTATAGGATTTTTTATAACAATTCCTTCCTTACTTTAAGAATTAAGGAATTTTAGAGCATGAGCATGATAACCGCACGCAAAAAAAAGCATTCATGAATTCGTGAACTAACCAGTTCACGGTGTATTTTTTCGGAAATAACAGTCACAGATTCGGGAACAAAGTCACGTTTTCTGGAATGTTCTGGAAAACGTGACTGGTGTTTCCGAATCCATGAATCAAATCACGGTGTATTTTTGCTGGTTCACGAATTCGGGAACGCTTTTTTGCGTGCGTGCATTTCGTAGTTGCTACTCCGTGATTGACCAGAATAATCGCAATTGCACAGGGAACCAATGGATGGAATCATGAGATTTGCTCTCCAACCTAAATGTGCACAGTCCGAGAGTTCTAGTATTTTAATAGCAGGGCTGGTAGGAATCAATGCCGTTCAAAATAGTGACTTTAGTGACCAATGCTGACGAAAAAAGAGACCAAATAGCGACTTTCGGTTGTAGAAAAAGTGACCAAATAGTGACTTTTGGACTAAAATTAATAACTAGATAGTGTATTACAAGTTGTTACACTAAATTATGTTTATTATTTAAACTACCATTTTGCAGAAAGATTTACAGCATTATGGAAATAATATCAAATGTAATTAATTGCATATTATTCGGCAACTCGGCCGTACGAAAACCATTTTTATGGTAAATATCTTGACTGTGCATATGTACAGCAACTCATCAAATGCTTTAGCCAAGCAAGTCTTTGGCACAGCAGAGTGTGATTGATTCGCACTCTATACAAATCCGCCCAGCCCGTTGTTGGGGGCATATAGTGCGATCCTCTCGTTTAATAAACAATGTGCACTCGCTTGACTGTGGATATACAACAGTAAAGCACATGTGGAGATTGGACAAATCAAGCATCCGAAAGATATTCAATTTGCAAAAAAGAGCTAACCGCGGTGGAGGGTGGTACTCGGATTCTGATGGCTTTTCCGCAAACGTGACCTTTAAGTGGTCTTGTTGTGTAGAGGTTATCACGCCTATCTATAATTTGTCCATTTCGAAACATGTGCTGTGCATATGCACAGTCAAAATATTCACCAAAAAATCAAATGTAAGTTTGAAGTTACTGATAAAACTGAAAATGGCACTTCTTATGATAGAAAATTATCTAAATAATCCCTAGACATTGAATTATTTCAACTCTCAGAATTTACCAGAAAATTAAAAAGTCTTTTCCACAGAATTTCTAATAATAATTCACACTGATAGCTATGCATCTAACACAGTAATACAAATCTTTGGAGCTACGATAAAATAGTACCAGGGTTTCCTTATTAGATATTCAGGAATTCTATTAAACTATAACTTCTAAATAGGACTTAACAGTCCCAGATAATCTCGAGTTCAAAATGAATCTTTCAAATCTTATTAGTTTCATTAGTGTATTCAAATGTGACCAATTAGTTCGCCTCCGCATTAGTTATCTTAGACTAAGATTCTTATGTGTCAATGTTAGTTGAATCTCATCTTCAAAATTGATCCAACTAGCGGTGATGGTGCCTTTCCCGTTTTTGCCTTCTCGTATACTAAGTATACGGTAAAGGCTATATGATCGCTCCAAAAACAAACTTTTCATAGAAGGCCCGGAGACCCATAGTGTTATATACCAATCGACTCAGTTCGACGAACTGATGAAATTTGTGTCTGTCCGTGTGTATGTGTGTGTGTGTGTGTGTGTGCGCGCACAAAACGCCGCAAAAAATGTCACTCATTTTTCAGGCACTTATCCTCAACCGATTTACTCGCAACAAATTGCATTCGACGAAGAATCCTTTCCCATTGTTTCCTATTAAAAATTGGCCAGGTCGGACTATGGGATCGAAAGTTATGGCCAAAATACAAATTTATACGTAAAAATCGCGTTAAAAATGTCACTCATTTTTTGGACACTTATCCTCAACCGATTTGCTCGCAACAAATTGCATTCGACGCAGAATCCTCTCCCATTGTTTCCTATTGAAAATTGGCTAGGTCGGACTATGGGATCGAAAGTTATGGCCAAAATACTATTTGCCTTTCTCGTATACTAAGTATACGGTAAAGGCTATATGATCGCTCCAAAAACAAACTTTTTATAGAAGCCCCGGAGACCCATAGTGTTATATACCAATCGACTCAGTTCGACGAATTGAGGTGATGTCTGTGTGTGTGTGTATGTGTGTGTGTGCGCACAAAATGACGCAAAAAATGTCACTCATTTTTCAGGCACAAATTTATACGTAAAAATCGCGTTAAAAATGTCACTCATTTTTTGGACACTTATCCTCAACCGATTTGCTCGCAACAAATTGCATTCGACGCAGAATCCTTTCCCATTGTTTCACATTGGAAATTGGCAAGGTCGGACTATGGGATCGGAAGTTATGGCCGAAACACCATTTTTGCCTTTTTATACGAAAAGGCTGTATGTTCGCTCCAAAACCAAACTTTTACAGAAGGCCTGGAGACCCATAGTGTTATATACCAATCGACTCAGCTCGACGAACTGAGATGATGTCTCTGTGTGTGTGTGCGCGCACCAAAAGTGCGAAAAGTTTAGCTCACTTTTTTGGAACTTATCCTCAACCGATTTAAGTTTCATTCGACGCGGAATCCTGTCGTATTGTTTTCTATTGAAAATTTGGAAGATCGGACCATGGGCACAGAAATTATGGCCAAAATATACTATGTGTTATAAAAAAGCGAGTAAAAAAGTCTAGCTGACTTTTAATGGACTTACCCTCAACCGATTTACTCACAACAAATTGCATTAGACGCGGAATCCTGTTCTATTATTTTCTATTGAAAGTTGGCCAGATTGGACTATTACCTTAGAAATTATGGCCAAAATACTTTTTGCCTTTCTTGTGCAACAAAGTTGTACCGAAAGGCTATAATTTCTTTCCGAAAACGAACTATCGAATGCTTCCACACTGATACACTTCCCTCCCTCTTCATACGGGAATTTGGCAGAAAGACGGTCATGAGATTTATATTATAACAAATATTGCCCTCCGCTCGCGTGATGGGAATGACATTTTCGTTTGATTTTTGTGTAGTCGGAGCTTCAGTTCAACTAACATCCAAAAGTGATATCCTTAAAATATATGACTGGGTAAAATAAAACAGGTTTATGTACGTCAAAAATATTGGAAAAGGAAACAAAAATGTCGAAATTCTTATTAGCATATTGTAGATCAAGCTGAAAACCGAACCGAGGTCTCGCGACAATCGCATTTTCTCGCATTTCCGGATGTTGCAACTGCATCGCGAGTAGTGCGCAACTGTGCCATAGTCGGGCACTACTCGCGATGCAGTTGCGACATCCGGGAATGGGACAAAATATGATTTTCGGTTTTCAACTGGATCTACAATATCTTTGCCATAAATAATCTGATTTTCATAGAACGGACAAAGAAATTTGTCTTTTTTACTCCTAGCTATTAGCTCATCTTTTTTCAAGCACACACATTTTACGAAGGTCGAGACAGGCACTATCACCGCTAGGTGGATTAATCTGGGTTTTTCATGGAAAAATCGCTAAAAAAACTCACTCATTTTCAGGCACTTTTCCTCAACCGATTTGCTCGCATTAACATTCGACGCAGAACGTCTCATATTTTCTTATTGAAAATTGGCCAGATCGGACTATGGGCTTAGATGTTATGGTCAAATTACTATTTATAGTAAAAAAGAGTTCAAAAAAGTCTAGCTCACTTTTTTAGCACTTAGACTTCATCTATTACGCTCGCAACAGATTGCACTCGACGCAGAATCTTGTCCCATTGACGACGGATCGTACAATTGGGTAAAAAGTTATGGCGAAAATACTAATTTTAAAACTACAAAATAAAAGGCCATTTTTTGCTCTTATGCTCTTATGCTTTTTTGCTCTTATCCGATTTGTATGCAAAAAATTGCGTTTGGCGATAATTTTTTTATGCATATAAACAAATATGAAAAATAAGACCAATCCACATATTGGTGTTATTTGAGATTTTTCCAAACCTTTTGAACGAACGAGAAAGGCACCATCACCGCTAGGTGGATTAATCTGGGTTTTTTTTTGAATGGGTAATTTCTAAAATTTTAGAATGAATGACAAGGAAATTTCGGAAAGAAATTTGAAAGGGTTTTCTAAAACAGGGTGCCTACTCATTTGTAAAAACTAAATTCCCTAATTTTCCCAGGTTTTTTTCCAGATGCTTTACATTTATTTCCAGGTAAAAACGAACGTGTAATAAATTGATTGCAGCAGCTAAATAATCAATTCAAACAAGTAAATACTACCCTCGGAAATACCTCCAGGATCTCCTTTGCAAGTTCATCAAGAAATTGCTCCATGGATTTCTTCAGAAAATCCTCCGGAAATGAATTCAGAAATTCCTTCATAGATGAACTTCTAAGAATTGCTTCGGCATTTCCCTCAGAAATTCATTCGGAACTTCCTCCAAGATTTCATTCGGATATTTGTAATTCCTTTACAAAAGCTTTAGAAAACAGCTCAGGAAAGTGTTCCGGAAATTCCTTCAGAGATTCCTTTGACATTTTTTTTTGGGAAATTCCTTTAGAAATTCCTATAGGGGCTCCTTCGAAAAGTTTAAAACCGATGCTGGTGATGAAACCCAACATGCACTACAACATGATGGACAACAAACGGCCAAGTTAAGGTTTTTGAAGCATATTTTGGAAAAATAACTTTAATGGTTACAGCGCCACTAGCGTTCTAGTATTTATGTTTCTACAAAAAAATACCTTCGAAAAATGCTTCAGAAATTGTTTTGAAATTCCTTCGGTTTTCTTCAGGAAATTATTTGAAAATTTCTTTAGGAAAACTTTTGAAACGCCCTAAATGGTTGCGAATATTCCTACGAAATTTCTTTTAGAGATTTTAATAAATTCCTTCAGGATTTTGTTTTGATTATGTTCAGATGTTCAGATTATGTCTAAAATTCCTAAAGAAAATTGTTTCAGGTATTTCTTTGTATTCCTCGAGTAAGTTTTTCAGAAAGTCTATCGGACATTCCGGACATTTCTTCCCGAAATTCCTTTGAACCTTCGAAAATTAATTCAAAAAAATATTTTGGAATCCTTTTGAGGAATTCTTCGAGAATACCTTTTGAAAATCCGTTTAAAATTCCTTTGGAAAATCAATTTGGAATTCTTTCGGGAATTCTTTTAGCAAAACTTCGTAAAATTTCACCCCATTCAGGTTCTCCTTCAGCAAATCCTTAAACAATCCATTTGAGAATTTCTTCGGGGACTCATCCTGGAAATTCCTTCAGGACTAATTTAGAAAATTACGCTAATAATTCCTATGGACACTCCTTCATTGATTTCTTCGGAAATTCCTTCAGAAATTCCTTTGAAAAATCAATAGTATTTTTTTAGTACATACTAGATTTTTTTTCGACGGAATTCTCAAAAGAATTTATGAGGAAATTCCTAACTGATTCTCTTAGATTGCGTTTTTTTTCCATAGAACGGAACAACGATACATAAATAAGGGGGTTGGAAGCAGAGGGGTTCAAGTGACATTTTTGTCAAATTTGAGTTGACTACAGCAAAAAATGATTTAGTTTTAGAGCTTTGCGGGAATATGTTGATGTAGCTTGTACGTCGTTTGCAATAAATATGAAAATTTATAGAAAATATTTTTTTAACTTTTTTACAAATTATATGAAACAAGAAGATATTGAAAAACTTTGCACCCATTTTTCTCAAAACTAAGATTTTGTAACTTACATCTTTTACGCATCGAGAAAATTGTGTGGATTAATGTTTAAAGTAAGGGAAGCCTTTATAAATTCCCCAGGAGTTCTTTGGGAAACCTCTTAAGTGATTATCAAAAAAGGCGGATTTTTATACGGAACGATTTTGACGTATATAATCAAATTTCATTTTAGTGGGTCACGTGCCTCAACACAGCTCCGTCAGTGGAGGCTGATAGATAGCAACTGAAAATCGAAAACGAAAGTGGGATTGGCCGGAAACGAAATCTGTGAACAAGCATTAGCCTGGAACAAAGCTGGACATCGCAACAGAAACAGACCCAGAGTTTCAAAGTGGCGTAGCCTCAATAAAAAAATTAAAAAAACGACCAAAAATCTAACTTGGCAACAGGTTAGGTGCCGTTCAAAAATTACATTCACAGTTTGAGGGGGGCTCAAGATTTTACAAAAAAAAAAAACAGAAATACGTGGGAGGGGGTTTCGTATCTTCGCTAGATCCTTGTCTGAGATGATCAGACCTGGATCGATCGACGAGCGTAAATGGGTAGTATGAATAAAAAGTAGCAAGTTCTATGTTTATATATTTTGAGAAGTAAACTTCACTTGTGGAACATGTTCCCTGATTGTGTCAGTAATTTCCTGATAATTTCAAGATTTTTCCAGATGGGGAAAATTTCCGTGATAATTCCAGGTTTTCCAAGTTTTTCTAGGAATTACTAAAGGAAAATCTGAAAGAAATAATCCTATCGGAAATTCTGTAGAAATTCGTAGAGGAGAAACCTTCGAATAAATTACTGAATGAATTTCTGGAGGACTGACGAGCTCGGTGGTCTAGTGGCTACCGCTTCTGCCTTATGAGCAGGAGGTCGTGGGTTCAATTCCAGGCTCGTCCCTTTCCTACTTTGTATTTCTATCTTAGTTCTTTCTGTGTTTCACGTTCTACCAAAACGATTCCTACTGTTATAACCTTCCACACAATCCCAAAACCTCCCGTGGCACCTATGAGAGGTCGTAGAGTTCTCTGCATCTTTCTTAAGTAGGTGTCCAACTAACCCTTCCTCAGCATTCGCAAGGACGTGGCCAGGACAGATCTCGACTATTGGAGAGTGCAATGCTTCCATCTAAGAGATAGTGATTAGTCCCAAATCAATATCTGAGGTAACGGATGAAAGTAATGCTACTCTCATACAATAGTCTTGGCTTGTACCACCTACGAATTTGTGCGAATTGCTCAATGCTAATGCTAATGCTAAATGAATTTCTGGAGGACTTAAATAAGAAATTGCTGAAGGAATTTTATCTCTAGGTGAATTAAAAATAAAATTCCAGTAAAAATTCCTACAAGATTTCTAAAAACATGACAAGAGAATTTTTGAAAAAAATCTGTGGATCCTGAATAACACAAAAATAAGTAAGCTTAAAGTAAGAAAGCAAGCAGACAGACTAAAGAGAAAACCTTATAGCTCCTTCTTCAGTTGTGAAGCTGTTGTTGTTTGATAGTTTGTTTGTGCCATATGCCTAATCAATTCTTGTATTTAAACGTCTTTCTTTGACTCGTTATCTAAAAACAACGTTCACTTTCCCTCTTGCCGATTTCCCTGATATCCTAAAGATTTCCCCGATTCTCCAGGTTAAAAATAATTCCTGATAACTCCAGGTTTTCCAGATAGTCGATACCCTGAGTAAGTTATTAGAAAAACAAAAATGAACAAAACAAAATTGATATTTATTATTCTTTTACGCGTTAATTAATAAAAGTTGCAGCATTTCAGTATTTTCCTAATAACTCTCCCTACAAGCATCAAGTCGTTTCGCAACAAATATTGCAAAATCTCCTACGTATTCACTTAATTCGTGGGATCAATGTGAAATACTGCAAAACGTATTTTCATGTGCACATCCAAATAGTAACCAAATTCATTCATCATTTGGGAGGACTGAAAAAAATGACAAATGTGATGTTTTAAGCATAGGGGTGCAAATTAGCCAAAACTTGAATCACTCTAGTGAACAGACTTTGAACAGCACCACATGGCGTTTTTTGCTAGATTGTAATAAAAATCTCAAACTAAAGACAATAGGTCTATGGTTTGAGATCTTTATTAATTTGTGCCATTTGGTGTGTTTATGGTGCTGTTCGAAATTCGCACCGCGTTTTCGAAATGAGACATTTGACTGAAGAAAATCATTGACTTTTGATAGCTACAATAAATAAAACAGAACTATCATAAGCTAATTTATAAGATCTATTTCTTTAGCTTGGAAATGTGAAAAACACTCAAATGGGGTGCATGTAACTTGTAACCGATCACTCTTAGTATTTATCCAACTTGACAAACATAATTAACATAATTTGAAAAGGGCGTAACAGCCAAAATTTATTCCTTCTGATTCTCCTTCTACATATATAGCTATATACGTGGACGAAGAATCAGAAGGAATAAATTATGACTGTTACGCCCTATTCAAATGTTGGTCTAGTCTTCTTTTTTTTAATACGAATGAGGTATATTTCACAAGATTGAAAAATGAGCGCGTCACAAAAAATGATAGACTTCAGTAGCTAAAAAGTAATTTTCATCTTTTTCCTATCCATCGATTGAAAATTTTCCCAAGAATGATTTTTTTTATCTATCGTTGCTTTGGAAGGCTCATTTGCTTTGAAGCGTTACGGAGCCGGAAACATGTTTTAATACAATTTTTACGATGCTTATACAATAATGTTAGTTTTGGGGAACCGAACGCCCCGCAGTTTGGACGAGGTTGTAATAATTAAATATTTCCAATCAATTGAAAGTACGAACCCTTTGGATGTTTTATTAGATTCGGCCACAACTTTTATACTAGATTTGTATTCTTCTTCTACAGTTCGTACATCCAATAATAGAGTTGTCTGTTGTAGTTTTTACAGCTTGTGGCATAAATATCTAACTATTCGGAGTCACCTTTTCATCAAATTAGATGATTTTGCATAATTATAGCATTCAGCTGTTTAAAAATGATATTTTGCCAAAAAAATTTAGTGAACTTAACTAGTTAATATGTAGTAAATTTAATGTAATTTTAAAATCGGTGTTACAAGACTCAGAACAAAATAAGAAATTCACCATTCCCCCAATCAAGTCGGAATTCCAATCATCACACACATAAAGCAGTAAAACATAGTTCTAACTCACCTGTGATTCGTGCGGCACCCAAACTAGCCGCTTCTGTGTCCATTCGGCCTGTGTGGCCGGATCGTTGAAGGAATTTCGCTCCACGGAGAGATACTTAAGCTCCGGGTCGTTGCGATCTCGCAGATCATCTGCCATCTTTCAATCGGTGGTTTGGCTGTTGGCGGAAATAATGATGACGATGATGACGTTGGAGACGATCCTTGACGAGTGGACCGTAGTTTCAAACAAACGACGATAGTGGCAACAACGGCCAATACAACAGTAACAACAACAGCGACAACAACGAAAACTTAAATCCAGAAAAGTTGTGCTTGCGTCGTCGTCGTCTTCTTCGGCGGCGAGCTACGGATTTCTACGATTCTTCTCCAAAACACTCACTTTCCGCGCACGTATCGGGACCAGCGGCACGAAAACAAGTCACTGATGGCTGATGACTTCTCCCTCTGCGGGCGGAGGGTTTTCACTGCTCTCTTCTTTGATCGGATGTTTCTCGCGCACTTTAGGTTTTTGTTATTCCACTAGAACTCTTATTTCCTCTACCACTGTTAGTTCGTTGCCGTTTTCTTTTCGATTTTCCTTCGCTGCGGATTCCTTCAACGATATAATGAAGTATAAAAAACCACACGAATGTATAACAATCACACTCACTGACAACGGGATATGGAAGGTTCTCCAAAACACCGACGACAACAACGTACGGATTATTGGAGTTGTGGATAGATAGATATGTTGTGGATCACTTCTGTGTTGGTGTATGTTTTCTCGGATGCGATTTGTTTGTTGACTTATGTTTTAAAATTTTCTTTATTTCGATCGTTGGTTTGGTTGAACCTGATCGAAATCTAAACAGGTTGCACAAATTGGAATAATAAACAATTAATACTTAATCACTTGTGGATAAGGCATAAATACTGAATAGACGATAGAATAAGCGTTTTTCAAACTAAATAACTACATAACAATAACACAAATATAGAATGTTTTGTCTTTTTGATAAATAACATAAATAACACGAATAACCACGATTCAAATAGTTGTAAAAAAATCGAGATGAGGAAAGCCGGATCTTCTCCGAAGCACAGAAAATTAATATCCAGCTCAGCTCTGCTGCTCTTCGCGTCCAACACTTGACGAATATGTACACCAACTGGTTATATAGCGAGGAGTGTCTCTGCTCTGTGGCTGCGGTGTCGACTTAACCAGCAAACTAGCGGAAAGCTAATATGCGTCGTCTCTGTGTAAGCTCTGAGGTGTCGTGGACTTGCTGCTTGGTACGAGAGATGTGTAGGCTCCTTATACAAGACTCGCTCTAGTCGCGAGAGGAGAGTTTAGTGACTTCTGCTCGGTCACTTGGCACTTATTCAACTGAAATTTAAAATTTCCGATCCGATACTTTTTCTTGTGCTCAACTGGCTCACGCATACTGCTCCAAGGAAGACCAGGGAAAAAAGGGTGGGCTGGGTATCCGCAACATATGCCGCCCGGGGAGCGCACGAGTGAGCACCGACCGGGGCGAAAGCGTCGTCGCCTCTTCGTCGTTTAGGTTAAACAGACCCGCACGACGATGATGATGACGAAGACACACGGCGACAACGACAGTGATACTAACTGAGCAGCGAAGAGAACAAACCGCAGAAGGTTTCGCGTTCACTCCGCGTAATATTTTATTTGTATAGAGGCGTGCTTGGGGCTGAATTGGTTCGATTGAAGCTGCATTTCCATGCAAAATGTTCGATTTAGCAATTGTAGATTGTAGGTTTAAAAAATTAAAATAATAGATACTTTGCATGCTCATTTGGGTCATGAGAATGAACCTTTTTATTCACGAGTAGCCTATTTTTTCAACAGACGTGTTTAAGTAAAAGCCTTATTTTGAAAGAAAAAAAACGGACCGCGGGTAGGGTCTGTGATAAAAAAAAATCGACGATAACAACCCAAACAATATTGTCACAATTTATGTCGTATGAAGTTAAATAACATTCAGATGTACAGCATAATCTGTGTAAATAAATAGCCTTCTTGGACTTCATGGAGGCGTCTCCCTTAACCTAGATGTAAGATGTGAGGCTACAAAGTAAGACCATGCTGAAGGAATTTGGGTTCGATCTCAGGAAATTGCTTCGATTTTTCTGGGCATATGAGTAGGGGAAGAGGCCCCAACCGCCGAACCTCCCAAGCCAAAACGCCTTTTGAGTATTCCCTCATATTTACCGTGACGCGTCTCCACGCACTGTCCATAGCAGAATGCTGATTCGCCGACACCTGGTACGTTGTTCCCTAATTGCTGCCTCATGAGTTTTCCGACAGCGAAATACCACCACTTTTTTGAAATGTGAATATTATCTATATGATTGAGATTTTCTACAACTTTCAGATGGCATCAGTTGGCTATATTGTTAACTGTTGCATGAGGTAAAAATGCCCATGAAAATCGTTACAATTAAGACATTAAAGCAGTCTTTGTTTAGCTAGGTCATATTACCCCGCCTTCCCCTATGAGTATGGTTCAGAAAACGCGCAAATATCAAATGTGAAAGGATGCTAACGATCATTCAGTAATTTGCGTTCGATCGTTTAGTAGTTTGTCAATAACTCATTCCAGAGGCTGAATTTCAAAATGTGTTGTATGGTGGACTTCTAGTACGAAGGTTTTTCTACAACTCTGCCAAATGGATCGTTGTTTGAGTTCAACTAATAACGGAGTTATAGCTATAGTATCAGTAACTTAGACTAAATGATAACAAAATTCCAATCATTTAGTTTAAATTACTGCAACTAGCGCTCTAACTCCGTTATTAGTTGAATTCTAATAACGAACCATTAAGCAAAGTTGTAGAAAAACCTTCGCACTAAAAGTCCACCATACAACATATTTTGAAATTCAGCTTCTGGAATGTGTTATTGACAAACTACTAAATGATCGAACGCAAATGACTGAATGATCGTTAACATCCTTGTGTGAAAGTACAAAATTAGTACCAACTCACGCAATCGGGGGTTTTGCTCCAGATCGCTAGGTTTTTCATAATTCCGAACACGCCTCTGTCCGACCAAACTTTAAAGTTCTCGTCGAGGCTTCACGACAAGTTGTTTGCTAAAGAGGGAGTTACTACAGCCACAGTTCACTGTAAGCTTATTACTCAGCGAAAGAACAAGTGAACAAACAAACGAGCGAAACGCGATCGTATTCACCACACGCGGATCTCCTTTTGAGCCATCTGCATGCTACCTATATATGGAGATTCTCGTCTTTCGTGACTAACACACATCCAACGATCACGACCAAGAAGAATATTATACTACTCCTTATGAATCCGCCGTTTGCCTTCTACATTGTCCTGGAACAAATCGAGAGATCTGGCCCCACCCGTTGTCATCACTGGCATGCATCGCAACGCAACACTCAACAATACAACTAGACCTGTGCGCCGGTCACATCATCGGCGGCGGCGGCGTGGTGGTCACTTTTGCCCCGGCGGCGGCGTGAACCGGCGTGGATGAAAAAACAATGACTGGAAAAATCAATTTTAATGCGGGTTTTTGGATTCATGCGGTTTTGATTCACACGACAGGAATCGCCCGTATACAAATCAACTTCAGTGGATTAAAATTGCAATATTCTACGTTTGCCGATCATCAAGCAGCACATTCAAAATAGTCAATTGTCGGCGATACTAATCGATACCTGATTTCAAAATGTTATTTATGTTAAAATGTTATGATCAAATAAATACTAGCTGAGTAAGACTGGGGATGACCAACCAAATTTAAATTTTTTCCTGAAATTTGGTAAAATATGCCAAAAAAGTTCTTGGTGTAGTCCCTGAAGGAATTTCTGGATGAAACTAGAATTTTTTTTAGGAAATTTCTACAGACATTTCTTAGTAAAGAATTCCTACAGAAATTTGTATAGGTATTCTTTCTAAAATCCATTCACGTTCTCTTTGGGAAATTCCTTTAGTAGAGCTAATCCTGCAGGAATTCATTCGGAAATTTATTCAACAATGAACTAATTTCCGATGGAATTCCTGAAAGAGTTTTCCAATGGAATTTCAAAACGATTTCCTGAAGTAATGTCGGATAAAGTTTTTGAAGGCAATCCGGCAACATTTTTGAAGAAATTTCCGAAAAAAATGTGAGAACTGAAGGAATTCTCAAAGAAAAATCAGTAGGAACCCTTCAGAAAAAATTCGAAGAAATCTGCACAGATATTTTTAAAGTCCTAACAGAATTTCAAATGAATTTCCCAATAAATTTTTAAAGGAGCGTTGAATGAATATCTGAAGGAATCCTAAAAAAATCAAAAGAAATGGAGAATGTCGTGAAGAAATTCCTGAGGAAAATGTCCAATAATTTCATTCTAAATTTATCTATCTATTTATCTATCTATCGCACTAATTACTTTTCACAGTGAGAAGTGAGAAATGGGAAGTGAGTCATCTCACGTCCCACTTTCTACAATGAGAAGATATAAATAAAGAGTTAGAAGTGAGACGTCTCACTTTTCTCTTTATTGTGAAAAGTGAGTTGGACGAAGTGGGTAATGAGACATCTCACTATTCATTTCATGCTTCTCATTTTTTACAACGATAAGTGGTAAATGAGGAGTGAAAAGGGAGACGTCTCAATTCTCACTGTTTACAGGGAACAGTGAGAAATGAAAGTGAGTAGTGAGATGTCTCACTCTTTTTCATTTTTCTCCTCTCACTGTAGAAATTGAGAAGCGCGAAGTGAATAGTGAGACGTCTCACTGCTCACTTCGCGCTTCTAATTTTCATAGTGAGATGTGAGACGTCTCACTTCTCACTCCTCATTTCTCTTTTCACATTGTGAAAAGTGAATAGTCCGAAGTGGGTAAAGAGACGTCTCACTACTAACTTCACGCTTCTCTCTTTTTACAGTGAGAAGTGAGAAATGAGGAATGAGAATTAAGACGTCTCTCTTCGCATTCCTAATTTCTCACTTTTCAAATGACCTATTCGGTCAAATGTCTTATACGGTCAAATGTCCTATTCGGCCAAATGACCCTTTCGGCCAAAAGACCATTCCGGCCAAATGACCCTTTAGGCCAAACTACCCTTTCGGCAAAATGACCCTTTCGGCCAAATTACCCTTTCGGCCAGATTGGTTTCGGCCTAATGGTTTGTTCGGCCAAGTGGAATTCGGCCAAATGGCTTTCGGCTGAATGGGTTTCGGCCAAACGACCCTTCCCCTTTACAGAGGTAGTTTTGTCTGTAGGTAGCTTCCTAAAGTAACCAAAGAATTTACTGGAGGAATTTTCAAAGGATTATCCGGAAAAAAATCTTCAGAAATTGCCTAAGGTATATTTGAAAGAATCCCTAAGGTAATTTCAGGAAAAATGTCTTGATGCTAAGGAACCCCTAGAGGAAATTCCAAAAAAAAATCCAAAAAGTATCTTTCGCTGGAATTTCTCAATTAATTTTCGAAGAAATTCTTAAGCAAATTTTCAAAACTTGATGAAATTTCCAAAGTAATTCGTAATTGAATTTCTGTAGGAGTTTTAAGAGAGTTTTTGAAGGAATTCTGAAGCAATTTCCTAAGGAACTCCTCAAACATTTTTCGTAGATATTTCAAACAGAGTTTGTGAAGGATTTTCAGAAGGTATATCCGTGTTCCTGAACGAAATCTTGACGGAATGTCCAAAGGAACTTGCGGAGATTTCTAAGAAAATCAGAAGCTCATTCAGGAGTTACTTTGAAAAATCTTTCAGGAGTTTCTTGGATACTCTTGGATAGGAGTTCTGGAACTTGTTCAAGAATTCTTAAGGAAATTTTATCCTAGAACTTTGCAAGGTATACCAAAAGAGTTCTTAGAAGAATTTTGAAATTTTCGGATAATCGTTGAGATACGATTTTCCCAAGGTTTTCCTTAACAAATTTCTGAAAGAATGCGTGGATGAATTTCCGAACTAATTACTGAGGGAAATTCCAAAGAATATCCGAAAAAAATCCGAAAGACTTTCTAGAATTCGTTTCCGGATGAGTTTTTGTAGGACTCCCAGAGGCAAATTCCGAGGGAAACTGCTAATCGATTTCTTAGAAACATTCCAAAGGAATTCCAGGATTTATCTAGGAATTATTTCAGACATACCAGAAGGCATTTCCTCTGAAATTCTGTTAGGAATTTATTCATAAATTCCTTCAAAAATACCTTCAGACATTCCTTTATGGATTTCTCTGGAAATTCCTTTGGGAATTCTTTGGGGAAGTCTTTTAGAAATACCTCCAAAAACTTTTTTAGCAGTTCCAACGGAAATTATTTTTGAAAATCAATTCAGGCTCTCTTTTAAAAATTCTTCGAAAATTCATTTGGAAACTCCTACACTAGGGTGGCTCAAAAACACTTTTTCAAATTTTTTGATGGGCCGTTCTCTTATTCGGTTCTATTTGATGCCCTGATGCTCTGGACAAAATTTCAGCCAAATCGGTCAACGTTTGGGCGGTGCTAAAATCCTTGGAAGTTTATATGGTAAATGGTAAAATGGTATATGGTATATGGTAAAATGTATGCAGAAACATCGAAAAACAGTGATTTGCAGTTGGACGGCACAATTTACGATCAAGAAGTATGATACGGCCCATAAAAAAAATGAAAAAAGTTTCTCCCATACTAATTTGAGCCACCCTATAGTTCTTTTGGAATTTCTTTCCGGAAATCCTTTGAAAAATAATAAGAGAATGAAATAGTTTTCGATGTAGTTACTAATTGAATTTTCGAAAGAGTAAAACAAAAATATAAGCATTAAACACTGAAAAATTACCAAGGTATTACTAAAAGAATTTCGGAATGAACTCGTGAAAGCATTTTAGGAGGAATTCCTGTAGGAAGTTCTGGAAGGATTCCCGAAGAATGTTTTAAAGGAATTGCTGGTAGAAGTTCCGAAGAAGTTCCTTGAAAAGATCTAAGAAACCTTTTATGTAATATCTGGAAGAATTAATTTAAGGGATTCATGGAATAATTGCCGAAAAAAAAAATCATGGGAGAAATTTCCGGAGTAATTCTCTTGGAACGAATTTCTAGCTTATTTTTCATAGGAATTCCATTCCATAAGGAATGTTCTAAAGAAATTCGTAAATTATGTTCAGAAGAATTTCGTAATGTAAATTCTGAAGGAATTTTCGGAGAAAAAAGAATTTCTAAAGTCACCTACAGGTTTAGGTGCTCGACTGAATGCCAAAGGCTTGACTTAGAAGAATTCCAAAGATCAGTTAAACATTGTATGTGTTATTCTACTTGGTAGAAGATACATATCCACTAGATGAAGCCTAATGCAAACTCATAAACTTATCAACCAACATATTTATTAATCCAGACAATGTATTTCACCACACAGACTTAGAGACATCATCTCGTAAGGTAGATTTGAAATTGAATTCTGACGATTTCCACCTTTTCACCATTTATGAACTATCATAAGACGAGATTAGTACTATTCCAATAAACTCCACCACGTTGTATTGCTTTACAGATACGTATTTCGTCTTCAACTGTAAGGCCATCTTTAGTTTGTACTTTACTCGACTCGACTTAAGTTAATTGATTTTTTTTTATTGCGATTAGTCATCGGCGTGGCAAAATTAAGATCGGCGGCGCGCCGGCCCAAAATTGTCGGCGGCGGCGGCGTGAGTAAAACCACCGGCGGCGGCGGCGCGGCGCGGCGGTGCACAGGTCTAAATACAACTTTGAACGACGAACGTACAGCGGCTCAATGACCAACGACACTACCAATAACGAAAGCGTCGTCCACCGTCGACGACAGATGTTGTTGTGAATGTGTTCGAGGAGGATGACTTCCACGATCGAACAATCCTACCACTCTGAACTACTTCACATACCTGTTCAGGATGTATAGGAGGAGAGGGCTTTTCGCGATCCTCCCTTGCGCTGATGCGATGGACGAAGCTTATCCGCTACTCACGACGCGGATAAGTAAGTCACTAGCCGCGCAAACATATTCAACTGGATCACAATGTTTGTTCACACTCGCGATTTTTGCGCTGCACGTAGCAAGACTCGAAGTTGCGTTCCTCTGTTTTAAGTAAATTCGATTGGCCACTAGCTGATCGATTCCGGAAATATCTTGTTAACGACATTCACTGCCGAATCGATTACCTCAATTGTTATCGATCAATATGTACAACATATTTATGACCTATGTATCATCATCAGATGAGGAAAGATATAATTCGAACGAGCTGTAATGGTCGTCATTCCACTCTGCCCTGCCGTCGCGTAGTGAATCACTAAATAATAATGAAATGCATGATTCACTGATTTCTGCCGCTCATGAGAATCTGTGGAGAACAAGCACAAGTACGAACTGGTTTGGTGTTCAATATAAGAAGTCTATTGAAGTTTTGATAGAGAATATGCGGTCGGGTGTGTGTTTTGTGTTGGTGGAATTGAATCCCCCATATGCGGTGATACGAAAGCGTATTTTCAGTTATGTATGTTCTGGGTTTTCAGTAGCCTTGCGAGCAAAGGCGTAGGATTGCCAATCCGGAGATGGTGAGTTCGATTCTTGGTCCGTTCTAGACACATTCTCGACTCCCTGGGCATAGTGTATCCATTGTACTTGAGACACTAAATGTAGATACATATTCATGCAATGGCGGGCATAGAAAAGCTTCCAATTAATTACTAAGTTGAAAAGCACAGGCTAAGAAGTTCCAGTTGGAGTGTAAAGCCATTGAAAAAGAAGATGTTCTGCGGCGGTTAGTTTGAGAAATGATTATTTAATTTGAAACCTCGATTTTCACAAATGTGTTCTTTTATTGTGAATAACTGCACATTTTCTATTTTTCCCTTGTTTTTGTATACAAAGCATATATAAAGTCTATAGCTTTACTCTAAAAATGATCTTCTGAGATGAGGTTTGAATGCCTATAATTATATTACAGTCTAGCTACTATGAGTCTTCTCTTACAAAACCGAGAAAAAACGTTTCGATATGAAACAATCACTTTATGTTCTTCAAAATCTTGTGGATGCTTAACTTTGTATTTCGCACAATATCACCACTCTGCATTTTATTTCGTCATATTGAAGGCAAACGTCATTAAAGTAAAACTTTTCATGTAGGGTAGGTGTACTATATTTCACCACTGTGTTATATTTCGCCACCTTGGTAAAACAAGTAGTTTTTATAACGCTCTAGTGCAATATTGCACCTAACTGTATTAAACAATCATACAGCTATAGTAAACATGCATACGTTAAATAAAAATTTTGTTGTTATAAATCTACGATGACTGATGAAAAATGCATCTAAAAATTGTTGTCTCGATACCATGGCAATTTTTGTCCGTTTGAAGAACAGGCCAAAATAAACAAATGCCGGAAAACTGATCAAACCTTCAAAATTATGACCAATATACAAACACAATCATAAGAACTATTCATAAAATGTTATCACTAACGGTTGATTATAAAAAAGTTCATGTTCATTTAATTAAAAAAAAATTGGAGGCGTCGCATTTTTTTCTCGTAAATTACTGAAGAAATTCTTTAGGAAATATCTCAAGGATTTCCTTAGCAAGCACATCTGAAAATGGCTTCAGCCATTTAATCAAAAATTTCTTCATTAATTCCATTGGGAATTTTCGCAGGTATTCCTTAAAAATAATTATTTGAATACCTCCCCAGTAAATAATTGAGAAATCCCTTCAAAAGGAATTTCATTAAAAACTCCTTCAGGAGATCCTTTGAAAATTTCTGTAGAAACTCGTTCGTAAATACAGTTGATGCAAAAGCATAAGATTGCTAATGTTGCTCCCGTTCGCGTGACCTACATTTAGTTTGCTTGGACCAGCCAAAGTACCGATGCTACCAAAACCAAACTTGCACTACAACATGATGGACAATAGACCTGTTCACCATTTTCAAAAGTATTCCAGATTCTAAGTGCCACCCCTCTATTTCAATGAGTATCTTAAACGGAGTCTTCTGACCAATTTTCAGCTAAATCCGTGAAGATTTAGAGGTTCATCAAACGAGATTTGCGATTTTTCTGACTTTTTCAATGCATTATTTAAAAAAAAAATCTCGAGAAACCCCCTTGGAAATATTTTCGTAAAATACTACAGATATTCTTTAGAAATATCTTCGGAAACTCGTTTAGGAATTTCTTCAGAAATTTATATAAAAATTCTTTTGGAAATTTCTTTGGGAATTCCTTCAAAACTTCTTACAGAAAATCCTTCAAAAAATTATTTAGGAATTCTTTTAGCAATTTCCTCGGAAATGTGTTAAGAAATTCCTTTGAAAACCCCTTCAGGAAATCCTTTGAAAATGTATGTAGAAACTCGTTCGGAAATACAGTGAATGCAAAAGTATAAAATTGCTAATGTTGCTCCCGTTCGCGTGACCTGCATTTAGTTTGCTTGAACCAGTCAATGTTGGTGATGAAACCAAACTTTCACTACAGCATGATGGACAACAAACGGTAAGTTAAGCTTGGCAAAATAATTTTAATGGCTACAGCGCCACTAGCGTTGTAGTACTTATGCTTCTATTGGAAATACCTTCGGAAAATGCTTCGGAAATTCCTTGTGATTTTTTAGTAATTCATTCTGAAATTTCCTTACGAAAACTTTAGAAAAGACCTTCCTTAAATTTTAATATTTTAAGCATCAGTCAAAAATTTAGGTTGGGTCGGTTTGGATAGAAACTTATTTACTATGGGAAATAGTGAATTTGATTGAGGAATTATTGCATTTTGGCAAAAGTGTTCCATAATTGTGGGGAGAATGTAGTTGTGCGTTGCTTCTGTATTGAATGGGATGCTCTTGAAAACGCGAGTAAAGTTAGTTTTTGATTCCGAGAGGAAGTTAAGGCCAAATAACTTCAATTATGATATGGTGCTTATGCATTCACAGAATTAGAATATTTCGCTATCAAAATATTATCAAGATGATAACAAATTGAGTTTATCAAAACTATAACATATTTTGATATAGAATTGCAGAGTACTCTAGCAAATATCATATTTTGATATTATTTTGATAACTGAAAATAATAATAGAGTCCGTATTCTACAAACCGCATGAAAACATATTTGAGGCCGTACACTTATACCGTGACAGATTAAAGAGGGACCCCCCGTTACGTTGGGATATGGATACTTGGAAGTAGTGCGTAACGGTGTAAATCCGGCCATATCGTCAGGCTCAGTACAACACTGAAGCTGACAATATGGCGTCCCTAGCCTCGAATCCCAAGGTGTCAGGCGACCCGTGCCGAGGGGATAAATGACCTGGGGGGTGAAACAATTAGCCAGGAAGTTAACGGAGCCTGTGGAGGTTCCACAGAGTGAGGGTTGCTTCGGCGGCAAGCGGGTGGCAGAGGGTGGTACCCACACACCTCCAAGTGGTGCACATGTGGTGCAAGCGAATGGGAGTTGGGGGTATTACTCGTGATACCCCCACAGAGTGAGGGACCGAGGGTATGGGTGAGCACACAAGTAAGACTCGCATGGTACGCATGGTCGGTAGTGTTAGAATGACTGAAGTTTGGTGAGACCTATAAGGCGACTATAGGGCTTATTGGTATTTAATGTTTGGGGTAAAGGCGCATATAATGCCACTTAAATGCTTTATATAATGCTTACTAGTTACCTGGGCTATAATGGCCTTTAATGCTATTGTAATGCAGGTTTTGGCCCAATATATGGCTGCTTAAATGCTCAATCCTACTTTATCGATAAAGTAGAAATTTTGCTGAGTAGCATTTATTCAGCATCCAAAATGCTGAATAAATGCTTAATTTTAAAAACAAGAAAAAAGGTTTTTTTAATGGCATTTTTTTCTAATTCTTTTTTTACATAGTTTTATTTTATATCGTTATTGTATTTTCATATTTAAAATGGAACATAATTTTTTACTTTCTTCGAGCGGGATTCGAACTCGCGCTCTTGCCACCCGACGCTGTAGTTGTCATCGCCCTTACCAGCTGGCCCATAAGAGAGAGATGGTAGTGGGAATAATTTTGCCCAACATAAACAATACCCCCTTTCAGGAACATTGAAACTTAATCCAACTCATCTCAGAATGCAACCATCACAAACGTCATACCCAGGTGCAATGAAACAGCTACAGTAGTGCTGCTTTAATGCATCCATCGAAAATAGTGCAATGGAATAATAAAATGTAGCTAAACTATGTAATTAGTGATAGGGTTAGGCTAACGACAAGTACTCCTGTCAATGGTCGGAATGGAAAAAACATTCTTCACGTACCGATTTCTATTCTCAAATGTAAGTTCATTGGACAAATAGTCCCCGCTTTATGGTTTCATATTGGAAAACGTTTGACGTATGAACAGGCCTTAAAGTGGCACTAATGTAGCTGTTCCACATAACGAAAAACAACATTGTGCATTCAAAATGCTATTATAAGACTATGCCTCTCATGATTGCTTTGAGAATAATGGATTCAACAACTAGGTACAATATATAGGAACACTAGGTCCTAATCTTCTTCTTCTCATTGGCATATTACCCACTGAAACACAGTCTCACAGCTTAGTGTTCATTCAGCACTTTCACAGTTTCTATTACCTGAAAAGGTCCTATGCCAAGTTACCACGATGATACTTTGATGCCCACGTCGATTTTTTTTAGACGGATCGGGAATCAAACCCAGCCACCTTCAGTATGGCGTTGCTTTGTAGGCTCGCAATTTACCGCACGGCTAAGGCCTCACTACTAATTTAAAATATTTGCGGAGTGAAAAACGTGAATACACCCGCTCAGAGTCAAATATAGGTACTAAGTAAAACACTAGACACAAATTAATAATTATTGGGACATAATTTATGCATAGAACAGCAGTTCGACAAACTCTCAACAGCGATATATCCCCTGTTATTTGACAATTCCGAAGAAGCTGACTATCGCAACAGTATTTTCCTTTCTGGTAGACTCCCAACATTATCCAAAATCCTGCTAGCAGCGATACTCCTTTCGCGTTTTTCACCAAACTTGGATCGTTACTTCGTTATCACTCAACATAAAATTCCACTGCACTTCCCGACTGTTGTCTGCAAAAACATGTCGAACTGCTTCACAGTGATCGAAGTGTTTCGTCCACACCCTACTCGGCTGCCATTCCAAATAAACCAGTTTCTTCGTCTGTTCGCATGCCTCTCCCCTAACCGCCACGCAATCCACAATCCCTGGCTGACCGCAACACAGAGCTCACTCCAGGAAAAAATGCCGATAGATTGGCGAGCCGCAGAGCTGAGCCTTTCCACATCACACACCTCAGTCGTCTTCTTTCGATATCCACACCCACTAATATTTTCAAAAACAGCACTTCGCGTCAACTTTAGGACAAACTCCCGACGACGACGGTGACGCGACCGACGTACCGGGTGGATCGGGTCTGGAACTCTCAAGCAAAGCACATCTACCTACACTTTCTGCGAATTTCAGCGGAAAATCCGCATTACCAAGGAGTTTTCAGTTCACAAACGGAGGCGTTTGTTTCTATCGGGAAAACACTGATCGACTGCTGAATTTAGAAGTTTTGATTGTCGTTATCTTGTGGTCCGGGAAATTTTGCAGGACACAACGAACCGAGAAAATTGATTTTTATAACTGAACAACCATCAACCCAACAATGAGCAGCGGTTCGCGATGAAAACGTAAAAAACGGCAGCAACTTCAAGTACCGGGCTGTTGCCAACTTGAGCACGTTAAAATGCGCCAACTGTCATCATCAATCATCAATTTTCCAGCGATGTGCAGTATTTTTGGTGCTGGACACCAGTTCAGTCCAGCGGCGCTAGTGCAGCACTGCAGAGTAGAGTCCTATAAGAAGAGTAATACTAAAGACACACTGGTGGTACAAGGACCGTGGTATACCACGGTTATATACCCTAGTACATATTGTACCATGGTTTTCCACGTTGTACCAGCATGGTACAAGGCGACACACCTGTGGTACAACTTGTACCATGGTACGAATACCATCAGTGTGTCATTAGTATAACGTCATGTGCCACGTTTGACAGGTCTCCTGCTCGTTTGGAACGCGCATTTGTATGGAACTGACAGACAGACTGTTCCAATTCTGACACTTGACGACACTGTTATTATAGTCACTGTACTGCAGAGCAACACCACAGAGAACAGACGTTCATTTTGAGTCGTGTAGTTGTTAGGGTGGTCACCAAACCGGGAAAACGGGAAAAAGACGGTTTAGGTTCAAAAATTTTCAAAGTTTTTAATGAAGTTTAGTTGAAATAAGAAAAATTTTTATCCAGATTTCTACGCTCACCATAATGGCGGATGCCATAACAAATTTGACATTAACTGCCAAACACTGAACTGCAATTTTCGTCGAAGAAAGCTGAGAAATCTCTGTAACCAATGCGTTTATTTATTTTCCATCAACAAAAAAAACTAATACAGGAATTCAAAACTTTTGATAACGCGTCGTATTCTGGTTTATATGTTGCTGGTTTTTACTTTATTTTAGATACCCTTACAATTCATTGTTTCGTCTACAAGTCTCACGGATACAAATTTCATCCACTTGCTTCAAAAATATACATGTTTATTTCCAAAATGGTAATATGTTTGAATCAAACATATTTATTTTTAAAACCAAATTAAATCCCTGTTTGTTTTATCCAGTTTTCCGCGAGCGGTAATGGCCGCCAGCTTGCCTGCGGGTTAGTCTCTGATTTGACGTCTGTGGAGGTCAACTGCACCCACCGCTCCGAGAATTCTGACCAATGTGGCATATAAAAAGGTGCTGATTCAGAGAATTCAATCCTTCTTATATACCACATTGATCAAAATGTTCGAATGGTGGGTGCAGTTGACCTCCAGAAACGTCAAACCAGAGACTAACCCGCAGGCATGCTGGCGGCCATTACCGCTCGCGGAAAACTGGATACATTCACTAGTGGGCTCACTCTTGCAAAAGTAAACAAAAACTCGAGTTCGGATCGGATCCGATCAGAAGTCAGCAGAGGAGTAAAAGCAAGAGAAGAAGCAGATGTTTTCTTGCTTCCAAATTGATGATAAGGATGTTTTTCAGGTACGGAAAGGTAAGTACAGTATAGCCGTTCGATAACTGCAAAATGTTTACTTTTCAGTTAGCGAATGCCGTTCGATAACTGCAATGCATTCTAGACGTCAAATGGTTGTCAATCGACGTCAGATGCAATAAAAGTGCATCTAAATGTGCAGCAGCCGGATGACACCATCTATGCTTCTGGCTCCAGCATAAAATTCACGATATTATTTTGCTGTGGGCGTTATTTTCTGATACAATATTGTTACCAAATATTCAAATTTGTTTTGCACCGTACTAACCGTGTTGTATTGAATGACGGTCTTATTACAATTAAATTGAAAATCGAACACATTTTTCACGGCACGGAATAGGTGGTATATAACGATAATAGTAATAAAATCATTCAAATCGCTTAACAACAATTACTCCATCACAGAAAATTAGTCCTGAAATGATGTTTTTGTTTACTAATTTTGAATTGTCAGTGGGGCCCACCGCGCGCTAACCCCAGAGATGTTAGCCACCATTTTTTCCCATTGGATAGATAGGCGATGACAGTAGGGTGATGTGCAGCGCATTGCAAATGTCATTGAGTTTGACATCCGTTTGAAGTTTAGCGGTCCGATAACTGCAAAACGGTTGCAACTAGCGAATTGCAGTTAAAAAGCATTGCAGTTAAATGACTTGCAGTTATCGAACGTCTACTGTAAATGAAATATGAACGTTCGGAAATGTGAAATTTGGTAGTTAATTGCTACCAGAATATGAAAATTGGTAGAATTGATAACAAAATCTTATGAGTGGTCGAACCAAAACAATCATATCCATGTTTGCTTCAAACATATAGCTGGTTGAAACAACTTGAAACGCACATTTGATTCAAAAAAGGTTTTCGTTTGCTTTAAATGTAACAATATGTTTGATCCAAACATATTTATTTTTGATACCAGAACAAACTGAATTAATGTTTCGATTTACCTAGAATATGTTTGTTTTTATTGTAGTTTTTTCTGCGAAGAAGAAGACTAAAAATATTTTACATTTTTATAAGAAACGAAAAATTTTCACTTGATAGTCTATTAAAATTACGCCATAAAAGCTTTCATTTTGTGGACGATTAGTGTCCCATTGGGTACATGCAAAAAACAAAATGTGCGCAATGTTCCTCTGGGACTAGGAACAATCTTCAATGTTTGGCTCCAGCACAATAACAAATTTTGGCTTCAGTTTGATAACCATCAGGATTTCAGCATTTATTTTGAATGATACACGTAAAAAATCCATTGCTGTTTATTATTCATATTGCTAATACTTTTTTTTTGCCAAAGCAGCGACTTAATGATATCTATAAGAAAAAACTTATACATTGCATTCGCCGCATAGATTCCCAAACTTATACACAGCTACTTTATTTTACCGAAGTCGGTAAAATTTTACTGAGTTTTTGGACTACGGATCGCCCAGTAATTTCAACAGCAATATTTTACATTACCGAGTTGTCAGCATAAACGAGATATGTCAAAATAACATTAAAATCGGTAATAAAGGTAGTTTGTTTATGTGAACATAACTGAGTTAGTCAGTAAATGAGGATTTATTTTTTGGGAAATATTTTACTGATTGGACAGTATATCTAATCAATGAACCTTCGCATGAAATATAAGTATTTATTATGGACAAATTTCAGGGGTTTTGTGATAAATTCTGCTAGATTTTTAAAGGAAAATACGACGGGGTCGTACACTTGTTACGTAAGCAATTTTTCTGGGTTTTCCGGCCCCCCCTCCCCCCATGTAAGATTTTTTTCATACAAATGAATTTTTATTTATATGGAGCGTAAGATATTGTCTGACCCCCCCTCCCCTCCCCATAAGTGCTTACGTAATATGTGTACGGCCCCTTACTACTATACTTTTCGATAATCATTTCGAATTGATACAGATACAAGACAGTCAGGCAATGTACCGTGCGTGGCTTCTCCGTGATAACGCAAATACCGCAGCCCGCAGTCGTTTACCATTAGACGGCATTACTACATTGAGGAAACGGGTTGTTTTAAGACACAGAAACGGGCTCCGCCCGTAACTTCATTAACGTTCACCGATGATAATGTTCGGTGGCTGCATCAATGGATGTTCTCCGGGTTCGTGACGTCGAAAGTTCTAATCCCGCTGACGCTGCGCTTGGTATAGAACTAGCTGCGGTGAGGTATAGAACTAGCCTTGCCTGGGTAACATCCGCGTCGTGGTTCCTTTTGAACATGTTCGGCCTAAGAAGCATCTACACACTGGTTGTGGGGAGAACAAAGCCGCTGATCAGAGGCAAACTATGCAAGACTATTATGTCGAAAGCAGCGGTAACCTTGCCGCCGGATCCCATAGCCGCCTTCAAAGCAGAGTGGGAAACGCTCAAAATCACCGAGTCCAGAATGCTCTAACGAACTTTGAAACCGGGATGCTGATGGCGGCCAGTGGCGGACCCCGTCGGATGCTGTCTATCACAGCCGAGAGGAGGCAGGAATCGCAACCAAATAAATATAGTTGTTTTATTCGTTAGCGATTATTTTGCACTTTAGACTTGAGACTTTAGAAACTTGTGCCCGACAAAATATTTTTTTCAAAATGGTAAATAAACAATAACAAAGGGCTCTACAATAGCGTTCAGTATTTTTCTAAAAACTAGTCGGTAAATTTTAATGTTTTACTGGTGGTGCTGTTTTGATTTGTGCCGACTTTTTGTACAGTTCAGCAATTTACGGATTTAATGATTTGTTCAGTAAAAATAAGTAAACGTCAGAACGATAAGCATATTTTTTTTACCGAAACTCGGAAATTTATTACTGACAATCATTGGAGGTCCACTAAAAAACAGTATTTCAGTAAAAAAGAAATTTTGCAGTTGAAACTCAGTAAACAAAATACCGAACGTTGAAATGCTGTTTAAGTGTGTACTTTTCATTAGCTTATGAACTTTATTAACTTTTTAGTATGAGACCATTCATCAAGTTGCATAATAAATTGCATTAGTATGTTCTAATGATTTTTTCCATAACTTATAAGGTTTTTTTATTTACTTTTTTTTACTTTATGGTTCCTGTACACCTCCGGTGGTGCAAAGGGCCGACTTGAAGGATCTCCATCCTGAGCGTTGCCCGGCTATCGTTTTAACCTGTTGCCAGGTTTCGGTCGACTTCTTTTAATTATTTATTTTGGCTTCACCACCATGAGCCTCTGGGTCTGCCTCTGCTGCGATGTCCCGCTGTGTTCCAGTCTAATGCTTGTTTACAGATTTCGTTTCCGCCCCTACGTATAGAGTGTGGCCAACCCAGCCCCACTTCCAATCCCAAATTTCTGTTGCTATCGGCCTCTGGTGACAACGATGATGGAGCTCCGTTGTTTGAGATCCAGTTGTAGAGCCACCAGGCCCGAATTATATACCGCAGGCATCTGTTGATAAACGCCGTTGAGTGTTCTCCACTGATACACATCATATTTCACTAGCGTATAACAGCACAGATTTCACGTTAGAGTTGATAATGCGTATCTTGGTGCGTTCACTTATCTGCCCGTTTTTCCAGATATTTCTTTAACTCGCTGTTCGGGCTGGCAACCATTCCGTAGTCAACGAACTGAAGTCTGCTGCGATTGCACAGCCCTGTCATCTCATCAGATAGCATTAATGTCAAAACATCACATGCGTTTGTTATCCATGCACAAAGCGATTGTCTATTTCAATAATTTAGTTTATTTTATTAATTTCTACAGTCCATTGAATTAAATTCAAAAATACGCTAGAGGTGAGAAATAACAACTTATTTATAAAAGGCTCAACATTATTGAGAATTATCTTACAGCACAAAAATTGTAAAATTATAACCTAATTGTTCGTGGAATCGAAAAACTACTAAGCCACTGAATTTGTAAGCAATCTCTAAATTAAAATCTAAGCAAACTTATTACTACATATCAAGACAAAATTTTCAAAACGACTTATCTGCTTTTGTAAACAAAGATTCAAACGAAGATTTGACGAATTTGATAGCTCTCCCACGCAAACCAACACCATCAACAGTTAGCGGAATCCTTCACCTACCTATTGATGGTGTTGGTTTGCGTGGGAGAGCTATCAGATTCGTCAAATCGTCGTTTGAATCTTTGTTTACAAAAGCAGATAAGTCGTTTTGAAAATTTTGTCTTGATATATTAGGGTGGTTCAAAAAATCGATTTTGCTCCACAGTGCTTATCTGATTCTTTATCATGTTCTGAGTGTCCTCTGAAAATTTAAGCTCATTTGGATTAAAACTGATTTAGCACAAGCCGTTTCAAGTTTGCATGCAAATTAGTATGGGGAAATTTATTTTATCATTATACTGTTAATGACGCTTCCCCATTAAGCGCAGGTTAAAAGAAAACCTACATAGTTAGAAGGAATACTCAACAGCTTTCACCCAACGGAAACCGCATGTTAATTAATTGCCCCAATAATTAGTAATCGATTTTAAGACAGAATGCGAATCTTTAGTCATGATCGTTAAACTTCTTTGAGGGCATCACTGAAATGTGCAGTGCAACATAGTAGCCTGAATTTGTGTGTGCTATCTTTCGCGCCACGAGCAGCAATGTTGCCTGTTGAGGAGTTATGCAATTAGCTCCAGAAAACCACGGTATAGATTAAATTCGATTACTAATTATTGGAAAGTTTAATCAAGATGCGGTTTTCACTGGGTGAAAGCTGTTGAGTATTCCTTTTAGCTATATAGGTTTTCTTTTAACCTGCGCCTAATGGGGAAGCGTCATTAACAGTACAATGAAAAAATAAATTTCCCCATACTAATTTGCATGCAAACCTGAAACGGCTTGTGCTAAATCAGTTTAAATCCAAATGAGCTCAAATTTTCAGAGGACATTCAGAACCTGATAAAGAATCAGATAAGCACTGTGGAGCAAAATCGATTTTTTGAACCACCCTAACATATATCCTAAATATATTGCAGCTTAAAGCACTACGCTAACGAATTCGTGCGTTCTTAGTTCGTTCCCGAACACTCGCAAAGGCAGCCCTTGCTTTCTTAATCCGTGCGCCTATGTCGATCTTGGTACCGCCGTCTGACGCCATTTGGCTACCAAGATATTGGAAGCTTTCAACATTCTCCACTGGTTGCCCGGCTACTGTGAAACTGGAAGGAGTCACCGTGCTTACATCCAACGATTTGGTTTTGTTGACGTTGATGACTAAACCTGCCGAAGAGGAGCGCTCGGCAAGGTCGTTTACTCTGCATATCAGAGCGCCGTTGCGCGAGGAGTTCAACGTCATCAGCCAATTCGAAGTCGTTTAGGTGCTCCATGGTTATAGGCTGCCATAACAGTCCGCGGTTTGGTTCACGGTCAATCGCATCTACCCGAATCTCGTCGATTACGATGAGTAACAGCAACGGTGATAGAATACATCCTTGCCTCACTCCGCAGCGACCCGGAAAGGGTCGGACAGGACCACATTGTGCAGCACTCTACACGAAAAGGCCTCGTACTGTGCTTCGATGAGGCCGATGATTTTCTCAGGAACCCCTTGCGTCTCAAGGCGCCCCACATATTCTCGTGATTGAGACGGTCGAAAGCTTTTTCGTAGTCAATGAATACCAAGTAAAGGGACTCTTGGAATTCGTTGACCTGCTCCAGAATGATGCGGAGCGTGACAATATCTACACAGGATCTTCCGGCACGGAATCCAGCCTGCTGTCGCCGGAGAGTAGCATCCATCTTTTCCTGAATCTGGGCTAGGATAATTTTGCATAGAACTTTGAGAACGGTACACAGCAACATAATGCCTCGCCAGTTATCGCATACAGTCAGGTCACCCTTTTTGGGCACCTTCACTGAGATACCTTGCATCCAGTTGACCGAGAAAGTTGCGGTGTCCCAGATATTACGAAATAAACGATGCAGTAGTTGAGCGGATGTCATGGGGTCAGCTTTGAGCATCTGGGCTGATATGCGATCAACCCCTGGGGCTTTATTCGATTTCATGCTTTGGATGGCTGTTTGAATCTCTAGCAGTGATGGAGCTTCGGTATTGACGCGTGTTATACGTCGGATCCTAGGCAGATCATGCCGAGGTGGTGATGGCCTGGCTGGCACTTTGCATTCATCTTCGCCCCGCTTAAGCGTCGTGAGATATCGTAGAGGAGGAGAACGTCCCCGGTTGCGGCGGCTCTCTCTCCTTCGTCGGCCAGAGAGTCTGCCCACGCTCGCTTGTTCAGTCTACATGAGAGTTTTACTTCCTTGAGCCGCGTATCGTTGACGAGCTAAGACTTTGGCTCCTCTGGTTTTTTATCGCTCTATCGCGCTTTGGCTTCTCTTCGCTCCTCTATATTCCTCCAGGTTTCATCAGTGATCCATTGTTTTCTCTGCGCAGGCGTATTTCGCCGATGAGGAGGTGCTGATCAGACGCGATATCGGCACTACGGCAAGTCGAGTCAAGTACGAGACACTGAAGACGGCCTTACTGTTGTGGTCGAAATACGTATCTGTCAAGATACAATTAAGTGGTGGAATTCAATGGGATTGTATTACCTCGTCTTATGACAAGTGAAGACATTCCACTAAAAAGCTCAAAATAATTTTCTTATTACTACGTTTATTCCGTACATCAAGAAGGCTCCGTTTCCATTTTCGGCTGATGCAGATGTGGTCGATTTGAGACCCACGTTACCTTGTCAACCGGTCGATGAGGGAAGAGCGATCCTCCGATCACCATGTCGTTATTACCACAAAATTCTGCAAACAGCTCTCCGTTTTCGCTCATTTCTCAGAGACCATGGCGTCCCATAATGCGCTCATGGTTCGAGTTGTCGGATCCGATCTTCGCATTGAAGTCGCCCAAACAGATGTTGATATCACCCTTCGGAATTCTATCTACGACGGCATTGAGTTGACTGTAGAAGTTCTCTTTGTCTTGTAGATCGGCAGCATCGGTTGGCGCATAACATTGGATTATAGTAAGGTTTTGGACCCGTGTCCTAAATCTGGCAACGATTATCCTTTCACTCATAGGTTCCCACTTTATAAGCACAGAGTGTGCCTGAGCGCTTAGTAGGAAGCAAACTCCGCGATGCCGGGGCGTGTTCACCTCATAAACCAGAGTATAGCAGAACTTGTCCCGACGGCGTTCTGTGTTCTCCAAAGTTTGGCCAACGGACAATACTCAGTCCCAGGATCTCAAGCTTCATGCGGCGTGCCTCATAGTTTTAAATATTGTCTAATTTTCTGAAAATTGCACGCGGCAAACCCTCCATGAAAGGTATCGCCGCGCTTTCTTCACCCCGTTTACTTATGGGTGAATAGCATTGCGTTGTATCGTTTGGCCCAGCCGTACCTTTCGACAGTCATTCGCCGCGTGAAGTTTTGTGCAAGTACCCATTTGGGAACATTACAAACGCCGCGCAGTGTATCATATACAGTAGACGTTCGATAACTGCAAGTCATTTAACTGCAATGCTTTTTAACTGCAATTCGATAGTTGCAACAATTTTGCAGTAATCGGACCGCTAAACTTCAAACTGATGTCAGACTCAATGACAGCTGCATTGCGCTGCACATTTAGATGCACTTTTATTGCACCTGACGTCGATTGACAACCGTTTGGCGTCTAGAATGCGTTGCAGTTATCGAATGGCATTTGTTAACTGCAAAGTAAACATTTTGCAGTTATCGAACGGCTACTGTATATGTATGGTCCAATGCACCGAGTTCATCATTGACGTTTGAGCGGTGCGCTGTTTACTAAGAATGAATACTTTTTCATTCATCGAGTTCATGCAAGTGTTCATTTTTAGTAAACAGCGCCCGTCTCAAACGTCATTGTCTTCATTCGGTGCATCGGACCATACAGAAAATCTGACAATAATAGTTTTTTTTTCTTTACGTGTGATTTTATAGGGTTCCGTGCTGTTCCGTGTAGTTACACCGCAAAAGCGTCGGTACAACAAACGTCGGATTAATTCCATTCGAAACAGATCGGCAGATGCAGATCTGTCATTAGTGTCATCATTCTATAAAACACCATCAGAGGATCAGCAGAGTGCAGCTTAAATATTTTTCTATAAAATTTGTTTTCTACAAATTAATTCAAATCCAATATTCGCCAGGGACAATGATAAAGGCGATCCTGGTATTTAATAATCATGGCAAACCCCGGCTGTCTAAATTCTACCAATATTTCGTAAGTAGTCTGACAATTAAGAAGAGCAGTTACATTTTTTTTACAGAGTGGAATATGGAGAAATCAATATTTTTGATTACGCTAGCATATTTTCAATTAACGTCAGGAGAATGCAATTCGTGATTTCAATTGATTTCAGAACGAAGACATGCAGCAACAGATTATTAAGGAAACTTTCCAGTTAGTGTCCAAACGAGACGATAATGTGTGCAATTTTCTTGAAGGAGGAAGGTAAGTGTATGATAATTTATGTTGATTGTGTCAATAATCTACCTACCTAATTGTTAAACAATGAAATTTGTTCTAGACCAATCAATCTTATTTTTTATGTTTTAGCCTAATCGGTGGATCGGATTACAAACTCATCTACCGGCACTACGCCACTTTGTATTTCGTGTTTTGTGTCGATTCGTCCGAAAGCGAGCTCGGCATTCTGGATCTGATACAGGTGTTTGTAGAAACGCTGGACAAGTGTTTCGAGAACGTCTGTGAACTGGATCTCATCTTCCATGCGGATGCCGTTCATCATATACTGTCTGAGCTGGTCATGGGAGGTATGGTGCTTCAGACTAACATGGCCGACATTTTGGCGCGGATCGAAGACCAGAACAAACTACAAAAGCAGGAGGCAGGACTTTCTGCGGCTCCTGCAAGGGCAGTCAGCGCTGTGAAAAGTATGAATCTGCCGCAACAGATAAAAGATATAAAATTACCTGATCTTCCACAAGCTATCAAGGTAAAACATCTCGAAATTATTTTCGAAGAAGCATCCGAATTTAATTTTATTTTTTTTAGGATCTGAAATTCTGACCAAACACAAACTTCGATACATCTCTACTCACTAAAATAGCCTCCGACTCGTCCTACATTCCTATTAGTAGCAGTGGCTTAGATGGATTCAACTTCGAATCCTACCAATCAGAATATCCTCTAACAATGACCGCGAGTAATAGAAGGCAGGAAAAATCCAGGCGAAAAATGAAAAAAGGAGACAACACTCGTAATAAAGTTGAAAGAGGAGAAGGCCAACCAGTTAGAAGCGAGGAGGATGGGTACTATTTGAAAATCGCTTGAATCGACTGCTGATGGTCAGTACTTTATCATGTTTAACATTCTGGACAATTTGAAACTAAAACTTACTTGGAGGTAGGATACGGAAATTGCTTCAGAAGTTATTGGTACCTTTGCTGACCATAATACACTGCTGTAAATTATAACCGGTATTGTGTGTAACGGTTGTTAAAGTCGTATAAATTAGTTTAATTGATATAAACATTTTATAATGCAAAAATATTCCTTATTGTTGTTAGAACTGAAAGAAAAAAAAAACATTTTAATGGATGTCTTTATTTTGAAGGTTTTCTGTCCGAGACTTCTACACCTACATAAAAAATGTAAAGTTTTGACAGATTTTCCTCTCCTATTTGCATTGCATTATGAACAATCCCTAATTTATGAAGGCGCATTAAGGTGGCTCAAAAAACACTTTTTCAAATTTTTTGATGGGCCGCCCTCTTATTCGGCTCTATTTGATGCCCTGATGCTCTGGACAAAATTTTAGCCAAATCGGTCAACGTTTGGGCAGTGCTAAACTCGTTGGAAGTTTATATGGAAAAATGTATGCAGAAACATCCAAAAACAGTGATTTGCAGTTGGACGGCACAATTTAAGATCTAGAACCATGATACTCATTCAGTTCTTGTAAAATAAAATACAGAATGTTATGCTGAAAACCGCGAGAAGATTAGAGTTTATTAGGCAAAGATATTAGCATTTTACTGGAGTGTTGTAGGGGTGAATTTATTTCTTTTCAAAGGTAAAAGAAACGAAATTTGCTCAAACCCCACTGCAGAGAAATGCTAATAACTTAGCCGGGCAAACTCGAATCTTCTCGCGGTTTTCTGCATAACATTCTGTATTAAATTCTCCAAGATCTGAATAAGTATCATAGTTCTTCATCGTAAGTTGTGTAGTCCAGCTGCAATTTACTGTTTTTGGATGTTTCTGCATACATTTTTCCATATAAACTTCCAACGAGTTTAGTACTGCCCAAACATTGACCGATTTGGCTGAAATTTTGTCCAGAGCATCAGGGCATCAAATAGAACCAAATAAGAGGGCGGCCCATCAAAAAAATTGAAAAAAGTTTTTCCCATACTAATTTGAGCCACCCTAAGGCGCATATTCGGAAAGTTTCAGCATGGGTTCGACAGATTCCTAATATGTATAAGTTCTGCGATTTGCGCTGTATGCAATTTTTTATTGTTTTGAATGTAGTTCTAAAGTCAATCAGAGTAATGTCCGTCGGATAGAATTAATTGAAAGAAAAAAACGAGTGGCTTTCTTTCGTCAAACTTCTGTTTATTCTACGTTGAACAGTTTATTTTACCAAATAAGAAAAACTGATATCTCATATGTATAAACAATCATATTGTTTCCAAGAAAAATCGGTTAAGCAAATAAAATATGAAATTGAAAGTGATTGTAAGATTGTAAAAATTAAACTAGCAAAAAAAACAACAAAAATGCACGCAGAAACATAAGTTCTGTGTAGAAGCATGGAAAGGAACTAAGCATCGTATATTTACTTACATCAGTCAGTCACCTTTTTGCGTGGTAACGTGGAAGTGGTGCACACTTTCCTTTCCCATTTTATGATCCACTCGATTGCGTTGTTTTGCTAGAATTTAGCTCAACGTCGTCGGAGCCAGCGGACGTGGACGCTGGTGTCGAAGTTACCGCAGCAGTCGCATCCGTCGCATTCTGTCCCGAGGGCACGGACATCGAGCTAGGAAAAATGTTACGAATGACGAGAGCATCCTTCATCACGACGACCGTTACCCGAACCTTGGAGAATAGCATCAGCGATGTGGGAGGAAACTTTTTCTCCTTGGAAATCAGCATACAGTGACGGATGGGTTTGGTTTCCACCGTTTTGAACTCGACAGACTTGGAAAGTTGCTGGAAATGGGAATTAAAAAGCATTATGTTAACGACGCACTGTAACGATTTGCTCATATACAGAGGAGGCGCAGCTGAGATAAGATTATCGAGGCTGTATTTTCAAGAACATGCGTTGTTCATTTTTCTGATTTGATGAATAAGATCTTTAAGGCCAAAAATATCAATTTAGTATACAATAAGTCGCATTTTACCCTCCCTTGGGATATGTAATCTTGCCGCGATGGGTGGGCTTACGCCATTAGCACTGATATGGCAACCAAAGACATATCCTGTCGTGATGGTATCACATGTTGACTATTTTTGTTCAATGCCACGTCACAATTTGGCATTGACGCATTGATTTTACGGATGTGCATGTGATCCAACGGACATCGTGTCTTGGAGCATGGAATAGTAATGCAGTGAGGTGTCCCTTTGTCCTCAGTAATAATGAAGCGAGATCTCCTCCTTTTTTGCAATACTTTTCTGCTGAGTTCTCTGATGATGATGAGTCGTAGCTCCGCTTAAATCTAGCTAGATAGGTAGAGTAGAGTGGGGCAAGAGTGCGCGTGGGGTAAGAGTACGTTTTCGATTTTTTGAAGTAATAAAAAAAGATAAACTAGCAGCACTGCATCAGTTTGACAGGTATTCTGGCCAACTATTATCATGTGTAATTGTAAACGATTTGAATAAACAACAAGGGAGATATGGAGTTAGATAACTTTTTGATCATTTTGCTAAAAAAAAATGGATTTCCGCAACTAGTATTTCATTACCATATATACGTTCAATCAGGTGAACATTATACCATTTCGATAAACTATTGTATAGAGTACTTTATGGTACAGAACACCAATCCGGTTGGTTTTCCAAGAAGTCAAAACCATTACTTGAATAATTTTTGGGACTGTGGGGTAAAAGTACGCAGGAACCGGTGGGGCAAGAGTACGCATATGAATCTTCAAGTTATGATGTCAAATCCGTATCTCCGGCCAAAATAAGACTTCTTCCAAAGCGTAAAGATCCACAACTAAGAAAAAAGGGACAGAATTCGAAATTATCACAAGTGTTTAGGATAAGTTGAAGTAATTCGGTGTTAGAAAGGACTTAGCGAACAAAGCACTGAAGCGAAATAATGAAATTGTATTAGGACTTGTTGTACAACAAAACATAGTACGAAACACACAATTTCATTTAAATGATGATTTCATTTAATCAAAAGAAACATTCATAAATTACGCAACGTTTAGCTGGGAGGGGTTGCGAGATGTGTGAGGATCCATATAATTTTTAGAGGATTCATACAAATAGTGTAAGATAGGGGGAGGGGTGATGAAATAGCCAAATTTTACGTTACGTGATTGGTGGACTTTCTTTAAGGAAAATGCCTTTGTATACGCCACGCGTAACCTGATATATATTTTTACCTCTGTAGTTTTATGTATATATAAAAAAACAATGGTTTTTCGTATGAAAGTGTACATTTTTAGGACCCCCTCCCCCTTTAAGAGTTACGTAATCTTTAAACATTCCCTAATATATGCTCATTAAACATCAATTAACTGTTATTAACTCTTATTTGTGTCAATATATACTTAAAGCACATGATTGGATAAATGCGTACTCTTACCCCACCCGATGCGCACTTTTAACCCACCGGTGGGGTAAGAGTGCGTTTTTCACTTGTCTTGCAATAAGGGTTCTACTAAAACGAATCTCAATAATTTCAATATTGTTTCCACTGGGTAACATAAAGGAAGAGTATATGAATCATCGACACTGATTTGATATGCAGAAGCTTGCTCCATAGGGGCCACATGATCGATTGAAAACTAAGTGCGTACTCTTGCCCCACTCTACTCTATATGTAATGAAGTCAAGAGAAACACACGCGTGCACATGAACATAACTTTTTATTTTCGATCTCGTTCATACGACTGTGTTGCCAGACTATTTGAATCACAACATATCTCTCTTATCATATTTTGAAGAACTTTTATTTCTATCACTCTTCAATCAAGGTTGTAGTCATCATAGCGCTTGGGTCGCATTTTCAAGCGATTCGGTCTGGTAGGCTCAGGATTTTCCACGGATTGTCCGCCCTTTCGATCCATGGGCGTCGATGACGTCGCAACAGCTGATGAATCCTCCTCAACGATAGACTGTTGGCGTATCAAAGGTTTCACATGTGATGTGTTGCGTTTGTAGATTTGTCCGTCCGATGTTTCCAGTGTTAAGCTGTTTCCGTGTCGATTGATAACCTTCACTGGCATAGGCAAAAACTTCGTGGAGAGTTTATTTTGCGGCAACATGTTCTTCATTAGCACCTCGTCTCCAATCGATACCAATGACTCCTTTGCTTGAACTTTTTCGTCTCTGTTTATTTTAGATTGGTACTTCAATGTTCGATCTCGGTCTCGCATCTCTTGGTCGTCGATGGCATCCGTTTGAAAATGGGGAATCAGGTCCCGAAATCTCCGTCCAAACATTAATTGTGCAGGTGGCACCCCCGTCACAGAATGTGGTGTCACCGTGTACATGTATAAATATTCCTGAAGTGCCATTTTCCAGTCCGTGTTCTTTTGCTTGCTTATTTTCAGTACCTTCAAGATCGACCGGTTTTGGCGTTCGACTTCACCATTGGCACTAGGATAGTACGGGGTGGTGTGAGTCAGCTTTATACCGTAGTCGATGCAGTAATCTTTCATCTCTTCGCTTGAGAAGTTTCTAGCATTATCAAAAGTCAATATTAGTGGAAGTCCCATCCTAGTGAAAGTATCCTTTAAAAAGCGGATCACATCACGCGAGGTTGTTCGAGTCATAGGTTCTGCTAGAACGTATCGGCTGTAAAGATCTATTAGCACAAAGACGTAGGAATTATCCGGTAGGGGTCCCAGAAAATCGCCGGCCAGGTGAACCCAAGGAGCCGCTGGTAGTTCTCGGATGCGTAGAGGCTCTGGCTTCTCGAGTGGTGCAACCAGTTGGCATTCAAAACACTCACGACAGGTACGTTCCACGTCAGTATCTATTCCAGGCCACCACACTGCAATCCTTGTTCTTCGCTTCATCTTCTCTCGACCTGGATGGCCGATGTGGGCCAGCTGCAAAACCGTTCAGGAATAACAACTCTGGATCCTCGTAGCAGAACGTCATTTGCGAAGCATAACTCGCCTTTGAATGCTGCGTACCGTTTCAAAACACCTTCCCATTTGTCGTCTTGAAGAGCTCTCCGAACGTTTTGTATTTCCACATCCACTTGTGAGCAATTTATGATCTCATTCATCGTTACCGCTGTCGGCCTGCTGACCTCTGCCACAGCGTAAAGAGCTGCCTCAGCACCTTTGTCAAACGTATCACATTTCAGTTCCTCAGGCAGCCTTGACAATGGATCCGCAATATTGATTTTTCCTGGAACATGTATCATACGATACCGGAAACACTGCATCCTTAACACCCACCTTTCTTGCCTCTTATTTGGAGATGATGTGTCACTGAATATATCAACAAGGGGCTTGTGATCCGTTAGTATCGTGAATTCCAAACCAGTTAAGTACATTTGAAAGCGTTCAGTCGCCCAAGCGATAGCCAAAGCTTCCTTGTCAAGTGTTGAGTATTTCCGTTCTACATTGGTTAAAGTTTTACTTGCATAACTGATCACACGAGCATCGCTGTGAATCATCTGGAGCAAGACGGCGCCCAGTCCGTTGTCACTGGCATCCGTGATAAGCAGTGTGCGGTTCGATGGACTGTAGTATCCGAGGTGTTTAGGGTTACAAAGGGCAAGTTTTATTTGCCGAAAGCATCGTCGTCGTTCACTAGTCCATTCGTACTTGGTACCTTTCAGTGTCATTTGCCTCAGTGGGTACGACATCTCTGAAAGATTTGGAATAAACTTGCCCACGTAGTTCACTAGGCCTAGAAAACTACGCATTTCGGCGGTATTATGCGGTTGTCTGAAGGATTGGATAGCACTAATCTTAGCGTTCATAGGTAATATGCCTTGCTCCGACAAGGTGTGACCCATAAAATTCACTGACGTCTTCCCGAACTCACACTTTTTGATGTTAACTGTCAGTCCGTGTTCGCTGAGTCTTTGTAGAACTAGTTGAACTCTTGCATCGTGCTCTATCTTTGTCTCCGCATAGACAAGAATGTCGTCGATAAATACCTTGACGCCTTTCAACCCTTTCAAAATTCGTTCGATTTCTCGTTGAAATATTTCGGCTGAGCAGTTCATTCCAAACATTAGCCTTTTGTACCGGTAGTACGCGTTCGGTGTCACGAAAGTCGTAATTTCGCGAGATTCCGGAGCCAGCTCAATTTGGTGGAACGCTTTAACCAGATCGATCTTCGTGAAGTACCTGCCATTCAGATGAGGCATTATTTCGTCGAAAGTTGGCAACGGGTGTCGTTCAGGAATTATGGCTTTATTAGCCATACGCATGTCAACACAAAGGCGTACATTTTTTCCTCCATCCTTAGGCGTCACTACAAGCGGCGACGCCCAAGTAATCTTCAATGGTGCCAGTTCTATAATGTCCTGTTTCAGCAAATCATTCAGTTTATCTTCGACAACGCTCTGCAAAGGAATCGGTAAACGCCTGCAGGGCTGCTGGACTGGTACCACGTCTTTGTTGATATGTATTTTCACTTGCAGATTTTTGACTTTTCCTACTTTGATGTCGTCTTCTCCTGGAACGCAGAATGCCTCTTCATGGATTTCCAGTATCCCCAAATCCATAGACGTAGTTTTGCTCAGCAAATTAGCGCCTGTTCCGATGTCCACAACGTACACTTCGTGAAACACTTTTTGCGTCCGGGTGGCAATTTCCGTTTTAAAAGTTTTGTAAACATTTAGTTTGCCGTCCCCGTAGACACGGAGTATCTTGCTCGATTTTTGGACGTCGCTGAGTTTACTCCCGGAAGCCTTCAGGTGGCGATATGTGCTTCGGCTTATTACGTTGACATGAGATCCGGTATCCACGATCCAATCTAACTTAACGCCCCCTGTGTAACATGCAATCCGGTCGTTCTTGTTCCCAGTTGAATAAATATGTTGTACATCGTCGTCGCTATCTTCAGTGCTGGAGTCGCTGAAGCCCGAAGCGGCTTTCTTGTCATCTGACTTCTCAACTTGCCACACTTTCTTGTTTCTTCTATCTTTTACTTTTCGGTTTTCCGGCTTGGTTTTACACATTTTTCGGAAATGTCCCACTAATTTACAGTCATCGCACACTTTGTTCTTCGCCGGACAACACTTATCGTTTGCGAAATGTCCAACGTTTCCGCATCGATAGCACTTTTGTTTCTTCACTCCCTTCCTGATTAAGTTTACGTCACTATGTTCCGCCAAGACTGTATTTTTCTTCATGTTCTCCTTGTTTCGATGCACTGTCTCCAATATTCGTGCCTCTTGTACGATGTCTTCCACATTCATTAATCTCTTCTTGATAATAAGTTCACGCAGTTCATCCGACACGGCATTGTCGAATACTTGTTCTGTTACGCGCATATCGAGCGCATTTCCGTAGTCACACAATCGACCTTGCTCTCGAAGACGGACAACGAATTTTTCGACGGATTCGTCCTCTGCTTGTTTTATTTGCCGAAACACGAAACGATCATATGGAATATTGGAAAAAGGTGCAAAATGAGCGTCTAGCAAATTGATCGCTTCTTTGTACACATCCGAGTTAGCCGGAGGAGGATTATCGTGTCCAGGTGTATCGTAAAAGATGTCTTGTATCTGTGATCCACCGAAATGCAAAAGACAATTCACTTCGAGGAACAATTCGAGTGATCGCTTCCACTTCTTTCAGCGCGTTCCGATAGATGAAGTATCCGCCGTATCGAAAGCCAGCAGGGTTGGTTTGCTGCTTTCCATCTTCGTTTTACGCAACTATGGCGAACCACTATTTTTACTTGCTTTTGTTTTGTTTCCTCTTCGCAGCAGTTTGCTTCACCTTGCGAAGAGTTTTGGTTCCGGCTTCTGTTTTCTTTGCCGCTCCGACGCCTGCTTGAGGTTACGTTCACCCCCTCAACACAATTTTTCGGGCTTTTTCTTATGAAAAACCACGAATTCTTTAACACTCATCGAATTTAATCTATGCTACACTACATGTATGGCCCTTTGCAACGAATTTAATCAATTTTTTTTTTCAATCGTCGCCAAAATGTAATGAAGTCAAGAGAAACACACGCGTGCACATGAACATAACTTTTTATTTTCGATCTCGTTCATACGACTGTGTTGCCAGACTATTTGAATCACAACAGTATATATAGAGAAATTGTAATCAACTTTATCGACATTAATAGGATTCACTGAGTAGAAGTTTCTTCGAAACTAGGAGCGTGGCGGTTCTCTTATTTTGTTATGTCTCAAATTAAAGAGCCATAGCCCATAATACAAAATACCACACATGACAACTATGGTATACAAACAATCTAATAATCGCTTCATTCTCGATAAATTTTATTAACAGATAGGAAATAGGCGCGATGAAGCTTTATTTTGCCACCGAAAAGTGAATCCTATAGCTGACCACGACTTATATAATGATGGTTATTCACACTTGCTTGTAAGGATTTAAGACGATTAAAAACGGTAGGGCAAATTTCAGTATCTTCGCTCAACTTATAGCGATGCTTTTTCAAACTTTTAAACTAGGGTTTCCGTCTATGCGGAAAGGACCCTGGGAGGTTAGTATTAGACAAATAAAATGATGGAACAACGCAACATAATCCACAATGAGTATCGACTTAAACTGAATAACGTAGAAAACGCAAAAATACCAAGAAAGACAATATGATAGGTGAATTAAACAAGATAAAACAAAATGACATCTTACAAAATATTTGACAAAATTAGAAGTAAACTTGACTATTAAAACTTGTAATACCAGACAACACTGCAATTGGTAGAAAAAGAAGAAATAAAGATAGGTTCCGAAGATTTAGGGTCTGTCTCATTTGGAGAATTAAAATTAAAAGTGACAGTTCGAAAATTAGCAAATAACCCGGTCATAAGAATGGCTGGTGCTACCCAGCAATTCCAATAAGACATCGATGCAAAATGATTCGATATCTGTCAAAAGTAATCTTGCTCTGTGAGCAGGGTTATTCGATAATTATTGAAATGTCACTTTTAAGTTTAATTTCAGTTTAATTATCCAAATGAGACAGACCCTTAGTAATTTGGTTTTGACCGTTTGGTGATTTTTCGGTGACTCGTTTCTGGGGATGGTTTCCCTGCTTAAGAGAGTTATGATAGTGAAGGAGTTGTGAAAGTGAAGAAAGAACGATACGGTGATATTGTACTTCCAGTTTAAAACCGAAGTGAGCTCTCGCGACAATCGAGTTTTCTCCCGTTTCCTTTTGTCGCAACTACGTCGCGACTAGTGCGCATCATGGCGCACGGCGGTGGCATAGATGCGCACTAGTCGCGATGTAGTTGCGACATCAGGAAATAAGGAAAAACTCAATCGTCGCGAGAGCTCACTTCGGTTTTCAACTGGAAGCACAATAGTGACCGCAATATTTTTGGTGATCACAATGACTGTGCCAAGATTTACGTTATGATAGTAGTTGAATAGGATGAGTGATTTCATTACTTATGCTAAGTGAAGTGACTGACGTGATTCGTAGTGCCAGAAAAACATATATTTTTTTAAAGGTAAAAAAGAAAAGAGTGATGTTGATGTTGATGTTGACAAATCCTTGTTTTCATCAACACGGCCCACAACAGTGACCACATGAGCAACATCGCTTAGGAACGAATGTGTGATGATGAAAAACGGGAGGCTCATAGAAGCTATAATATGGGCCGGGGTACAGTGTAGATTAATAGCAAGGGACAGCTGCCATTGTAACCACCACAAAAAAAAATATATATATATGTATATGTCGCATTTTACAAATGTAAGGGGCATAATGAACGAAGAACAAGTTTGGTTTGCCTCCATAAATTCTTTCATCAACCGTTACAGGTGTACGCCCCTAATTTTTTCCGAGTGGTGTGCATTTCATACCCTAGTAACCCGCGAGTGGCTCGATTTGCTACCGTATACCGCTTATACTAAACCGGACTAGAAGAGCATAACAAAAACTGAGCACAATGTAAACCCATTATGCGCCGCCACAGGCTGAATCTGCTTTCGTTGTTTATCCTATGCTCCTGAGATTGAGTGAGCATTACGAAAACTGGTGATGTATATAATTTTTGGACCAACATTTGAAAAGGAAGATAAAAATAAAATTTTCAAATAATCGAGGATGAACAACACTCTCTAGCCTTCACATATCCAAATTATCAATTGATAAAAACTCGCTAGAGAGTAAGAATCGTTCGATAATTGTATATCGATTCGAAGCATTGGTAAATGCTACTTTTGAACTTATTTTCTTACATAACACCAAAACACAATGCCAAACATCCGATTGAACTGCATTATTGATTTTTTTTTATTCTTTATTTAATTTGATTAATATTACAATTCAACGGAGGCTGATTGAGATGATCACGATCTGAGTGTTTTACTTGGGATGCATATTTAATAGAAAAGACAGACGAAGTTCTTTGGTAGTCCGAAGCACCTTCTTTCCCCGCAAAAATATCCACAAGGCCACATGGAGATCACCTAACCAAGAAAACCAAATCGACCACGTTCTAATCGACGGTAAATTCTTCTCCGACATCACGAACGTCCGCACTTACCGCAGTGCGAATACTGAATCCGACCACTACCTCGTTGCAGTATGCCTGCGCTCAAAACTCTCGACGGTGTACAACACGCGTCGAAGTCAGACGCTGCGGCTTAACATTGGACAACTACAAGACGGTAGACACGGCAAATGCTGGGTAAAGCGTACCATTGGCAGTTCGCGTACCTGAAGGAATAAAATAGACCCCATCTCGCGGTCCTTAGCCTCTTACCCAGCAACTCCTATCCCTACCTCCCCGTGGTGCTGGCCGGAATACGAGCAACCTTAGGGAAGATCGGGTAACCAACCCCGGTGGGAACTATGGTCGTATGCTGACAGGGAAGGGGGGGGATTGCTCCTCTCCGGAGGTGCAAATCTTATTGAGCCTGTTCTCCATGTCAGGATCGGCTCACAACAGCGTCTGTTCTCCATGTTAGGGGCGGCTGATCATCGTCCGAGTGCCAGCGTCCAGGGACTCTAAGTGAAACTGTGCACCATGGTCCACCGGAAATAAGGAGGAATGGTCCTTCGGAAATTTAGGGGGTTTGGTGTCAGGCCCTGCAAGCCAGCAAAAAAAACTTACGCAACGAACAATCAACAAGAGAGTACGGACCGGAACCATGGGCGAAGACCACTGCGACGAAAAGGGACTAGCGATTGGAAACTCGGTTCGTGGAACTGCAAATCTCTCAACTTCATCGGGAGCACACGCATACTCGCCGATGTGCTCAAGGACCGTGGATTCGGCATCGTAGCGCTGCAGGAGGTTTGTTGGAAGGGATCAATGGTGCGAACGTTTAGAGGTAATCATACCATCTACCAGAGCTGCGGCAACACACACGAGCTGGGAACAGCTTTCATAGTGATGGGCGATATGCAAAGGCGCGTGATCGGGTGGTGGCCGATCAATGGAAGAATGTGCAGGTTGAGGATCAAAGGCCGGTTCTTCAACTTCAGCATAATCAACGTCCATAGCCCACACTCCGGAAGCACTGATGATGATAAGGACGCATTCTACGCACAATTGGAACGTGAGTACGACAGCAGGCCACGACGTCAAAATCATCATAGGAGATTTGAATGCTCAGGTTGGCCAAGAGGAGGAGTTTAGACCGACTATCGGAAAGTTCAGCGCTCACCGGCTGACGAACGAAAACGGCCTACGACTAATTGATTTCGCCGCCTCCAAGAATATGGCCATTCGCAGCACCTACTTCCAACACAGCCTCCCGTATCGGTACACCTGGAGATCACCACTGCAGACAGAATCACAAATCGACCACGTTCTGATTGATGGACGGCACTTCTCCGACATTATCGACGTCAGGACATATCGTGGCGCTAACATCGACTCTGACCACTATCTGGTGATGGTTAAACTGCGCCCAAAACTATCCGTCATCAACAATGTTCGGTACCGACGACCGCCGCGGTACGACCTAGAGCGACTGAAGCAACCTGATGTCGCCACTGCATACGCGCAGCAGCTCGAGGCAGCGCTGCCGGAAGAGGGTGAGCTCGATGGGGCCCCTCTTGAAGACTGCTGGAGTACAGTCAAAGCAGCCATTAACGACGCAGCGGAGAACAACGTCGGGTATATGGGTCGAAGTCGACGGAACGATTGGTTCGACGAAGAGTGCAGACAGATTCTGGAGGAGAAGGACGCAGCGCGGGCGGTCGCGCTGCAGCAAGGTACCCGGCAGAACGTGGAACGTTATAGACGGAAGCGGAGACAGCAGACTCGCATTTTTCAGGAGAAGAAACGCCGCCTGGAAGAAGCGGAGTGCGAGGAGATGGAACAGCTGTGCCGTTCTCAAGAAACACGCAAGTTCTACCAGAAGCTCAACGCATCCCGCAAAGGCTTCGTGCCGCGAGCCGAAATGTGCCTGGATAAGGATGGGAGCATCTTGACGGACGAACGTGTGGTGATCGAAAGGTGGAAGCAGCACTACGAGGAACATTTGAATGGCGCTGAGAGTGCAGGCAGTGAAAGTCAAGGCAGCGGAGGAGATGACTACGCCAGTTCAGCGGACGATGGAAGCCAACCAGCCCCCTACGGACACGAGACCTGGACGATGCTCGTGGAGGACCAACGCGCACTTGGAGTTTTCGAAAGGAAAGTGCTGCGTACCATCTATGGTGGGGTGCAGATGGCGGACGGTACGTGGAGGAGGCGAATGAACCACGAGTTGCATGAGCTGCTGGGAGAACCATCCATCGTTCACACCGCGAAAATCGAACGACTGCGGTGGGCCAGGCACGTAGCCAGAATGTCGGACAGTAACCCGATGAAAATGGTTCTCGACAACGATCCGACGGGCACAAGAAGGCGAGGTGCGCAGCGGGCAAGGTGGATCGATCAGGTGGAAGGGGTGGAAGACAGGCGATGACAGTAGGGTGGTGGAAGACGACTTGCGGACTTGTAGACTGCGTGGTTGGCGACGTGACGCCTCACCTCATACGAGACGCAGAATAGGGGTGACTATAACGTTATGACATAAGAGAGGCAACTGGAACGAAAACGGGAGCAGGAATTGTGGAACATCTGTTTTGTAGTTGAATCATTTTGAGAAACTGCATATATCCATTTTTCACAATTCCGAGAAAACAATAAAAAACTATTTTTGAATGAATTGGCACCGAATCTTTTGATTTCTTCGATACAGATCAATAGTTTGTGGCAAAACTCAACATCCTGACGTTCTTCCAGTTTGAAAACTGCAAGCAGTACTTCATAATAGCCCTTCAAAGTGCGTGTACAAATGTGTTTCTCAAACAAACGAAAAATTCGTCATACATTTTCGAACAAAATTTTTTTTTCGTATTTTTTTCCAGAATACGTATTTTTGGACGATGATTCAGAATATATGAAATTCTCATTTTGACAAAAAATGTCATATATGCAGTTTCTCAAACAAACGATGCAGTTGTTTTGCAATGTAGAAGTAGTGGCTATGCAACCAAAAGAAATTTGGACACCCGAACAAAAAAATAAGGTCGAAATATGTATCTGTTAAAAGTCACGAATTCGAACCCAGCCACCTTCAAAATGGATGTTTTTTTGGTCTTGCCCTTTAGTTCCATTCCTATCATTGTCTTACCATATTCCTTTTATAAAAAATAAATGAAATTACCTTGTAGCCTGTTTTAATGACTTGTCCTGTCACGATTAGCACCAGTTCAATTTGCTGACTACCAATGTCCATTACGGCCGCCTCGGCATCCAGGGAATGGTTTTGTTTCAGATAATGTTTGAAATAGAGCAGCGAACTAGCCTCGCCGGCAAGTTTAGCGTTGTACTTTTTGACGTTGCAGATGCCGGTCAGTTTGCTGAGGTCGTCTGGCGTTCGGGTGGGTGGTTCATCGACTTCTAGTGCGGCTGCGAGTACGCGGTGCACCATACAGTCGGCGTACCGTCGGATGGGACTGGTGAAGTGCGTGTACATTGGAATGGCCAGAGCATAATGGTGGAATTCTTCGGGAGCTGAGGCAAATGCCGAGCAGAAATAGCGTGCCCGAGTCATGGGTTTGGCGATCATGATGTTCAGCACGGAACGGGCTGCAAGCGGATCGGGAGCGGCTTCGACTATGGACTCGATGGATTCGGCAATTGCTTTGGACGAATCGATCCGCAGACTATGGCCGTGTTTGGCAAGCTGCGTCGCCAGGTGCTTCAATTGGTAGTCCTGTGGTGCGAAGTGGCTCCGCAGGATTGACGTGGTGTCGAATTTGGAATATGTGAACTCCGCTACCGACGAGTTTGCGAGTAGCATGAAGTCCTCAATCATTTGATTGGCGGTGCGCAGCTCATAAATTGCGTAGTCGGTGGGTTTGCCAGATTTGGCATCCAACGAAAAAGATAGCTTCGGTTGATTGATCTTCAAGTTTCCGTTCTCCATGCGACGTGCTCTAAACTGCACGGCTATTGTTTGCAGCTGATTAACTATACGACTGAGGTAGTTTGGGGAGTAGTCGTGCAGTATTTGTGGAAAATCTTCTGGATTTAGATCTTCATTTGGTTTGTCCAGCATTATTTGAGCATGTTCGTATGCCAGCTGGGTACAGGAATTGATAACGGTTTTGGCAAATCGCGTTTTGAGCACCTTCGCGTTTGGAGTTATTTCCCAGAAAACGGAGAACGCTAGCTTATCTTCGCCTGGTAGCAATGAGCAAAGAAAGCACAAAGGTTTGGGTAGCATGTGGTAAACACCATCTACCATGTAGATCGAAGTGGCTCGTAGTTTAACCAATTCGTCCAGCTCGGAAGCTTCCCTTAGGAAGTAGGACACGTCAGAAATATGTACGCCAATTTCGTAATTGCCATTCTTCAGTAACTTGCAACTTAGTGCATCGTCTAAATCCCTCGCAGTTAGGGGATCGATAGTGAACACGCATTCGTCTCTAAGATCCTCTCGTTTAGCAAGCTCCTCGGCTGGTATCTGGAACTCCGATCCAGGCAAGCTATTCAAAATTTCTTCCGAGTATGGGGAAACGTCCAGATCGTACTCTACCAGAATTGCCTGGCTTTCTACTTCTAATTCTCCACTTTTACCAATAGACTTCAAAATATTCGCGTTTGGAATATCGTTATACCATTCGATGATTTCCGCTTGGTAGATAACCGACTCTATTTCATTAAAATCATTCTTGAAAACGGCCTCGGGCCAATTTTGCCTGTAGACTCTCATGGTCGGAATACGAGAATCGCGTGGAGAAAATTTCAAGTATGGCGATTGTGCTAATTTTTCCTTCAATGGTAGGAACATTCCCACGCACATTCGACTGTGCCGCTTCTCCAAGATTTCAATCACGAATCCTTTGTTGTTTTGCTGACGTTCTGCTCCATCATCCGTCGACTCGTTTTTATCATCCGAACCACTGGGTGGAGATTTATTTGCTTTTTCTAAATCTCCATGCTTCACAAATACCTTGACGTAATCTCCATCCATTGCACATTTTCGCAACATTACCGAATTTATGAACACATTCGCATCCCGAGTGTTATCGTCAACGAAAGCCTGGAAGTTGTTGTTCTGGTTGATTCGAATTACACCCTCCACAATGTAGCCAATGCCATCTTTGACTAGGCGCTCCACCAGCTCGGCTAGGGCGGCAATATTCTGCTCCGTGAGGAAACTATTTTTCTCAGCCTGGGAGACGTTTTCCAGAGTAAGTTCCTTCTTGTAATCTTTCTTCTCGGTAGTTTTGCCGTTATTCAACAAATATGTTACTTCTTCCTCGAATGTGCGCAGTTCCCACACCTGTGAAATATGATTATTAATTAATTTTTTGTCATCATTTTATCTTTATTTAGGTTGTGAGACAAATTTGCAGTGGAATATCGAACCAGTGATATTCCAATAATTCGTATTTGTAAAAAGTTCCATTAATTAAAGGACAGAAAGAAAAAAAAATCAAACAACTCACAGAATTTTCATCGAAATAGTTGAACTAAATTGAATAGCAATCATCTAAAAAGTGTGCCTATTATGGTCAGCTTTTGATACGCATTTCAAACATACCTTTTTAACTTCCTGCACCTTCTCTACACTCTGTACCGTTAGAAACGGCCGGCTGATGTCGCCAATATTGACCATACTCATTTGCGGACCGTAACAGTGTACCAACGCTGCCCGTTTTAACTCAGTGGCCAAACCATTCAACTTGGGGCTCACTTGAACCGCTCCGGTTTTCTTGGACGATTTCTTCGCCGGCACTAGCAAAGCACGCTCCTTGGCTACTTTTATGATATAATCATCCCGCTGCTTGGGATCGAGCGTGATCAACGTCAGCAGAAGCAAGTTGTCCGGTTTTATAAGATGTGCGGGCAGCGGTTGATTCCGAGATGACCCAGCACCTGTGGGTGGCATTCGCATGCTATGGGCAGACTTACCACTTTGTTCAGTCGCTTTAGAAACACTCGAAAGTGTAGATGAGCTGTCTGCTTTTTTCAAGGAGGACCCGACATCCGTCTTATTTTCTTTCTTATTCTTAACTGACGGCGGCTTGACATTCTTACCAGAATTATCAGCAGCCAAGTGCAATGCATTAATTTTGCTCTGTATCTCCTTAATTCTGTCCTTCATGGCAGCAGCCTTCTCATCATAATGCTTCTGTTCCATCGCATCCTGTTTAGCATCTTTCTTTGCTTTGGAACTTGTTTTTGTGTCTTTTTGAGCTGATTGAATGCTCTCATCGTCATCATTATCTGCTGTATCTTCATCAGCTTTGGAGTCATCTTTAATTCCATCAATAGCGCAGCATACCTTTTTCTTAACCTTCAACTTTTCCTTCACTTTTTCAATTTGACTTGAAATTTCTTTTTTGAGGGCTTCCGAACTCAGAGGTGTGTTCTGTCCGTTAGGATTAATCGACTTGTCGAAAGGCTTTCCGCTAGCTGCTTCCGCTTTTTGCTGCTTCTTATTATTCTTCTTTCCATCTTTTCCCTTGTCAACGGAAACCTTCGCATCCGATGGAACCAGATCGACAAATTCAAAACCCGGATCTACTTCCGTTGGATCGTTAGCGTTCGGTGAGTCAGCATCCAGCCACTGGTCATCCTTCAAGGGTTTCATGTGCGGTAAAGGTTCATTCTGTTGTAACATTTTCGATGTACTGCACTTGATTTCTTCTCTGATTTCTTGTAGAAAGTCTTTATCCGACATTGTCTGTTCGGAAAAAAATAATGTTACTCATGTTATGAAATTCTTTCAGAAACTCCAATACCTGTAGAATTGAATTTATCAATCAAGTTAATGAAACTAAATGATGGAAAAAGACAATTTCTTTTTTTACGAACGCAAGATCTTAATTTTAATTTAGTTTAGTAAAAAATACATAAGAGAATACGTGCTGAAAATTTACCTAATGGAACGCAACTTTTTTTTTGTTTAATTTCATGTGGTGTAAACACAGCGCTGTTTAATTTTGCATTTACACCGTATACGCATCGGTACCGGACGCGTAAACCGAAATGGATATTACACCATCAAATTGGAAAGCGATTTTCCCGAGACGCATATACACTGAAAACAATGTTGCAGTAATTTTATTGCGCTTTTTGCACTTCATAAGAGCATCATTATCGGTCGCGAGCATTTTAAGGTCTGAGGGAAGCTCTCTCGCGGTAGAGCGCTATTTTCATACTAAAATGTCTATAACTCGGAATTGGGAACGAATTCCACTTATCCCAACTGACAATCTCTTTGAAATTTATCAAGGAATGTTCCTACAAAATTTCATGGACCTACACTGCCGGAAAAAAAATTTTGATTTTCATAAACTTTGCCTTATGAAACATCAAAAGTTCATTTTATTTCTGTTTCATAAGTCCCTTATTGAAAACATAACAAACTTCAAAACATTCATAACATTACCTTATGAAATTTATAACTCATTCTTGTGTAAATTTTTCATACGGTGTTCTTATGAAACATGACGTTTATTCCTGAGTTCATTTTGGAGTGACAGCAGAAAAAAAAGTGTAACGTATACGTTCTATAGAAGCAGCTCAAGCAACACCCCGGAAAACGCTGGCTGTTGGCCAATTTTATGGCCAAAGAGTGTTTATTGACCATCAGCGAAGAGGATGGGATGCATCGTCCCTGAAGTTGGTGGAAGAAGGAACATCAGAAGCGGAGTTATCACAGAGGGTCCTCAATCAATCGCACTAAAAGTCGGAGGTAAGTACATCAGGCCAAGATGACGATAGTTATCAACGGGAGATTTTGTGTTGGTATTCTACATTCTACCTCCGCTGCAAGTGAGGCTGCAAGCATAACTGTGCCACAATAATATAAAATTCATATTAATATGGGATATGATTCATGCTTGTAGTGGCAGTCTATTATAGTTGATAATAAATCTTAATTTCTTCCCACAGGGAATTACGGATATACTTTACCCGCTTTACACGCGACAAGGCGGAGGAACTGGCACGCTGTGTGGCAATAAAATTTTACAGGATGGAATCCGCGCCGCCCTTACATGAGGAATTGTGGACAATGATACAATTAATCGGGATGGTGGAAAGATTTTTAAATAGGAGGACGGAAAGGGCAATCAGTGGAAATAAAATGTTAAGGTAAGACAGGGATCATAATCAAATTATGTATCTTAAGGAGGAACCCTCACGGAATCCAAGACTAAATGCAATCGCGGGTGGATAGAGGGTGGACGTGCCCTTGAAAACGCGAGTATATTTAGTTTTGAATTTCGGGGGACATGATCAGAAAATCATGGGAACTAAATTTTCAAATCGTTGTATCACTGGCGTCTTTTGACCTTCCTGTTGATGTTTCTATGGATGCTCACTTTTACCCTAGAGGGGCGCGAGTAAAAATGCTTTTTATTTTTTTCAAAATACAGTTAATTTCGTTTGACATGACATACTTCAGTGTGAGCATCATTTACAGGTTCAGAAAAAAGTCTTAATACCCTAGTTTAGCATTGACAATTCTTCTTCTTATTCTTATTGGCATTACATCCCCACACTGGGACGCCTAGCAGTTTAGTGTTCATTAAGCACTTCCACAATTATTAACTGCGAGGTTTCTAAGCCAAGTTACCATTTTTGCATTCGTATATCATGAGGCTAACACGATGATACTTTTATGCCCAGGGAAGTCGAGACAAATTCCAATCCGAAAATTGCTTAGACCGGCACCGGGAATCGAACCCAGCCACCCTCAGCATGGTCTTGCTTTGTAAGGAGTGCCTAAGCATTGACAATACTATGGGTGAACAATATGTTTCTTCTAAACATCCCTAACGACTTCCAAGTGTGTTCTATTCTGAGGAAAAATGATATGTAAATTTTGACTAAGAAATCTATGACAACTCATGCCAATGGAAACCCATGACCCGTGATCCTGTAAATGATGCGATACTGAAGTGTGTTATGTAAATCAATATTTACTGTATTTTGAAGAAAAAAAACACCCTTACTCAAATTTGTCTTACGCCTCTCTAGGGAAAAAGTAATCATCCCCAAACATATAACTCACCAGTATGGTGAAACCAGATGAGAAACGTAAAATAATTATGAAAATCGGTCTAAAGACGCCTGAGAAACAGCTATTTGAAAATTAAGTTCCCTTCTCCTATAGCGTTACGTAATTTGTGAACGATTCGGAAATTTTACCGAGCCATTCGATTATGTATAAAGAGCCGGATAAATCTTATTGAACTTGGAAATGTTAATCAAAAGTGACATGTAGACTAAATATGAACAATAGGGTGGCTCAAAAAACACTTTTTCAAATTTTTTGATGGGCCGCCCTCTTATTCGGTTCTATTTGATGCCCTGATGCTCTGGACAAAATTTCAGCCAAATCGGTCAACGTTTGGGCAGTGCTAAACTCGTTGGAAGTTTATATGGAAAAATGTATGCAGAAACATCCAAAAACAGTGATTTGCAGTTGGACGGTATAATTTACGATCAAGAACCACGATACTCATTCAGTTCTTGTAAAATAAAGTATAGAATGTTATGCTGAAAACCGCGAGAAGATTAGAGTTTATTACGCAAAGATATGACCATTTTACTGGAGTGTTGTAGGGGTGAATTTATTTCTTTTCAAAGGTAAAAGAAACGAAATTTGCTCAAACCCCACTGCAGAGAAATGCTAATAACTCAGCCGGGCAAACTCGAATCTTCTCGCGGTTTTCTGCATAACATTCTGTATTAATAACTCCAAGATCTGAATGAGTATCATAGTTCTTCATCGTAAGTTGTGTAGTCCAGCTGCAATTTACTGTTTTTGGATGTTTCTGCATACATTTTTACATATAAACTTCCAACGAGTTTAGCACCGCCCAAACATTGACCGATTTGGCTGAAATTTTGTCCAGAGCATCAGGGCATCAAACAGAACCGAAAAAGAGGGCGGCCCATCAAAAAAATTGAACAAAGTTTTTCCATACTAATTTGAGCCACCCTAATGAACAAGTACTAAACCGTTTTCTCTTTTTTACATTTTAGCCTTCCTCGCTGACATCGTATTTAACATCCTCATTGATATGATTACAAGACCAATATTTGAAAAGGACGCAACAACAGCCAAAATTTATTCTTGTATTGTTATTCAGTTATTGTTACTTGTTCAGTTATTTGTCTATGTATAGCTATTTATGTAGGTAGAAGAGAAATAGGAAACAAAATGTTTTGGCTGTTAACGCGAGTTATGAGACGAGCCATTTTTATAACTACCTCGAACAGGACGATTTAGTTGATGAAGAATTGAAGGTATTAGATTGGACGGAAAATGTTGTTTGCTCAGGTTTTACGTACAGTGACTATAATAACAGTGTCGTCAAGTGTCAGAATTGGAACAGAATCGTCCGTCAGTTCCATACAAATGCACGTTCCAAACGAGCACGAGACCTGTCAAACGTGGCATATGGCGTTACTCTTCTTAGAGGACTCCAGTTTTACGTACTAATGACTGTCAGAACGTTTGCCTTAATTATTGATATCAACTTTGTATGTATAATTTCAATATCATTGATAATGTATTATTTACCTTCTTTACTTGACCAAAGCATTGGAAAAAAACATATAAGGCCATATGAAGTTAGAACGATAAAAATGCTTTAGTATTTTTATAAGCTACACATTTACTATTTCGAAACGCTTTATTTATATTCTATGCTTTGAGTTGTTCTTAATAGTTGTATCTATCTTCTATCTTCTATGTATTTAAAACAAAGTTGGCATTTGTACAACTGTACATCACTTAATAATAGACAGCCCAATTTTTGCTGATTTATATCCCTTTAATTCTATTAACGATGAAGTTGAAAAAAAAAATTGGCAATCAAAATCCAATCCTTACGATGAAATGGTTTGTCGCGCATTTTGTATGGTAATTTCAAATCATGTCATCTAAGTTCACATTATTATCAGATTACGGAAAGATCGATTTTTGTTAATTTCGGAAGTATATAGGAAGAAAATAGTAATTTATTCAAGGCTCAATTCACTTGTCTTGTTTTAAGACTATGCCTAATATAAACTTAACCAATTAATGCTTGGAGTTAGAGATGTCGTAAAATCCCGATTAATCGATTAGTTACTAATCGATTACTCTTGATTCTTGTCGATTATTGAATCGATTAATCATTGTATAGTAATCGATTCAAAATTAATCGATTATCACAACGATGAATCGATTAATCGAAATAATCAATTAATTTTCGACATCCTTATGATGTCGTAAAATTCTGATTAATCGATTAGTAACTAATCGATTACTCACGATTCCTCTCGATTATTGAATCGATTAATCGTTGGGTAATAATCGATTCAAAATTAATCGATTATCACAACGATGAATCGATTAATCGAAGTAATCGATTAATTTGCGACATCTCTACTTGGAGTGTAGGTTACGTTCACAAGAACTATTCTATTTGTAGGACGCTGGGTAATATGGGTTGACAAAATCTGCCATGCAATATATTATATTTTGTATTTGTAAGTACTAAGTTGAAAAGCAGGCCAACTTCCAGTTGGAATGTAGAGACATAGGAAAAGAAAAAAATTACAGTGATTTAGAAAGATGAAGGATTAATAAAATTTTCATTCTGTTAAAAATAATAAAATGTGTTTAGCATATTTTTTTCGCATTTACAAGAAAAATTTTGATAACTATAATAACTGAAATAAAATCTCGATTAAGAATTTCATTAGGTATACTTATAAAATTTCATAAGGTTATCTTACAAAATTCATAAGGTAATTTTATGAGAAACATAAACATTCACTATGCGTCTGGTTCATCCAAAGTTCATTCCGCATCATAAGGTAACCTTATGATTTTCAAAGTGTTTCCTTGTGGCTAATTTTCATAAGGCAAGTTAATGATATCCGGAAGGTTTTTTACGGCAGTGTACTATTTCCCAAATTTGAATTAAGTTCTAAATACTGAACTATTGTCCAAGAAATCCAGGAGGAGATTGGCCGGCTGAAGAACAACAAAGCCCCTGGGGTTGACCAACTACCAGGAGAGCTATTTAAACACGGTGGTGAGGCACTGGCTAGAGCGCTGCACTGGGTCATTACCAAGATTTGGGAGGAGGAAGTTTTGCCGCAGGAGTGGATGGAAGGTGTCGTGTGTCCCATCTACAAAAAGGGCGATAAGCTGGATTGCAGCAACTACCGCGCAATCACATTGCTGAACGCCGCCTACAAGGTACTCTCCCAAATTTTATGCCGTCGACTAGCACCAATTGCAAGGGAGTTCGTGGGGCAGTACCAGGCGGGTTTTATGGGCGAACGCTCCACCACGGACCAGGTGTTCGCCATTCGCCAAGTACTGCAGAAGTGCCGCGAATACAACGTGCCCACACATCATCTATTCATCGACTTCAAAGCCGCATATGATACAATCGATCGGGACCAGCTATGGCAACTTATGCACGAAAACGGATTTCCGGATAAACTGATACGGTTGATCAAAGCGACGATGGATCGGGTGATGTGCGTAGTTCGAGTTTCAGGGGCATTCTCGAGTCCCTTCGAAACCCGCAGAGGTTACGGCAAGGTGATGGTCTTTCGTGTCTGCTATTCAACATCGCTTTGGAAGGGTAATACGAAGAGCAAGGATTAACACGAGTGGTACAATTTTCAATAAGTCCGTCCAGCTATTTGGCTTCGCTGACGACATAGATATTATGGCACGAAACTTTGAGAAGATGGAGGAAGCCTACATCAGACTGAAGAGGGAAGCCAAGCGGATCGGACTAGTCATCAACACGTCGAAGACGAAGTACATGATAGGAAGAGGTTCAAGAGAAGACAATGTGAGCCACCCACCGCGAGTTGGCATCGGTGGTGACGAAATCGAGGTGGTAGAAGAATTTGTGTACTTGGGCTCACTGGTGACTGCCGAAAATGATACCAGCAGAGAAATTCGGAGACGTATAGTGGCTGGAAATCGTACATACTTTGGACTCCGCAAGACGCTCCGATCGAATAGAGTTCGCCGCCGTACCAAACTGACAATCTACAAAACGCTCATTAGACCGGTAGTCCTCTACGGACACGAGACCTGGACGATGCTCGTGGAGGACCAACGCGCACTCGGAGTTTTCGAAAGGAAAGTGCTGCGTACCATCTATGGTGGGGTGCAGATGGCGGACGGTACGTGGAGGATGCGAATGAACCACGAGTTGCATCAGCTGTTGGGAGAACCATCCATCGTTCACACCGCGAAAATCGGACGACTGCGGTGGGCCGGGCACGTAGCCAGAATGTCGGACAATAACCCGGTGAAAATGGTTCTCGACAACGATCCGACGGGTACAAGAAGGCGAGGTGCGCAGCGGGCAAGGTGGATCGATCAGGTGGAAGATGACTTGCGGACCCTCCGTAGACTGCGTGGCTGGCGACGGGTAGCCATGGACCGAGCCGAATGGAGAAGACTCTTATATACCGCACAGGCCACTTCGGCCTTAGTCTGAATAAATAATAATAATACTGATTTATTGTATACAACTAAAATTTTCGCTTCTCAGTACCTCTCTCCGATGATTTGACGCATAAAGGAACCGAATTTCGGAAAACCCAACTAACAAAAGTTTTAAAACTTTTCAACGATCATTTTGATGTAATAAAAAGTATATGCCCGAATAAAATTGTACTATTGGTTCAATAGTGTAAACAATTGAATTACCATACAATGTACGGTATACAATAGGATACATTGTTTCTTGATGGTTGCACAGATTGTATCAACAATGAGGATACAATACATCAACATATTCCTCTAATGTAACAATTCTTGCAATTGTTTTTTAAACGTTTCTTTATATTGTATATAAACTATATAACAAAATTTGCCTCATAGCGCCAAATATGCATTTTTCCCTTAAAATTGCATTGTTGAACAGTAAAGCTGTCACAACTGAGAAATCAAAAATTATATTGTTTTACTATACAAATACAATACAATCCATTGTATTTTGAACAGAGTTGTTCGGATATTTCAACAATATATTAACCATACACTCTATTGTGTGACGAAAAAAATTTATGGAAAAATCTCATATTTTGTATAGTAACAATACTTAACAACCCGTACATTCTATAGCAAAAACTTCATTTACATTTGAGTAAATGGTTCATAACAATGCATTCTAATGTATTTCTATAGTTTCATTTACAATATAGCCTATTGCCAATTTAATGTTTTTAATAGTAGTGTTACAATAAATTGTATTGTTATTGCGCTTTTTGCACTTTATAAGAGTTCTGCGAGATTTTTTTTTCTCACAGTCATCTTTTTCTCACACTCAATACACTCAAAAAAGTTTGATTTTCCGTGTATGATATTTGTGTGTGAGTGCTCAATCTGAAAACAAATAGACGTCAAATCATGGCGGGAATCGATTTAGTGTACACGCTTACATGTGACTAACGAGTAATGGGTTATAATTGGGTAAATTTCAGTAACAAAAATCGATCAACCCGAAATGACAGTGAGTGTGAGAAAAAGAAGCGGGCAAATCACAATCTACACATAACTCTTCAAATTGGTGGAATCGGCAATATTCTACTGTATTTTTTATTCGGGTGTGACCGCAATAAATTTTGCAGGAAGCTCTTTTTACTTCAACCAAGGTTCCCAAATTACATACAAAAGAGTAGTCAACACTAGCCACCCTATAACCAGAGACCGGCGGAGTGAAAAACTGTCGAAATGGCAACGTATGAAAATGCATGAAATCGTGAAAATAATACTGGCACCACTTGAACTTTTTGCTTGCTTCTTATGGATGCAAAAAGTAAACAAGTCGAATTGGAACCGCTTTTGACGGTTCGATTGGAAGCAAGATGGCGTCTTCACCGATCTCTTATTATAGTATTTCTAGTCAACACCCTATTTTCTTGTGGCGCACGGCAGGAAAGGAGCGATAGGAGTGATAGAAAGTCCGTCAACTTTGTATGTAGCGTGACACTAGAAAAAAGCGTATTCCCATTTGTAAACACGGAGATACCACATACAGTGATCGTTCGCTAATTGGGGCACGACCTCACCCCAACTAGCGATTGCCGTTCGCTAATTGGGGCGTTTTGACAAGCGTCAATGTTGTTTACTTTTTGCATTGAACAAAGGAAAATTTTACGCACCAGAAAATATCGATCCCGCCAAACACGGAAACAAAACGGCAATGCGTTTTTGACATCACATTCTGACGTTTAGCTGCTTTTTAATAGACCTTTCCCGTCCGACCAAACACCTATGTTTTGTATTTTTCCCTAAAACGTCCTTGGGTTTAGCTAACATTGCGCATAAAATAATCTGTTTTTATGAAACGGTTATTTCCTTACAATTTTTTCAAAACATCAACATTGTCTGTTTTATGAGGTGAATATTCGTACCAGACGATGGTGATCCTATGAATAATCGTGTTTTGGCAACACTATACAATGGTGAGAACACCGCTGAGCAACTTTTTCTGGCAACTCTGTCTCATGTTTATTTACAGTTCAAATGTCAAAAAGTCGCGCGCTTCGCCCATCATCACGCGGATTGTTATTCAATCGAAACAAAAAAATAAGTTTGTGCGCGAGATTATTAGAGTTTTCCAAAGATAATCGATACATTTTTGTCTTTAACCACTGAAATGCGTTTCGCGACCGTCCTACTTCGACAGCACATTGGGTTCCAGTTCTAGAAACACTGGATCTTCCAGGGTAAGCGTGTTCCAAATGACACGGGAGCGCGGAAGTTGGCTGTCCTGACGTGGGTCCCAGCGAACTGCTCAAAGAACGGCGGAAAATGGGCCTAAAACTCGAAGTTGTTGGACAATTACCTCCTGCGATTCAGTTGGACGAAAATTATTCACTGTATATACGAGAACAGTGCTATCTATATGGGAATCGGAATGTGCTGCAGCAAGGCGTTTGGTAGGTACGGATCCTACTAAACACGGGCGTATACGATGAGCTGCCCTTGAAGGAGAAGAACGATGGACAAAACGAATATTCCGCCGGCCCTAGATTGGTCGATGCAGCAATCGGTTCTGGCGGCTTTTGTATATGACACGGAACAGGTCAAAATCGGAAATGTGAAAGATGCGGAACGACGAGCATTTAAATTCCCCCGTTTATGGAATTTTCGACGAAAGGTGAAAGTGAGTCATAGTAATTTTTTTAACATTACATACTACAAGTTACCGTACTTATTTTCTATTTTTCTGATTCCAGTCGCCTCATTTTCCCCATCAAGGAAACCATCATCATTCTCACGAATAACTTCTACGAGTGGCAAAACGAGTATCCCATCAGCTGGCAGTTTAAATTATCCCATCCTTACACGGTGTTTTGGTACCCTGCGCTTCAGAGGCGATGTCAAACATGTTCGAGACTCCGGCGACCGACGATCAGCGACCAGCGAGGTGAGTATTTTGAATCTGCGATTATTTCATCATCACTAATTTTCGCATATTTTTTCCTCTCAAGAACGACTTTAAAGATCTTCCGACTCCGAGTACAGGCGTTGCAAACCGACAGCAAGTAGTTCCACTTCAGCATATTCCAGTAAACTGAAGAGCGAAGAGGGAAAGAGCCGCATCCACGAAAGGTACTCAACAAGATTCGGAATGAGGCACACTTACCTACCTGGATACTTGGTTGACACACCTATGCCTGGCGCCTATGAAGCGCTCCATAATCGTCGGTCTAGGGCGATGTTCCTCTAGTGTCCCTGATCGTCTCCAAATCCGCGTAAACCCAGCTTGTTCGTGGCCAAAGCCCGGGATAATATGCGACCGTATGATGATAATGCCGTTTCTCTGCACGTCAGGACTTCTAACCGCCCACTAGGGTTGACCAATAAATTCGAAACTGCATCACCCTGCTTCAATCCATCTAAGGTCACAAAGGAGATTGACACTTTGTCTGCAATCCGAATACTTGATTTTGAACGATCTAGCATTGCACGTATCAGCCTGATCAGTTTCACAAACGGAGGCACACGTATGCTGTTCTTATTCGCATAAGACACCCATGGGACATGCATATCAAGGGACCTCATTGCGCAACTCCTTTCGACAGCTCTTTCGTATGACAGTTTGCATGGTTTGCTCGTTTCGAGTCGAGGTGCGCAATGCCACCCCAGTTTTCTCCAGCTTGAGTAATTTGCTTTTGAACCCGTTTGGCATGGAGAAATACAAAAAAAAACTTTACTTTTACATTATGTTGCAGAAATACAGAAAAATTAAAAAGTTTATTATTTACGGAAAACTCTACACATTTAGATTTATATTAATACACACTGACGGCGACGCATTTTGCTCATCATTTTCATCGACTTGAATGCTTTTCTAGTTAACTGATAATCAGGTATCAACATAGGGTAGGACAGGGCAAGGTGCGCACCCTTCTTCTTCTTCTTATTGGCATTACATCCCCACACTGGGACAGAGCCGCCTCGCAGCTAAGTGTTCATTAAGCACTTCCACAGTTATTAACTGCGAGGTTTCTAACCCAGGTTACCATTTTTGCATTTGTATATCATGAGGCTAACACGATGATACTTTCATGCCCAGGGAAGTCGAGACAATTTCCAATCCGAAAATTGCCTAGACGGGCACCGGGAATCGAACCCAACCACCCTCAGCATGGTCTTGCTTTGTAGCCGCGCGTCTTACCGCATGGCTAAGGAGGGCCTTATAGGTGCGCACCCTATAAGGATAATAATTATTACCTTCTCAGCAAGCATGCTTTTCTACAGAACAATCCGACAGTTCTTTTTTGTGGCATCTTTATCTAACATCTACACTAGAAAGCGAATTTCAAAAAGTACGATAATCGCGATAAATGTGACTTAACTAAAACTCTGTTTTTGACTGGTTCAAATATACTACGAGGCAAGATAAACATGTTACTCAACAGATTCAGCGCATAGTAAATCATGATTGTAGGTTATACAAAAGAGTTTTAGTATTTTGTGTATTATTCGATTGTTTCAAAATGGGGTGCTCATCTTGCTCCTTTTGGGATAAATTATTATTCAAATCTAACTAAGAGCAAGATTACCGGGCGCGAGTACCGTGCTGTGCCCTTATTCCGTTCACCTAAGACAATGCACTATGTCTAAAAGCTCTAAAAATAGCCGTTTAGTATTTTGAAGCTGCAATTTCGCTACATAGTGTCATTTTCTATATACAATTGAAAATAAAATATGTTGGGATGCATCCATAGACTTAGGCTCCACTAGTGAAAACAAAATTGACCAATTATGTGGTCCTAATTCCAATCATCTGAAATGGCATTGTTCCTAATTCTGTTCATTTGTGTTCCTAATTCCAATCACCCGAAAAACATTTGATTTCTTGGAGATGCTAATACCAGGCATCATTTTCCTCATAAATCCATCATTTTATTTATTATAATATTGCAAATAAAAAGCTTAAAATGTAATTTCCTTCCAAATTTAAAATACAATGAATGATATTCCCTTAGTATAGCCAAGTTGACTGTTTTTTCGTTTGTTTCACTTACCATTCGAGATATATTCAGCATGAACACATTGATGTTAGCTGCCCAGTTGCATTAGGTACCACAGAAAAGGACAGATACAATACCTTATCGGAGTTTTACACCTTATCCTCAACGTAGTTTTGACTAGAGCCTGGATACTAGGCCTTTAATTCTGACCTGAACCTTCCAAAACAATGTCTTTGTTTGTTTGGAATTGTTCGTACCACTGTTTCGTTCAATTTGAATATTCTTTAAACTTCCGGTTCTTTAAAGTACCGGATAACCCTACTTCTACGAAGTATTCACGGATTTCGGTAAAACATAACCGCTCAGAGAGAGCAGTGTTTTTTTATAGAAATTCGCCAAGAAATTTCCGGATAAAGCTTTTAAACAAGAACGCCGCAATTATGGATTGTGCTGTTTAAAACTGTCCGTATTCTCCGGAAACCCTTTCTTAACATTGTCCAGCATTCACTTTATAAATCATCATTAAATCATTAACTGAAAAAAACTGTATTTTCCCGGCACGAGTTGAAAAAGGTCTCGAGTAGAGTCGTTAACGGAATTCCTTTCGGTCTGCCTGCTTGCGGGATAGAATTTCAAATGTTCACCATTCATATGGCTTCATGTACGATGTACCTTTTCTTGCTCATAGATTATATTCTCAAACACGGAATTTTTGGTATCCATCCTCTAAACCCAATGAACGGAATAACGAACAAGTAGATTTAGATGTACCCTTATTTCTGTCAAGATATTTTTCACTTCTCAGCATTTTCTATCGGGAAAATACAGGCAACAATTTGGTAATACGCTATAATGTTACCTGTTTTGTCTTGTTATGCTGCTGTGTTTGAAATCCAGGGCAAATTTCCACTTAAAAATGCTTAAATATTATGAAAGACGTTCTTAGCAAGTGGGCTAATGAAAACAGTCAAAATGGCGCTCGTAGTGACGACCAACAAATTTTGTTTAAATTTTCACTATTAATAGCTAAAAATGACGCTGGTTTTCATTTCATTTCATGCATACATAACCATAGAAAAGTACAAGGATATTTTTCTGTTGTTTTTAGGCATAAACTCTTTATTATTTATCATTTTGTCTTGCGTGAACGGAATTAGGCGCTGATTGGAATAAGGGCACAGCACGGTACGGAATACAGCAACCAAATTGAGAGCCGAAAATAACCAATACGGAAACGAGTGACGAAACTAAAATGAAAGCGCTGCGCGGGTGATTAAAATGCTCGCGACCGATAATGATGCTCTAAGTAGGTCAAACATTTAATTGTAAATATTTTGAATGCCCCTAAAATATTTTTTGAAGACATATAAATGTATGTACTTTGTCAAGATATTCATTAAAAAATGTTTGTTTTTGAAAACTTTATATTAGAAAATGATTTCTTATAGGAGAATCTTTATCTGCATTTCAGATTCGTTTTATTTTTATATTTTTTAGTCTGATGTCTTTTTTTGGACTATAGTTTAACAGTGAGAAAAAGGCATAATAATAAAAACATTAGGTGGTGCTCATCGTTCTCCCCAATTTGTTAATCCTTAGCCTTGTAAATCCTTCCTCTAGGAAATTTTCATACTTATGTCAACTTCATTTTACTCCGCTCGGCATGGGCCATCCTGATTAAGCAACTTGGTGCTCACATTATTTCCGCTGATTAACAACTTTATGAGAAAATTCCCATGTGGATCGTCGTTCTGGTTGGCGGAGGCAGAGATCAATGGAGACCGTCAAGCTGCAAATTCCGTACGCAGTTTACCTTACCCAAACGATACGTCACCGATCTCTAGCAGCTCCAGTTCCCTCCAAGAAAGAATATCGTTCCGAAACACCTCTAAAAGAAAGGGCATCAAGTTGGCCCGGCTCGACGGGGCGGGTAATAAATCTTGATGGAAAAAGATGTGGCGGAGTGTTGATGGCCCTTAGATGGTCGCCAGGCTAATATTGGTCGTGCGAATGCTGACCGACTTGCTGCAACATACCACCTGTAATCCGGTGTTTCCTAGAAGGTAAAAACAAATATGCTTTAAATTAAAAAGTCTATACGATTGATGCATTTTTTCAACTTACGGTGATGTCTCTCTTGTGGACAGTGCGGATGAGTCTTTGATCGTAAGAATTCTTGGAGCATCCTCCGCAACGTCTTTATCCATCGAATCACTGCATGGTTGCAGTTCCTCCTTCATATCCTGGAACCGCTTAGCCGTTAGGTTTACGAGGGTCATTTTGGTCTCATTTTTACAAAGCAGTTTGTCAGCTTTTCGGTGAATCAATCGCGTTAACGAGTTGGTAATGAATTTTACAGACTCTCCATCGGAAACTTCTGAACCTGTGGCGACCAAGATGCACCCCGACATTTTTTTTGCCGATTTCTTTCGGTTCTGTAAATCTATTACAGCTGACAAATGACACAACGGATATTGGTCTTTATGTACGTTTTTCACTCTAGGTCAACTAAATATTTAAGCCGTTTGAGCACATCCAGATCCGAATTTAACTTTTTACTCACGTTATCGATCGGAAAAACAGGGAAAAACCAAAGACTTTCGCAAACAAAAACCAACTGTCAAACAAACAAAAATAAAAACAGCCTTGAATTCACCACACATAATAAAGTAGACAAGGGTTCAACGGGTTTTGTGGGAGAAAAAACTTAACGGGAGACAGGGGTGAAAAACTAAAAAAATAGTAATTGATTGTTTTTTAATAGTTCCAGGCGAAAAAAAATACAGGTCTCTTGAGAAAAGTGTCTCAGAAAAATAAAAGGAATCATTTAAGCGAATAATATTTTTTCACGGGAAAGGTCTATTGGGTTTCGCCCCAATTAGCGAACCCCCAACTAAAAAGCGCCCCAACTAAAAAAAACCCAATAAGCAAACGTTCACTGTAAATAAATAGAAATCAAATGTAGGAATGGGACGAGATAAATAAATGATGGTAAATGAGACAAGAAGATACTCCAGGAATTGCTCCGGAAGTTACTCCAGGAATTCCATCGGAAGTTCGAACAGGAGTTTCTCCAAAAGTTCCCACAGGAATTCCTCCGGAAGCTCCTTTAAGAATTCCTCCGAAAGCTCCTTCAGGAATTCCTCCGGAAGTTCCTCCCAGAAATTCTTCAGGAATTCTCACTTAACTTTTCAAAAGGACCTAAGTAACATTTTTTTCATGAATTAATTTGAGTACTGCAATCGAAAGCTTTCATGTTTTTATGTTGATTGCGCTATTCAAATTAATTCATGAAAAAAATGTTACTTAGGTCCTTTTGAAAAGTTAAGCGAGAATTCCTCCGCAAGTTCCTTCAGGAATTCTTCCGGAAGTTCTTTCAGGAATTCCTCCTAAAAATTCTTCAGGAATTCCTCAGAAAGTTCCTCCAGGAATTCCTCCGGAAATTCCAACAGGGATTCCTCCGGAAGTTCATCCAGGAATTCCTCCGAAAGTTCCTCCAGGAATTCCTCCGGAAGTTCCTCCAGGAATTCCTCCGGAAGTTCCTCCAGGAATTCCTGCGAAAGTTCCTCCACACACTTAACTCATTTCACCGTATTCGGTAAATTTTTCCGAAATCTCAACAGCAGAACTGTTCGGTAATTTATTTTACAGATTTTTTGTAATTTTTTCCATTGCTCAACTGTCAAAATCACCGAAAATCACCTGTCATAAGACGAGTTTGAACAATCCCATTGAATTCCACCACTTAATTGTATCCTGACAGATACGTATTTCGACCTCAACAGTAAGGCCGTCTTCAGTGTCTTGTACTTGACTCGACTAGTACAAGTCGAGTCAAGTACAAGACACTGAAGACGGCCTTACTGTTGAGGTCGAAATACGTATCTGTCAGATACAATGTGGAATCAATGGGATTGTTCAAACTCGTCTTATGACAGGTGAAAACATTCCACTAAAAAGCTCAAAATAATTTTCTTATCACCGAAAATCAGTTAAATTATTTACCGAACAGTTCTGCTGTTGAGATTTCGGTAAAATTGTACCGAATTCGGCGATTTATTTTAAGTGTGCAGGAATTCCTCCGAAAATTCTCCAGGAATCTTCCAAAAGTTCCTCCGGAAGTTCCTCCGGAAGTTCCTCCAGTAATTCCTCCGAAAGTTCCTCCAAGAATTCCTCCGGAAGTTCCTTCAGGAAATCCTCCGAAAGTTCCTCCAGGAATCTTCCGAAACTTCCTTCAAGAATTCCTCCGGAAGTTCCTTCAGGAATTCCTCCGAAAGTTCTTTCAGGAATTCTTCCGGAAGTTCTTTCAGGAATTCTTCCGGAAGTTCCCCCAGGAATTCCTCCGAAAGTTCCCCCAGGAATTCCTCTGGAAGTTCCTCCAGTAATTCCTCCGGAAGCTCCTCCAGGAATTCCTCGGGAAGTTTCTCCATGAATTCCTCCGGAAGTTCCTCCAGGAATTCCTCCGGAAGTTCCTCCGGAAGCTCATCCAGGAATTCCTCCGGAAGTTCATCCAGGAATTCCTCCGGAAGTTCATCCAGGAATTCCTCCGGAAGTTCATCCAGGAATTTCCTGAAAGTTCCTCCAGGAACTTCCGGAGGAACTTCCGAAGGAATTCCCGGAGGAACTTCTGGAGGAACTTCCGGAGGAATTCCCGGATAAACTTCTGGAGGAATCCCCGGAGGAACTTCCGGAGGAATTCCCGGAGGAACTTCCGGAGGAATTCCCGGAGGAACTTCCGGAGGAATTCCCGGAGGAACTTCCGGAGGAATTCGGAGGAACTTCGGAGGAATTCCCGGAGGAATTCCGGAGGAACTTCGGAGGAATTCCCGGAGGAACTTCCGGAGGAATTCCCGGAGGAACTTCTGGAGGAATTCCCGGAGGAACTTCCGGAGGAATTCCCGGAGGAACTTCCGGAGGAATTCCCGGAGGAACTTCCGGAGGAATTCCCGGAGGAATTCACGGAGGAACTTCCGGATGAATTACCGGAGGAACTTCCGGAGGAATTCCCGGAGGAGCTTCCGGAGGAATTCCCGGAAGAACTTCCAGAGGAATTCCCGGAGGAACTTCCGTAGGAATTACCGGAGAAACTTCCGGAGGAACTTAATCAATTTTTCTTCTTTGTCCTATCTATCTTATTTGTTTTATTTGTCTTATTTGTCTTATTTGCCTTATTTGTCTCATTTACCTCTTTTGCCTCATTTGCCTTATTTGCCTTATTTGTCTTATTTGTCTTGTTTGTCTTATTTGTCTTATTTGTCTTATTTGTCCTATTTGTCTTATTTGTCTTATTTGTCTTATTTGGCTTATTTGTCTTATTTGTCTTATTTGTCTTATTTGTCTTATTTGTCTTATTTGTCTTATTTGTCTTATTTGTCTTATTTGTCTTATTTGTTTTATTTGTCTTATTTGTCTTATTAGTTCTATTTGTCTTATTCGTATCATTCGTCTTATTTGTCTTATTGGTCTTATTTGTCTTATTTGACTTATTTGTCCTATTTGCCTTATTTGTCTTGTTTGTCTTATTTGTCTTATTTGTCTTATTTGTCTTATTTGTCTTATTTGTCTTATTTGTTTTATTTGTCTTAAGTCTTATTTGTCTTATTTGTCTTATTTGTCTTATTTGTCTTATTTGTCTTATTTGTCTTATTTGTCTTATTTGTCTTATTTGTCTTATTTTTCTTATTTGTCTTATTTGTCTTATTAGTCTTATTTGTCTTATTTGTCTTATTTGTCTTATTTGCCTTATTTTCCTTATTTGCCTTATTTGTCTTGTTTGTCTTATTTGTCTTATTTGTTTTATTTGTCTTATTTGTCTCATTAGTCTTATTCATCTTATTTGTCTTATTGGTCTTATTTGTCTTATTTGTGTCATTCGTATCATTCGTCTTATTAGTCTTATTTGTCTTATTTGTCCTATTTGTCTTATTTGTCTTATTTGTCTTATTTGTCTTATTACAGTAGATGTTCGATAACTGCAAGTCATTTAACTGCAATGCTTTTTAACTGCAATTCGCTAGTTGCAACCGTTTTGCAGTTATCGGACCGCTAAACTTCAAACGGATGTCAAACTCAATGACATCTGCAATGCGCTGCACATTTCGGTGCACTTTTATAAGGCATTTTATGAGACAGATCGAAACAGCTGTTTTTCTCGTGTTTATCTACTTTGACAATTAGTGGGGGCCCGTTTGTTTGGTAATTTCAGGCATAACATTCCGATGGGTCCCATCATTATTTCTACCGATTCTACTTTTCGGCTACCAGCGCTTTAAAACAAAGTTTTTCGTATGATTCTTAAAACGTGTCGTTAGATTATTCATACCATTGCATTCTAAGCATGAAAAGCTGAAGAAAACACGAATGAAAAGTAAAACTTTTCAAACATTATTTTGTGTTCGGACCTAACGGAATGTTCACGCAGAATCATATGAAAACAAAACATCAAAAGTAAACAAACGGGCCACCGCGAAACGTCTCATAAAATACCTTATTGCATATGACGTCGATTGACAACTATTTGACGTCTAGAATGCATTGCAGTTATCGAACGGCATTCGCTAACTGAAAAGTAAACATTTTGCAGTTATCGAACGGCTACTGTAGTCTTATTTGTCTTATTTGTCCTATTTGTCTTATTTGTCTTATTTGTCTTATTAGTCTCATTTGTCTTATTTGTCTTATTAGTCTTATTTGTCCTATTTGTCTTATTTGTCTTATTTCTCAGGTGGATTATTCTGGGTTTTTATGGTGCTGATTTTACTCTGAGTAGAATCAGATTTGCGTGTGTATGCGTCTCGGGAAACTCGCTTTCCAATTGAACGGTGTAATATACGTGTCGGTTTCCGCGTCGTGTACCAACACGCGCTTCGCTCTTGTTTCGCCGTTCTGAAAGCAAAAAGAGTTCCCACAACAACGCGCTCTCGCGCAAGCGTTCCTATCTTTGTTTATGCGCATTTTTCTGTGGACTCGAATTCGGTATTAAATTTTATTCCCGCGGCACCGGAAATTACCGTTACAGGTAGTAACGCTTGGAGGATAAAGACTCCGTCGGATATGGCACCAACCAAACAGCCACAGCAGCACCACACCGTTAGTACCATGTTTCAACTGAGCACCAACTACGAAGAGCTGAATGTGATTGGAACAGGTGAAGTATAGGGGAATGCAGGGTGAATTGTTGAGATGTCCTTTCGAAAGGGTTGCGATGGATTTTCATCCATTATTTTGAATTCAAGACATTCTTTTATTATTTTATTTCAAGACATTCATTATTTTGAAAAGAGTAGCATAATCGACTATATTTTTAGGGGCATACGGCACTGTATATAAGGCGCGTGATCTGAGCAATGAAGGAAACATAGTTGCTCTTAAGAAGGTTCGGGTGGCTCTGACCGAAGATGGAGTACCAATGTCGACACTGCGGGAGATTGCACTGTTGAAACAGTTGGACGCTTTCCAACATCCAAATGTCGTAAAGTAAGTTTCATTGTTCACTTTGAATAAAAATCTACCGAAATAAATTTAACTTTGTCTTTACAGATTGTTGGATGTTTGCCATGGACCGCGTCTAGAACGCGAGGGGCAGTTAGTACTGTTCCTGGTGTTTGAACACCTTGAACAGGATTTAGACGACTTCATCAAACGACTTCCCCCTGGAGGAATGCCTCGTATGACCATTCAAGTAGGTGCTGAAACTTTAAAAGCGCGTGTGCGCCAAAATAACGAGATGTTAATTTTGTCCTTTTAAAAAAGTTAAACAAAGTGATTAGCAGATCCGACAAACTTCGTTTCGCCTAACATTGATTGATTCTCTGATTAGCTCTTGAGTTACACAGGAGGGGTTTCGAACCACCGCAGAAACATATCTTCCCTGCCAAAACCTCCACATGTCAGTATTGGTTCCATTTGTACGGGAGCCCACCTTTCCAAAGCGGGGAGAGTTCTCGAACCATCATCCAAAAATCATAAAGAGAGAAATGCCAGTGATTTAAACAGAAGAACAGCGACGAACCGATTAATCTCTGTTCGTCATGTTGACCGATTTGTAACAGATCCTACACCATATTTCAATATAATTTTTGACCATTGACGTTTAACCATTAACCATGGATCATTAAAAAGTTTTCAAATTTTCCTTGAGTTTTGATCTTAATGTTTCACGAACAGCGAAACGCAAAACCGGAAATCGGTCATATTTCAAAGTTGGAGTTCCTTGCGATAAAATTAGATAATTACCTATAAATAATTTACACTATTCTCAGGACATCAACATTCAATCAATACTCACAACTATTCTTGAGTTGAGGTCTTGGAGATATGTCAAATATAATAAGTCAAACTACTCCTGAGTTTTGAGTTCAGATCTGAAGGTCTACATAGAGCTTGCTGACGTTTACTCATCGTTCCCTTTCAAGCGCATGGGGAGAATAGGAGAATGGGATAGGATCGGAAATCGCTTCGGAAGCTTCTCCGACGAAAACTAAACCTATCCTTTCTGTTGGCGTGCAACGTCAGCAAGCCTTATGGACAACAAGGGGATTTAAGGTTCCCCAAACACACGCGATGCGACTGTCGTCGTCGCATGGCGATTGCGGTTCTGTCGCTCTTGGTATGGAAGCGTAAATGGAACGTTGCATGTGGTTGCATGCAGCGACACAACAAAAGAGTCGCGGCAACAGTTGGCGCTTTGATGTTGTGAAGATGTGAAGAAGAAGAAGCAAAAAGATGATAATCGAAAAAATCTCCACAGGAAAGCATACGAAGATATTTTTAAAACTCTTTCCAAATACAGTATAAGAAAAGTCCAACCCCGTACTGCTCATCGTTTTAAATTAAATTGCATTTAGAATTTTTGAGAAGAGTTTTAAAAACTTCTTATGCCTTCCCGTGGGGATTTTTTTCAATTATCATCTTTCTTCTTCTTCATGCAACATCAACATTTTTTTATTCTTATAGCTTAATTAAAGTGATTTTTCTTATAGTTAGAGTTCATCACCAGTGTTGTAAAATGTCATTTGCATTCGTTTGTATAATTTTCCTAGAACTTTTTCTCGAAGGTAGCTATCAATTCATGATGTATGGCGAACTTATAGAGCTTAAATGTGGCTACAACTTTGTCTAACAAGACATTGCTGTAAATATGTAATCTGGGGCGTGGGAGGCAAAATGTCATTCAAATGACATTATGTCAAATGACACGTGACATTTTGGAGAGTTTCCACTCTCCAGCCTCAGATGTTATATTTAGAGCAATGTACTCTTGGACAAAAATATAGCCCTACTCAAGCGTTATGAGTACATCTAAAATTATGGAAGAAATTTGGCTTCTAAAGAAAGTTATGAACAAATTAGTCAAATGACATGCAGATGACATTTTACAAGCCTGTTCATCACTGATTTCAACCAAGCTTAACAAACATTCTGTCACAAATTTCGTGTGCTAAAATTTAGTTCAAAATAGTAGAAGTTATGCAAACTGTTTTTATTTTATAGTTACCTCACTGTGTGATAGCTCGGTCTATTCTATAAAAATGCTAAGCTAATCTCCATTATGGTTTTTGTTTTATTACAGCGCCTTTCCCGTGAACTGCTCACCGGTGTCGATTTTTTGCACTCGCACCGAATCATCCATCGTGACTTGAAACCGCAGAACCTCCTCATCTCAGCTCAAGGCCAGCTGAAGCTGGCCGACTTTGGTTTGGCGAAAACGTACGATTTCGAAATGAAGCTGACTACGGTGGTCGTCACGCTCTGGTATCGCGCCCCAGAAGTGCTGCTCGGCGAACCTTATCACAGTTCGGTCGACATCTGGAGTTCGGGCTGCATTATTGCCGAAATGTTCCAGAGAGTCGCATTGTTCCCGGGAACATCAGAAGGCAATCAGCTGGAGAAAATTTTCGAGTTAGTGACTACCCATTTAGGCTCTCGAGTTTCAGCGCTTTTTTTTTCAAAAATATTTAAAAAATGTCATCCTTTTCAGATTAACCGGAAGACCTTCAGAGAGCCAATGGCCGAGGGGCATATCGGTGGCGCGGGAAAATTTCCGAGCCACCCAACCACGGGAGCCACGTGACCTTTGCTCAAAGCTGTGTGATTTCTCCAACGATTTGGTCAAGAAAATGCTCGCATTCAATCCACGGGAAAGGCCTTCCGCTTTGCAGTGCCTCCAGCATCCCTACTTTACGCAAGAACCGATGTGACGGATGCTGAATACCGAGTTCCACAACTAGATACGTTCTATAAAAGATAAATGGTGGTACATATAAGAACGTATATACATATTACTGCCATATGAGCATCATACTTAGAAAGGTAAGTGACCGCCTATGATTGCATGTCAGCCCCATATGAACTTTCACCGTTTTCGAGTTTGATTCATTATTAGCCATTATTTCTAAATTATTGACTGTTTCATTAAAAAGATGGGTTTGAAAAACTGGAAAATATCAAGCCATTTGTCACAAATTAAAAATAATCACATTATAATGCGTGCATTGCAACAGCATGTGAACGATTTAATAATTCGAAAAATGTATTTGGATTTAACCACTCTACTTCGTTAAGAAAATTATTTTGAGATTTTTAGTGGAATGTCTTCACTTGTCTTATGACAAGTGGGCACTCTACTTCGATACGTTTCAAATACAAGAGGCAGAGACGCGAAACGTGTGATTTGCCGCTAAACTACGAAGGGCATCCAAAGCCAAACACCCGTCTGGCGTACTGGGGCTGGATACTCGGTCCCAACTAAGAATAAAGGTTGCTTGCAATACATTTTCCGAATTAAATCTAATAGGTACATGCTGTGCCCATCGAGTTACTAAACATTGCAAATATGCTTGTTTGGTTTGTTTTTCGAATTCCTGTTTTTAGAGGTGGAGCTGCTATGCGATCATAGCCACAGATTTCAAAGGATATGCGAAATTCAGAGGTTTCATATACGTTAGCATAAGATAAAGTAATTCCTCATGAAGGAATGAAGCAGGATTAATGCAGAATATTGGTGTCCAAAAAAGAATCGTTTTACAATATATGTAGGAAACTGATGGTTGTTCCCGTCAGGCTATTGCTCTGGCACATGGAAAGGCAATTTAACTATTTTTGATAGTTGTTTTATCGTTTATCATTATAAACCATTTTGTATACAATCAAATGATACAATATCAAGTTGCGATTTATTTTAAGAAAATATGAGAAATTCATTTATAATTTCCACAAAATGGGTTATTCCTGAAATGTCATGTTGTGAAATAAATCCAGGGTTACGACTACGCGGATTTCGCAATTTTCGCGGATTTGGCGCGGATTTACATAACAATTTTGCGGATTTGGCGCGGATTTAGTTTTAAGTGAAAATTTAACAAAAAATTCTAAAGCTGAGGTTGTTTATTTGAAAATTAGTTTTATGTCTATCTAGATGGGTTTTATTTTCGTTAGCAAATGTCATTGAGAACAAAATTTATGTTTGAAGTCAATTACTTAAATTATTTCTCGGATGTTTACAAGCCCTTATCAAATGCAATGATTACATGTTTAAGCATTCACTAAACAAATGATATGAGGAGAGGGGCGACACTTTTTGTCATTTTTAAACCTTTACAGGGCTGGTAGCGATAAATGCCGTTCAAAATAGTGACTTAGTGACCAACTATGACGAAAAAAGTGACCAAATAGTGACTCGGAAGCAGAAAAAGTGACCAAATAGTGACTTTTGTATGAGCTGAGGTGCATTCGTATTGTCACTGTGTATCTCATAGTAGATCGGATATCATGTTGCTATCAGAAATCAAGAAAAGACAAAAATTACAAAAGCATGAGGATTACTACTGCTGGCCGTGTGCATCTTCACCGTAACTAGGAAAAGAATGGATCTTAGCAGGGTGCAACCGACTTGGCGACACCATCATAAATACCACGAAGTTGGATATTGAGGAAGGTATTCGTTGGGACATCCAGAGGCTAGCAATACGACCATTGTAAACCTTTTTCCGTAACACATCACGTAATGGTATTTACCCACCGTCACGGGTAAAGCAAGTTCTACAGCATTGTGGTAATGAAGTTTAACATGAGCTCGAAGTTTTTCGTGGAACTGCAGTTTGTGTATGAAAAAGGCAGAATGAAATATAACAAATTTTGCGCTGTCTTTTACTACCGTTCAAAAAATATTGTCTCGTCAAAATATATTCCCAAAAGTTTCACCATATATAGATGATTCAGCTGCAAGACAGTGTGAAAGAGTGCTAGAACGATGTTTTGGATTGGGCTTTCGCTAATATTTTTATGTAGTTAGATGTGTGAACATTCGTTTTGGCACGTTGAAAAATTAGCATGGTTTCTTCGGTAAAAAAAGCAATAAAATAATCTAATCAATTACTAGACAGAAAATTATTTGGAATCACAAAGCTTATGAACAAAGGACAAATTGTAAAAAAAAAATTAAAGAATTCAAAATTATGATGACTTTTTTAAAATACGATTTTTAATAATAAAAAAAAACCCGACTTAATCCACCTACAGTGAATGGAACCCTTCTTACACTTTTGAAAGGTTATGGGTGCACTGCATATTACAATTTTTATGCATAAACATGAACTTTAATTGGATAACAAATAAATGAAGTTTTTATGCTCGAAAAAAAGTTCGAATCTACAGTTGGTATTTTTTTCGGATTTCAGAGATATCAGCAGGATCCAACATCCGATTGAAAAAAAAAAATGCATTTCATGGCAATATTTTAGCTTCCGCTTATAGTTAAGAGAGCTCAATCAGATAGCAAACTATTGAGATCTTGAAGTGGCACTATCTTGTAACATACACATTTTATATCTAGTTCTTTGATCTGAGTTGGTAGGTATGCGATTATGGTATGGTAATAGTTAAAAGGAAAAAAATCTAGTTTTATAAAAATATTATTTAATATTTTTACAAATAAAATAATTCAAGCAGCATCAAGACACAAGTGTGAAAGTCGTATATTAATAGAAAGCGAAATAAACATAAAGCAAACATTGGTCGCTAAGGAAACACTAGTGATAATTTTTTATCGTTTTCAATATAAAAAAGGGATATTTATGGATTTTTTAAAATTTTCAATAAAAATACACAAAGGCTGCAGATTTGATTTGCAACCAAGCCCGCAACCGTTGAAGCCCGAAAGAGAGCAAATCGAACCATAGATGGCTGAGATATTGATGTGGCAATTTTTTATTAGTTTTCTAAAAATATGCCTCATGTTCGTACTTCACAGATATCTCGGAAGCTAAATGTCCGATTACAAAAACATTTTAAAGCGTTCAATGGCAAAGACATAGCTTTCGTTTAAAGATAAAATCATGCAAATCGGTTCACAGACAGCTGAGATCTTGATGTGACATTATTTTGCCAATGTTGTGAACAAAATACGTCTAATGCTTTATGTTCGTATTTCACAGATATCTCTGGAACCCAATATCTGACTGGAAAAAAAAATAATGGATGCTATCGTGAAGCCATAGCTTTCGTACAAAAATGAAAGCGTGCAAATCGGATCACAGACGGTTGAGATCATTATGTGGCATTATTTTGTTAGTTTTCTGAAAATGCACTTAAGATTCGTATTTCACGAATATCTCTGAAATTAAATGTCCGATTGCAAAAAAAATTCAATGCGTTCAATGGCCAAGACATAGCTTTCGTTTAAAGATAAAATCATGCAAATCGGTTCACAGACGCCTGAGATCTTGATGTGACATTATTTTGCACTCAATGTTTGTATCTCTCGAATATCTCGGAAACTAAATGTCCGATTGCAAAAAAAAATCAATGCGTTCAATGGCAAAGGCATAGCTTTCGTTTAAAGATAAAATCATGCAAATCGGTTCACAGACGGCTGAGATCTAGATGTGACATTTTTTGTAACGCACACACGCACACACACACACACACACACACACACACACACATACATACACATGCTCAGTTCGTCGAGCTGAGTTGATTGGTATATATGACTTGGGTCTCCGAGTCTCGGATAAAAAGTCGATTTTTCAAGTGATCTTAATACCCTTCTTAGGGTGTAAGAAGGGTAAAAAACATTGTACCTTCCCATTTAATTCCACCACTTGATTGTACCTTGACAGATACGTATTTCGGCATCAACAGTAAGGTCGTCTTCAGTGCCTCGTACTTGACTCGACTTCCACATCAATTAGTTCGACAGATAAAACTTCGGAAGAAAGTTCGGTTCGGAAGTCCCGACTTCCGAATTCTAATGTGGTGCTACGCCGACAATATCATGCTGTGTGGTTCGTCGTAGACGGGTTAATCAATCATAAACTAAGAAATATCTCGGAATTATGTCAAAATTGACGTGACAAAAAATGGATATTCAGAAACGATGAAAAATAGTGCTGTCCAATGAGCAGCTCGAAGTAGCTCGAAGTTGTTCCCGTCCTGCTCGTTCTTTTTTGTCAACAAATGGGCATGAGCAGGACAGGGAGAAACTTCGAGCTACTTCAAGCTCTCATTGGACAGCACTAATGACAACAAGTGAAATTCTTACCCTTATAATGCTTGTTAAACGAGTGCTCAAAAGTATAATGCATTCAATGATGGCTTGGAAATATCCAAAAAGTTGGATAAGCATAGACATCAAATGTGGAGTCCCATCTCAACGACATTTTGCTATCGAAAACAAAAGCCTACGCTCCTTTTTTCATTAAATTTCCTCCCAAAACTAAATCCGCGCGAAACCTCAAAACCGTTATGTAAATCCGCATCAAATCCGCGAAAACAGCAAACACCGCGATAACAATCTTGCGCTTTGGCCTTGGAGCAATTTCTCAAACTTTATATATTTTGGTAACAGATTTACATTTGATTTGGTTGATGATAATGGTAGATACAAATGATTTTTATTTTAAACTTTTTTCTCGCAAACGGTGGTGCGAAAATAGTGACTTTAGTAACCATTTTTCGAAAAATAGTGACTTTTGGATGCAAATAGTGACTTTTTAGTGACTAGGCTCAAAATAGTGACCAAGTCACTAAAAAGCGACTTGCTACCAGCCCTGCATTTAGAATGGTTTAAAATGACACATACGAAACATGTTTGTGTTGTGAATAGCAGAGTACTGGAAAGACGACTGCTTCTGGTGACGGTATAATTCAAAACTGATTTTATTTATTCTAATCAAAGCTCATGGCTTCTACGCTCAAATTATTGACTACAGCTACTACGATTGGTTTGCTCGTTCTTGACACCCCTCCTCAAACTGATCGTGGGAAAACTCCAATGCTCGAACAGTGCTTCCGGAACGGCATCACGGGCAATCCTTTCGTCAACAAATCTGCTTGCTGCTCACTCGTTGAAATGTAGCGAACTTCAAGCTTCTTCATGGCTACACACTCACGCACAAAATGCAGCTTGACGTCGGTGTGCTTCAGTCGCTTCGAAGGTCCAGCCGACTCCATAATCGCGATGGATTAGGGATCCAAACAATAGTGGCGATCGCCCTTCTTGCACTCCTAACTCACCTAAGACCTTTTGGATCCAAATGGCCTCACACGCTGCATCTGCTAGAGCGGAACACTCCGCTTCGGTCGACGACAAGGATACGGTGCTCTGCTTCCTAGTGCTCCAACTAACTGTGGCTCCGTACAGCTTGAACAGGATCCCGGAAACCGAACGCCTGTCGTTGACGTCAGTCGCCCAGTTTGCTGAAGTAATTCACCGATGCGCTGAGATCCGGTCTGGACGTGACCATCAAATAGGTGAGACATCCTATCAGCTCTCTGTTGATCCTACAATTAAATTGAATTACAAATGATTCTCGCGAAAAATCAAATGAATCCCACACTAAACAATCAAATCGATACTTGTCGTAATCTCAAATCGTCATTCTTATCATTGTGGGTTATTTAGCTGGGCGCCAGTGTAACAAGCCCCACGTTACAATTATTTTATAACAACATAAAGATTAACTATCAACATGTAACAAATAACAAATTAAAATAATGCACGTTCCCTCCGGGTGCCCTGAGAGAGACGGCTTGGTTATGCCTATTACGGGAAACGCTGAGGTTTCATATAAGATTTTGGTCCATCAGTCAAATCCCGCATGTATATTTTTATTGCGTATTGCGCTTTTTGTCTACAGCAATTAGTTTGCTGTATTCATAGCTGAGCCTTTGTACAGGATTCTTATCCTATTTGGGCACCTCTATTAATTTGTGCCATGTGGCACCAGCAATATAAAGTCTGTGTCTGGAAATCTCTCTATTTATAATTTTAATTGCCTATCTTCAGGCCCAAATATAGAACATGCAGGAATGGAACACACACATATCCACTTAAACATTTGTCACTTACAAGTGAGATAAAATGAACCGTAACACTTTTTGTTCAACGCCACCGTCGGACTCCGATTGACGATGTACACCGCCGCTTGAACCGCCTCGCACCAAAGCTTCTTTGGCAGGCCGGAATCTTCCACCATCGCTCTCGCTTTGTCCAGGATTGTCCTATTTAGGCGCTCGCTCACGCCGTTCTGCTGGGGCGTGTATGGAACGGTGTAGTCCACCAGCATTCCACGGTCTCTGCAGTACTGCTGAAACTCCTTGCTGACATATTCTCCGCCGTTGTCGCACCGGAGGCGACGAATTTTTCGGTCAAAATGTCCCTCGGCCATGTTCGCGTACTGCTTGAAAGCATCCAGGACCTCATCTTTTGCCGCAAGGATGTATACGGCGCTAAAATGAGTAAAGTCGTCCGTGAATGTAACAAAATACCTTTTTCCATTCCAGGCTGTCGATGTTAGGTAACCGCACACGTCGCTGTTCACCAGCTCCAACGGTTTGTTGGATCTCGGAACTGGAACATCTCCAAAGGGCTGTCTCGCATGCTTTCCGAGCACCCAAGGTTCACACACTTCGTTCTCCCGGAACGCTTCCTTCTTCAGTGCCATGCCGTTGACCATTTCGTCGCGCACCAAAGTCTTCAGACCACTCTTACCTATGTGGCCGAATCTTCGATGCCACAGCTCGTACTCGTTTGCCAAAAAAATGACCGGTCCACGCTCCACGATTGCACGTATAGTACGTCGTTCACCACGCTGTTGATTCGCCGTCCTCCAACCATCGACACCATCTTGACGGTTCCAGAGTGACGACCATACACAACCTTTCCGGATGCGACCACGATTGGGACCGGTTGGTCCAGCTTCACCACGTTCCGAAGGCAATCCGCTGTCTGCACCATATGCTCGGTTGCGCCCGAATCGAGAATCCATCGGAACTGGCTCAAACTCTTACCTTCACGCTTCACATCGCCATCCGACTCCGTCACGAATGCCACTTCGGAACCAGCAACGTTGGCCCTTTCCTTTTTCTTCGGCTTACCAGACGATTTTCGTTGGTCCGTGTCCTTCTTCATGGGGCAGTTTGACTTCTTGTACCCACTTTCCCGCAGGAAAAACACTCGATGTTGGACCGCTCGCCGAAGAACGCCGAATCACCACCCAACCTGCTCTCCATGTCGCAATTGTTCCGCCGCTTCACCAATCAATTTCTGCAGGGGAGCTTTTGCAAGAATATCCGGACTCCAGAGGAATTTCCACTGATGTTCTTTGAAAAATTTCCGCAGACAATTTTGGAGCGACTTCTGCAGAAGTTACAAGAGCAGTTAGATTTCTGCAAAAAATTCCTGGATAATTTCCAAGAAAATTCTCGGAAGATTAACCGTAGAAATTTCCGGTATGAATCTGTGCACAAATGATGAATATCTGCAGGAATTTTCGTAAAAACGCACACAGGAACTCTTGCTGAAAAATTGGGAAAAAATGGGTGTTAAAAATTTCAAATGGCGGAACTCAGAATTCTGGCTTGCAAGTCAACGGAGCTTGAGCAACTATCTATATTAGATTTTGTATTATTTGTTTCTTGATTTTAAATCAGTAATGTCATAAAAAACTAATTTGAAGAGATTTTGTTCAGTTATTTGTGGTAACCAAAATTGATATTTCACGTATATTTGAGAATTCAGTTCTGGGTCGCGTGGATTTCGCGCGGAATAGATTAAATATCACGCGGATTTGGCGCGAAAAATAACTCAGGATCTCCGTAACAACCCTGTAAATCATTTCACAAAATGTTGCACTCCAAAAATTAACGGGTGGCAATTAAAAAATTGTAATGAAAAGAATTGCTCGGGATAAAAAATACAAAGAAATACAGTTCAATCTGATATATGTTATACAAAGAGTTGTCCTTAGTCTTCAAACTTAGACTAATGAATATTGGCATATGGTCCGTGGTTCGCCGTGCGGCGCAGCTTAGTCTTGCTGGTATAACATGACCGCTGTACGGATCTACCACATCGATTTTCGGAATGCTGCTTCTGATCCTGCTTATGAGTTGCTTCGTGTCTTTGGCCTTACAATCGTCTTTGTATACAATGGTGCTGAGTGGACCAAATAATGCTGTAACAGTTTTCGAAACATATTCACGCTTAAAATGTTCGACCGTATACTTTTCCTATGATCTTTTTTCGCTTGAGAAATTTACAATGCGCAGTATTTTTTGTTTCTACGGCATGTTGTGAGCAATGAAGGAGTAAAAGTGTGTGTGTGTGACAATTCTAAGGAATCATTCTAAGGATTTATTCATATAGAGTCATATTTCTGTGAAAGCATTATTATTCAGAAAAAAAAAGTATTAAAGTCATTCCAATTTTTTAGTTGCCACCCGTTAGTTTCCGCGTAATGAGATTCCAGAAAATAACTGAAAACTGAAAAGATCCAAAAAGCGATTGTTCTCATCAGTCACGTTGTTGATCTAAAACATATATACAGAACTATAATAGCTTTTAACAGTTTTGACGACTCCAGAATAAAAAGAAGAGTGCTACTCGACCAATAACTTTATATTTCTCCGGGGAACAATCGGCATTGAGCTTATGGTCACTTATGGTGCTTCTTCATACGCTTGACATATACATAATCACCCACCTTTATTTTAATCTCCCGTGCTTTACGCCTCTCATCCGAGTATTCCTTCTTTTTCTCCTTATCTCGATCGTGTGTTATTGTGGCCAGTAGAGAATAGTGTTTATCAATTCGATATCATACTTTCCACAAAACACTTTTAGTTCTTGGCAATCTCCACTCAATTGTGGGCTATTGTCGGCTCTTATTCATTGTGGTATTCCAAACCTTCCGAGGATAGTACATAGTCAGCTCCCGGATCGTATCCTTCGCTGTAATCCTGTGCATTTTTACTATTTCAATGAAGCGGGTGTAATAACCTAAGACCACAAACAGCCATTGTCCTTCCGGTAACGGTCCTATAATATCAACTGCTATCTCTCGCCATGGCATTTCCCGTCTTCTCATGGGCTCAGGAGCTTCAGGTACTGATACGAGTATGCAACCTTGGCACCTCTTAACACATTTTTCCACTTCCTTTTCCATCCTTGGCCACCATATACATGCCCGGAGTGTCGTCTTTATCAATAGGGCTTGCATCAGCCATAACAAGTGTCCGTTCTCCTAGCGTCGTTGGACTTGTTAACATTTGTTTCAACTTACTAAAGGCAGCTTCCTGTTGTTCTTGCCACTGAAAAGTTGTCCCTTTCTTTGATAGCTCCCTCAAAGGTTTATCTATGGTCGCCAAATCAGGTATGAAACGATTCAGGTAGTTGGCCAGACCTAAAAAACTTGGAACTCCGTTGGCATTTTTAGGTCTTCTGAATGAACGCAATGCAATCACTAACGGTGAAATTCCAGTTTCGGCGGTCTTATGGTCTTATACCCTAAGAAATCCAGTTCGGTCACACCATAAACACATTTCTCCATATTCAATTGTACATTTTTCTCCTTCAGTCTAATTAGCAAAAATGTTTAATGACTTTATTTTGAATACCTTTATAAATGATATAATCAATCAAATCCAAATTAATTGTTGATTCAATTCGCTTATACCTGATTTAAACGAGCGTCATGTTCTTCTTTGTCTCTGCCTTCAATATAGATGGCATCGATGTACTACCAGGCGCTATCGCCTTTGGTCCATCGTCTTCTGGAATATCTCAGGCGCTGTCCCTAGCCCAAATGGCACACGTTTAAACCTCATCAGCCCGTGGCCGGTTATGAAAATTATCGCGTCTCGCGACTCTTCATTCAGTTCGAGCTGAAGGAAGGAGTCCTTTAAATCCAATTTGCTCCTTATCATATTGGCACCCGTCCCACTCGCGCCAGGAAATCTTCAATCAATGACATTGGGTGCCTTTCCATGCAATACGGAAAGATTAACTTGTCTCAAGGCAAGACAGATGCGAGGCTCCCCATTGGCTTTTCCGACCACTACAAGAGGGGATAGCCATGACCTTTTTGCAGTCCAAATCATCCCAATTCCATATCCCTCGATGTCATCAACATACGTACAATTTTGCTTATCACTTTCGTCGCCAATTGTAGTATTTCTTTTAACGCACATTAGTTTTTTTCCATTACTTATTTATTATCCGCACGGCACACACCATCTCCAACCGTTCTCGTTTCCTCTCCTCTCCTCCTTCCGATCAAAGTCCCTCCCGAACTCCCTTTTCTTAAGGTCAAGACCCTACAGGTCCCACCAGCTTTGGAGGGTCGTTTGACCGTGTGTTGCTCAAAGCGCACTAGCTAAAGCCCAAATTCTGGTGTTGGATGGTACTAAACACAATGGCTTTTCCGCGAGACAGCAGTTTTACGCAGGCTTAATAAGCCGCTTGCGAATCCATTCATTGGCAGGCTCCCTTCTACCAAAGTTGAGGTGTCTTCAACTAGAAGCGTTATACGCACAGTTGGAGAAGGTATTATATCGGCATCGACATTTCCAAAGGGTTAAACTGCTTTTTTAATCAAAATATTCTCCCGTCGCTGGTGAGCTAATTTGTGCCTACCAACGTAATCCAGCACCGTTGCATGAAAGAAGCGAATTCGACGCCTCTGTTAGTAGGGTTGGATTGCGTGGATGAGCTCAAGTAAGCCCACAAGAGACGTGAGAAACGCTTGTTTGCAAAGCAGTATTGCTCTTTCGAAATTATGAAGCCGATATGATGGAAAATCATCATCGGCGACAGGAATGCTCAGGTATAGGAATGGAGAAAATGTATACCTAGATCGGTGATCTGATCGGATAGTCTGCACACCATATCGAATCACAACGGTTAATGATGCATAAACTTTGCAGCCTCCCGGGAACTGATTATTCCGATTCCGAAGCACTATCGTGCCCCACAAGTAATCGATGGTAAATTCTTCTCCGACATCATAAACGTCCGCATTTAGCGCAGTGCGCAAAAAAAAATCGTTCAATACCTCGGTGCAGTATGCCTGCGCTCAAAACTCTCGATGGTGTACAACAAGCGTCGACAGATTGCGTTTCAAAAATGAAGTTGAAAATGGAAATTAATCTGTCAAAAATAACATATCAAAAATAACTAAAGTAGGATTAATTTACTCACCAGTCTTATTTCGGGGTACCGTAGTTTAAAAGAAAGAAACATTTACTTTTTCGTCTCATCCCGGGCAAGTGCGTGCTTTAAAAGAAGGAGTCATTTCCCCTTTACCTTATTCCGGACAAATACATACTTTAAAAAAAGGAGAAATTCACTCTTTCGTATTATTCCGGACAAAAAGGAGTTATTTACTCTTTCGCATTAGTTCAGGCAATCGCGTGCTTTAAAAGAAAGAGGCATTCATTCTCTCGCATTATTCTGGCAAGCAGGCTTTACAATAAGGTGACTTTACTCTCCCATCTTATTCCGGGCAAGTGCATAATTTGAAAGAAAGTCATTTACTATCTCGCCTTGTCCTGGGCAAGTGCGTGTAATATTGTATTTAGCGCATTAACATTATTATCTGCCAAAGATATATCAACGTGTAGTCATGGAACACGCCAGCAAAATCAAATGGGGAAACGATTCAACCAAATCGATTTCGTAGGAAAGATTGAATTTTTTTTTTCATTTTTGGTATCAATCGATAGAATTATCTTGTCGAATAGGATAGGGTAAGGAATGTTCTTTTATTAATTAATCAACAAATATTTGTCGTCTTGTTCCAATAAATCTAAAAAAGATTACAATCTGTATTCTTCTCTTACACGATCAAAAGTTAATCCACATAAAGAATTAATTACCACTTTTCTACTAAACCTAAACGCTCACAAGGAAACTTTGTAGTTGATCCGAATAGCAATCCAACTTTTAATTTAGGTTTGATGATCAACGTGCAAAGCGTCTTTTCCAAATATCCGACTCTATGAACTTAAATGCACAATGTTTGTTTACTTTAACGGCAAATTTTATGTTTAGTCATCATTCGTTTTCCTTCAGTCATGTTATAACTAGTTGTTGCCAAAACATAGACCGTAATTAAAAAAATGCCTTCATACACCTAACGGATCTAAAAATGGAAGTTGTGGAAGGGTAGATAACCAAATTTAGGGCGGTACAGTATACAACATTCGCAAAATAACAGAGCAAACAATAGATCAAAGGGCTGACACAACCGGAATGGAAATGTATACTTTTGCCGGAGATTTGCCTCCTCGCTGCTAAGCCCCTCTCTGCAGTGAGATTACAGTTCGGTTTTCTTGACATTACCCTTGCGGTCCCAGCCCTTCAGTTCGTTGGTAGCGTGTTTGGCGATGTACTTCAGGAAATCATCGGCCTCACGACCGCCCTCGTACCGCTGCGGACTAGTCTTTTCGTTCTTGGGCAACCAGAACAGCGTTGGGAAGCCGCGGACATCGAACGTCGGTGGAACGTCGTTTGCGGTGGCATCCATCTTCACGATGGCAACCTCTTCATCCTTCAATTTGGCGGCCAATTCATCGTAGGCCGGAGCCAGTTTCTTGCAGTGGCCGCACCAAGGTGCATAGAACTCGATCAACGTATCGACGCCATTATTAAGAACGACGTCTTCGAAATTCTTGCCGACGGCAACCTTCACCGGAGCATCGTTGTTCTCTGGGACGGGTTCTGACTTGACATATGGTTCCAGTGAACCTTCTTCCAGTTCGGTAACAAAAGCCTGCAAGTTTTCAACGCTGTAAAGATTAGATAACGTGAGGTTAGTCAAGCTTCTTGGTTTTCCTTCGAAGTTGATACTTACGAGAATTCGTTTTTCATAATAAACTTTTGGTTCTTAGCATCGCGAGCCAACACCAAAGGTTTATCACCGACGTAATCATAGCCATACTCGTTTAATTCGTGCTGGAAATCATCCTTAGCACTGACGGCAAAGTTAACACGGCCGACGAATTCTTTGGCGACCTTAAGGACACGATTGCGCCAATAGTTGGTTCCCTTAGGGTTTTTAGCGTAATCCACAACATAGTAAACCACCACCAGCGGGTTTTTGAAATCATTCAGAGTATCACGAGTTCGCACACCGGTCAATCCATGGAAGTTTTCCTTGACGAAGGTGCTCAGATCGTCCTTAGTCTTGCCTTCGAACTTGACAAAGTCCGGTTCGAATTTATTCGAAAGCTGCTTGGCGCGGAAAAGATAAATGGCATCGGTTTCACCCTGCTTGTCCAGAACACTCTGGGAGGTACTGTGGCCGAAACGCAGACGCTCACGCTGACCGTCGGCATACTTCAGGAAGACACCTTTCAGGTCCGATTCCTTCTTGAAGAAACCGACCACGCTGGTTTCCTGTACCTTCAAGAAAGCTTCGAAAGCCTCCACCGTTAGCAAATCCTTGGAAGCGGGTCCGACGACAGATTTCATGTACTTGGCAATGCCGCTGGCCTCACGTGGACCATTGTACTCCTGGGAAACTTCTCCGTTCTTGAAGATCTTCAGCGTAGGATAGCCGGACACGGAGAATTTACCACAAGTATCCTTGCCTCCCTCAGTACAGTCGACCTTCGCCAGTGCAATTGGTGGGTCTTCTCCGCGCAACAATTCAGCAGCCTTGGCATATTCGGGTTTTAGCTTCTTGCAATGACCACACCTGAAAGAAAAAAAAAATTAAGCTTTAAACTAAGGTAATTGACATGGCTTCTTGCCGAATTAGCGTATTGGAGCGCATTATGACATCGAATGATGTAAACCCTTGCCGTAATGGCAAATATTTGTTTTTTAAATCATATCTTACATTATCAGCCTATTAGATTGTGTTCCAAGTTCCAATCAAGATAGCATTTCCAACAGAACAAGAAAATTACAGTCTTGGTAGCAATGAAGGTAGTCGAGAAATAACCTTAGCACTAAGTGACCATGCTGATAAGAATAGTGACCAAATGGTGTCATTTTGAAGAAAGAAAAAAGGATGAAAATTGGCAAAGTTTATATTTTATGATCAAGAGAGGAAAATAATGTTTTATGTAGTATTTAAAAACTTAAATATTTATGAAGACCAATATGTCAATCAATAGTAACATAGCAAGTGTAGTGATTATAGTTTACATTTATAATGTATTGAACATTATGAATGTAAATTATAATCACTACAGTAAGAAACAGAGAAACTTCAAAATCACAGAGATCTGAAGAAAATAGCTTTGTTTAGCGTGCTGAGGTAGAAATATTGTAATAAATGCAAAACTAGCTTCGATATTAGCGAAAGAGAACGTAATGAAAGAGAGTCTCTCATTTGTACATACGACGTTTTCAAAAATCATGCTAGAAATTTCAACAAATACCAAATTGTTTAAGTTCCAAAATGGACACAAGATTAAAAGACTATCAAAGGATTTTAAATAAATCGTAACTTTCCAATGGAATTTAAGAGGTAAGGGCCAATTTCTTCACTTTCGCTTAACTTTTAAGCGGTGCTTACCCATACGTTTAAACATGGTTTAGCGACTAAGAGGGGGTGTAGAAATCGGCCCTAAGTAGTTTTGTTACCGTATTTATATATGTGATGCACTTATCTAAGTATGCAAAATCACAATTACAAAATATATAAGCAGAAGCTGTCCGAAGCTGACGCCCTCCAGCCATAAGATTTAGATGGGATCTCATATCCTAAAATGTATCAATAAGCAAGCAGAGTGTTCATGAAGGCATCGATAAAGTGACATTAAGCCAAATTACCTAGTACGAGTAACCTTGGAGTGCTACAATCAGTATTTGCAATTTTCCGAAACATCAAGCAACATAATCGGGCTACAGCGAACATCGTTGCAAACGCCATCAAAGGACAGCACGGGAGGATCTGAAGGTCTACTGTATTGTATGAAAGCGAACAGAGGTACTAAGCAGTGGTGATAATGTACAAAGCGAACTACGACGAAAATCAACGGAGGACCATACTGCCGTAATCTGAAAAAGAGACGCATACGTCATTTTCCAAAAATCATGTTAACGAATAGTACTCATCGAGCTCTTTAACAGAAAAATGGAAAACATGGTATATAATTTGGCATACTCCACTTTTTCAGATTACGGCAGCATACAGGCATTTGAGAGTAGACCTCTACCAGGATTGAATGCCGGGAAAATGATAAAGCAGTGTACAGGCTATCATTGGAGAAGCTCGAATGAAGACAGTAAATCGTTGCCATTCCCCAGTCATCAACACCCAGGAGTTCGCCCAAAAGCTGTTGAAGACAGAACACATAGAAGAAGAGGACATAATCACCCTTATTCTTGTTTACGGACGAACGATACTTTCGAACGAATGCGATTCGTTCGAACCGTTTCTCCATTTGATTTTGCTGGCGTAAACGAGAATACACTTCAACTTTCGTTCGAAAGTGCGTTCGTACGTAAACAAGAATATGGGTGAATAAGTAGAATAAAGAACCCGACAAATGGTGGAGATACGTCGAAAACAATTTCAGCATCATCAACCGAAAAGATCTACCCAGCATTTTGGAAGCGATGAACAATGTGCATAAGGACATCAAATTTACCCAGGAGGAGCAAAAGGAAGATGATAAGGTGTAATAGTACTATCTCATAAATCGAGATAGTACTATTACATACAGTAATATCCCATTTTTAAACCCCCCTGGTGAATTTTGGGGTGATAAAATAGGAAATGCGAGAACGGCTCCCGATATTTCTTTTCGAAAAGGCCAACACAACACAGAAATGAAAAGAATGACTAAAATGTTTAACTATCTAAGAGGAGTTTAGTTCCATTTAATTCGACTACGTTTTGATATCTTTATAGATACGTATTTCGACCTCAATTGTGAGGCCGTCTTCAGTGTCTCGTATTTGACTCGACTTAGTATATGTAAAGATAACAAAACGTAATGGAATTAAATGGAAAGTACTAAACTCGTCTTAGACAGTTGAACATTCCACTAAAAAAGCTTAAATAATTTTTCACTAAATTTTCAAATTTTTCAATCTACCATTTGATTGTAACTTTACAGATACGCATTTCTACCTGAACGGTAAGACTGCTCCAGTGTATGGTACTTCTCGACTTCAAGTACGAGAAACTGAAAACATCCTTACTGATGTGGTCGAAATACGTATCTGTAAAGTTACAATCAAGTAGTGGAATTAAATGCGATAGTACCTAGCTAGTCTTTTATGACAAGTGAGCACATTCCACTAAAAAGTTTGAAATAATTTTCTATTAGTAGGTATATCTACCTACATATCAACATATTTCTCGGGTACTTATTCAAAAGGACGTATGTGATTTTGTAAACAAAGATTCAAACATCGATTTGTCCGATCAGATAGCCCTCCCACGCAAACCATCACCATAGACAGATAGGGGGAGGCTTCGGCTACCTGTTGGTGGTGTTGATTTGCGTGGGTGTGCTATCAGATAAGACAAATCGACGTTTGATTCTTTGTTCACAAAATCACATACGTCCTTTTGAATAAGTACCCGAGAATTTTTTGTTCCGATTCAGACCTGTTCAATGATGATTAGGTGCACAATTCCACACCTAATCGGATCTACATATCATATTAGAATGACTGTATCCCGTTGCTACAAAGCAACAAAAACAAGCAGTTTACTAATCTCACCCGGTACATACCAATTAAAATCATCCAATAATCGATACATACATAGATAAGCTAAACGCTGAACACGTCTGCTTTGGAATAAAATTTCGTCATTATTACTCACCAGGGTGCATAGAACATGACCAGTGTAGTATCCGTTTCGGCAACACGAGTCGCGAAATCACTATCGGTCAGATCCAGGACATCGGCCTCGCTCGCAAATGCCGTTTGCAGCCCCAAAACGGCAACAAAGGTGACCACTTTCAGGGAGAACATTGCTACGCACCTCCTTTCTTTCCGAACTTTGTTAAAATACCACACCCGGAGTTCACCACGCAGACAAATTCACACACCCGGTTGAACTTCCAGACAATCTTGTGCTGGTTAGTTCAATATGTGCAAGAATAAGTACCCCGTAGTCTGAGACAACGAGCAGACGTGGCCAAAGATACACGAACGGACCGAAATGGTGGACGACCGAAAAGCACTTTTTGCCGGTGCAGCGACCTGATGCTAGAACGAGACGACAATAGTATCTATGCTAGTACTACTTCGCTTTCGACACTGTTGTTTACTCGGTTGAGGTTCGTTGGCGTTCGGCGATTGGTCGGTTGCTCTGAAGGGTTGCTTGAAGAGAATTCGGCAAGCAGATATTTTATTGCAGTTTCACGTGAATTCAAACTGCCCGTTCCAAAGGTGCCTACCAGAAAGCACGCGACGTGCGACGCAACAAATCCGAGTGCAAAGGATTTTTATTTTAAATATTTTTGTTTTCTATTTATGGGTTTGTTAAAAGATATTTTAGTTACCAGATAAAGATTGTCGCTGTCGATGCTGTCCGGAATATCTTTTGCTGGCGAGGATAGGGGATCTAAATGTCAATGAAGGAAAAATACATACGATTTGACAGTTAAGGGTCGAACACAATGCTGCGTCATCGCAGACTTCAACTTCATCGCATATGGGTCCGGCCATATGCGATGAAGTTGAAGTCTGCGATGACGCAGCATTGTGTTCGCCCCATTAGGTTACCACCCGATTCCATCGGGACTGTACTGATCTGGTTTTGATTGAGCGGATATCGCGCATAACTTCATGATTGCACAAGCATTTTGTGATTTCGTCACAGCTATTGGCTTTAATGTTGAGCGTACCTGAAATTTAATAAGAGGGTCTATTATAATCTTTTAAATAAGAAAAGTTATGAGTGTTATGTCTGTTTGTCTGTGATGTAAGTATATACATATCCTTATTTCACAGCTCCAAAAGATATAATTTTTTTGGTTCACACCTCGGGAATTTGGTCCACGGATTTTTTCCCCATGTATTTTAGCATATGCGATGTTTTCGGAATTTGGGCACGGAAAATAATCCCGACCCCCTTAAGGTAGCCTCACACCTCATATTTTTGCATATGCGATGTTTTCGGATTTTGAGCACGGAAAATCAAAATCCCGGCAACATTTGAAATGCACGGGGATCAAAATCCGGCGGAAAAATAGCCTTTAAGGCTATCTTACACCTCGGGAAAATTTTCCGCCGGATTTTGAACCACGTGCATTTTAAATGGGGCCGGGATTTTTATTTTCCGTGCCCAAATTCCGAAAACATCGCATATGCAAAAATGCATGGAGAAAAAATCTGCGGACCAAATTCCCGAGGTGTGAGGCTACCTTTAAGGCAACCTTACACCTCGGGAAAATTTTCCGCCGGATTTTGATCCTCGTGCATTTTAAATGGGGCCGGGATTTTGATTTTCCGTGCCCAAATCCCGAAAACATCGCATATGCAAAAATACATGGGGAAAAAATCTGCCAACCAAATTTCCGAGGTGTGAGGCTACCTTAAAGGCGACCTTCCGTCAATTTATTATCGATATCATAAGGAATACTTCCGGACAGTTTCAACACCGAACCGACGAATATTCACATTTTTCGGGATGCGCAGCTGCAGGCGGAAAATTCCGACATGGAATAATGTTCAGCGGTTTAAGGTAGCCTCACACCTCGGGAATTTGGTTCGCGGATTTTTTCCCCATGCATTTTTGCATATGCGATGTTTTCGGAATGTGGACACGGAAAATCAAAATCCCGGCCCCATTTAAAATACACGGGGCTCAAAATCCGCTGGAAAATTTTCCCGAGGTGTGAGGCAGCCTTTAAGGTAGCCTCACACCTCGGGAATTTGGTCCGCGGATTTTTTCCCCATGCATTTTTGCATATGCGATGTTTTCGGGATTTGGACACGGAAAATCAAAATCCCGGCCCCATTTAAAGGTAGCCTCACACCTCGGGAATTTGGTCCGCGGATTTTTTCCCCATGCATTTTTGCATATGCGATGTTTTTGGTATTTGGACACGGAAAATCAAAATCCCGGCCCCATTTAAAATGCACGGGGTTCAAAATTTTCCGCCGGAATTTGGTCCCCGTGTATTTTAAAGGCTGCCTTACACCTCGGGAAAATTTTCCGCCGGAATTTGGTCCCCGTGTATTTTAAAGGGGGCCGGGATTTTGATTTTCCGTGTCCAAATCCCGAAAACATCGCATATGCAAAAATGCATGGGGAAAAAATCCGCGGATCAAATTCCTGAGGTGTAAGGTGGCCTTTACACCTCGGGAATTTGGTCCGCGGATTTTTTCACCATGCATTTTTGCATATGCGATGTTTTCGGGATTTGGGCACGGAAAATCAAAATCCCGGGCCCATTTAAAATGCACGGGGACCAAAATCCGGAGGAAATTTTTCCCGAGGTGTAAGGTGGCCTTAAGGACACCTCGGGAAAATTTTCCGCCGGAATTTGGTCCCCGTGTATTTTAAAGGGGGGCGGGATTTTTATTTTCCGTGCCCAAAACCCGAAAACATCGCATATGCAAAAATACATGGGGAAAAAATCCACGAACCAAATTCCCGAGGTGTGAGGCTACCTTTAAAGGTGGTCGGGATTTTTATTTTCCGTGCCCAAATTCCGAAAACATCGCATATGCAAAAATACATGGGGAAAAAATCCGTGGACCAAATTCCCGAGGTGTGAACCAAAAAAATGATATCTTTTGGAGCTGTGAAATAAGGATATATACTTACATCCAGAGTGTAAAATAATCGAAAATTTTTGGTGAAGTCAAACTTTCTTCACTTGTCCGCTCACTTCCAAACACATTCATAGTCGGCTCTTGACTGTCAATATTCGATTGAATGTTAGTCATTGAATATTTATGCACATTCTACAAATTGATAGATTATCTGAAATCTGAACAAGTTTTACAAAAGTAAAATAATTTATCACATAGAACTGAACCCGATTTTCATCCGCGAGGCACTTTCAACGGTAAACATCAATGTAAACAATGTTAATTATCTGTTTTTCTCCACATAGTGACCACACTCAGTGACAGTCGAATGAATGAGTTTGTGGAGTAGTCGTCTGACTATGTCATTCTATGTTTTGAATATTCATGCGATATTTGTCAAAAGTCGGACTGAAGTTGCTTCATGAAGATGAATATTTCAAGCTCTGCTTACATCACAGACAAACAGACATAACACTCGTCAAATTTCCATCGTTCAATGATTTACTGGCCGATTGAAATAATCATTAGTTGGCCAATCGATCACTCATGGCGCGCTCATTGGATTTGCTCGAGTTTGACGTTTGCTCACTACCGTCATCTGGTTCGTGATTTGCCCAACTAACCGAAATTGACAGATATCGTTAGTGTTTGAATGACGATGAATTTGATGAGTAAATGTTCAATGTGTTATTGTTGGAGTAAATCGGCAACAAAGTATGCTGATGACCTCCTTGGAGACCGAAGGCCTCCATAGCAACATAAGTTTTATTGAATAAACAATTGTAGCAGATCATTCATTCCTGTTCAAGCTCTCCACCGAACAAGTTGAATAAATAATTCTGCTGTTAAACTGCTGTTCTATTTTATTCCGACAATCAAGAAGTTATGGGCGACTCACGCAAGTATTCGGTCCACGGGATCCCGTTGTTCTTGGGCACCGGCTTTGACAATTGGCGTTTTCGAGTGGAGAAGTATTTGAAGTCCGTGAAGCTATTGGATGTCATCAAGAAGGATCCTCCAGCGGAACCGGCCGAGCTTGCGAAGTTCCAGGAAGAAGACGGTAAAGCGGCGTACCTGCTGATCTCATTTATCCATGACGATCTGCTGGATCTTGTCCGGGACAAGGAGACGGCAAAGGAAGTTTGGAGCAGCCTTGAAGCCGTCTACGCCAAGAAGTCCGTCTCGTCGCAGACATTCGTCAGAAAGCAACTTGCGAAGCTGCGAATGGCTGAGGGTTCATCCGTGAAATATCACCTGAAACATTCGAAGAGCTGATCCGACAACTGAAGTTGGCCGGGGCGAAGCTTGAAGAAACCTCTTGATGGTCGGAATAAAATAGAACAGCAGTTTAGCAGCAGAAAACTATTTATTCAACTTGTTCGGTGGAGAGCTTGAACAGGAATGAATGATTTGCTATAATTGTTTATTCAATAAAACTTATGTTGCTATGGATTCCTTCGGTCTCCAAGGAGGTCATCAGCATACTTTGATGCCGATTTACTCCAACACCCCCCCCCCCTGAATTGGTAAGTCCTAGGAGGGTCCTTAGTTCGCGGAAACGTCCAGGTTCCATGGGTTTGGTGAACGTGTCCGCTATCTGATTCGCTGTACCAATTTCTTCAATTGTAAGTCGTCCTTGTGCTACATGGTCGCGAAGAAAGTGGTGCTTCACATCAATGTGCTTAACACGCTTGTTCTCCGTATTGGCGGCCATCAAAATGCAGCCACGGTTGTCTTCAAAAAATTTGAACGCCATATTCGGTTGGACTTGTTTGAGGTCCTGGAGGATTCCGTGAAGCCACAGCCCTTCGGAAGCCGCGGCACTCAAGGCTGCATACTCTGCTTCGCACGACGATAACGCAACGGTTTGTTGCTTGCGGCTAGTCCAGGACACGGTGTTACCATAAACCTTGAAAATGTAGCCGCTAACAGATTTTCTATCTTTAGTGTCCGACGCCCAGTCGGCGTCTGCGTATCCGACTAGTGCCTCAGCGTCGTTGTGCTGCTTGTACTGAAGTTTGAGGTTCTTCGTACCCTTCATGTACCGAACTATTCTCTTCAGCGCTTGCCAGTGAGTTTCACCAGGTTGATTTTGGAAGCGCCCCAGGTATCCAACCGCATAGCATATGTCGGGTCGGACACACAACATTGTGTACATAAGGCTGCCCAGCAACTCACGGTACGGATGCGACACAGGATTCACAGATCGCGCCGGTAGGAGACAGCCCTTCTCCATTGGAGTCTTGACGGGATTGCACTCTTGCATTCCGAACTTTGCTAGGACACGGTCCACAGCAGCTTCTTGCATCAGGGACATCTTACCGGTGGCGCTATCGTATCGGATCTTAATTCCGAGGAAGTGGTTTATACCGCCGCAGTCCGTCATCTGAAGCTTCTTGAACAGTGCACGCTTGATTTCCTGCACCAGGTTTAGCCGATCGGATGCGATCAGCAAATCGTCCACATAGATGATGATGAATACCCTCCCTCGATCGTCGATCCTGGTATACAGACAGTAGTCGTGTCGCGAACGAGTAAACCCGAAATCCAGTAGGAGGTCGTTCAGCTTGCTGTTCCAACAGCGTGGGCTTTGCTTCAGTCCGTAGAGTGAACGTTCCAGCTTGCATACGAGGTGCGGTGGTGCCGTAATGCCTCAAGTATGGCCATATACACATCTTCTTCCAGCTCACCGTACAGGAACGCGGTCTTCACATCGAGTTGGTGAACGTGCATCCTTCGGTGGACTGCGACAGCAAGAACGGTTCGGATTGTGGTCAACTTCGCTACGGGGGAATACGTTTCGTTGTAGTCGATGCCGGCCTTCTGCAGGAATCCTTTCGCCACCAGGCGTGCCTTGTAACGAACTGCTTCGCCTCGGTCGTCTGGCTTGACTCTGAAGACCCATTTCGATTTAAGCGGAACCACGCCAGCTGGACATCTCACCAATCGCCAAACATGGTTGTTGAAACTGTTTTCTTTTAGCAGCCCACCGATAAACTCGTAGTTGGTTGAGACAGCTTTAGCTGTAATAAATTTATTATAAGTTCATTTAATTAGCCTTACAATTTCAGTTTACTTACAATTTTAACAGTATCTCTTACTAATCCTCTAGGTTTAACTTTTTTAGAATAGGTGTTGGTATTGCAACTAGAGAAATAAATTCAGTTTTATAATAACAAGTTTTAGGTAGTGGGTAATAATAATAGTTTTAAGGTAATTTAATTTTAAGGTTTTACACTTACATATTGAATATTGTAGTAAATTCTCAAATATTTCGGAATACTATTAATTACTGGAAAATTACTGGGCGATCGAGTACAATAATCTATAAATACCAAATTTGCATAGTCACTGACGTTCTGCTTCATGTGACATCTATGACAGTTCGTCATTCGTTGACGTTTTCCACTGCGTAGCTGTTGAACACAGTATATGCCCTGCAGTTCACTATTAACGGTTGAGGGCCGACCGGTTCTCGTCGTCACAATGGTTGTCCGCCAACGACTGCAATTCTTGCTGCCAAAGGGTTTCGTCAGCTCGTCCAGCGATTTCCTTGTACGCCTCAGGAACATCGAAGATCAAACGCTCAGCCTCATCTCGTGCATCGGAACCGTCGAATGGCGCATTGGGAACGTTCTGTACAGCATCTGTAGAAGGAGACTGCGCGGCAGTGAAAAGTTTCCCAACCAGAAATTCTTTCAACTTACCGGGGAGTCTGCGCTCCCGTTCGCTGCGCCTCGGGGTTACCATTTCGAGGTTTGAACCACGGTCTAGTTGCGAAGGGAGCGCTCCGGTTTCGTCAACTTCGTTTTCACCCTCGTCGTCATCATCGTCAGTCAGAATGTCATCTTGTTGAGCCACGAGTGGCTGATTGGTTTGAACAGACCGCACCGGGTGGTGCACGTCTTCCTTGTCTTGATCCTCGAACTCGTACGGAACAACAACCAATGGAGCTTCATCACGGATCTCGGTGGCAAATGGAAAACTGGTCTCATCAAACTTCACATCTCTGGCAAGAAATAACTGTCTCTTCTTTTTATCCCACGGGCGCTATGCATTCGGCGCGTAGCCGATCATCACAGCAGGCTTGCTTTTTGGCTCAAGTTTTCTCCTCTGTGTCGCTGACAGCCAAGCAAATGCTTTGCATCCGAAGACATGCAATTTCTTTAGATCCGGTTTGTGACCAGTCCACATTTCGGCAGGAGTCTTCCAGCCAGATATCGCATTGGTTGGACTTCTATTCGTCAGGTACACCGCCGCTAGGACCGCTTCATTCCATAGAGTCTTCGGAACTTGGGCTTCAATAAGCATCGCACGCACCTTTTCGACGATTGTTCTATTTCGGACACCCCATTTTGCTGTGGTGTGTAGGTTGCGGTTGGCTCGATCTGGATCCCCTTGGAAACGTAGAACGCTCGCTGATCTTTGGAGCAGTACTCACTCCCTTGATCAACAGTCAGCTTCGAAATCGAGTGCTCCAGAGCAGCACTAGCCATGGCCTCGTATTCCTTGAATTTTTGGAACACCTCGGACTTCTTCTTGATGGGATAAGCTACTGCGAAGTGCGTGTAATCATCAATAAAGGTAAGTACCGAGAACCATCCCAAGCCGCTGGTGTGATGGGACCGAACACATCGGAGTGCACTAGAGGTCTTGCAGCACGAGCTCTAGTACCCGTGAATGGTTCTCGGCACTGCTTTCCGAGAACACAAACATCATAGAAATCCAATTTACCTGGCTCCTCGGGAATACCTGTTACCATTCCGTGCTTAACGAGTGCTTGCATGTTCCTTTCTCCCAAATGGCCAAGTCGAAGGTGCCACAGGTTACCGTTCGCAGCTCCACGCCGCCACAGTATCGACAAACAGATCGAGCTCGTAAAAATCGCCCCGCATGGGACATCTTGCAATCAGCTCTCCTTCGTGCTTCAAGATTGCTTCCGTCTTCGAAAACGTGACATTCAGGTCTGCTTTTGCCATCTTCTTCACAGACAGCAAATTCGCTCGGAGATCTGGTACGTAGAGGACATCCTTCAGGGTTGCTTCAGCTTCGTGAGATCGGCGAAACAGTGGTTCACGTTCACAAGATGATCGGTGGCTCCAGAATCTAGCTTGAAGGACACCACACTATCGTCCTGTGTGCGAACGCACTTTCCGGTCATGAAAACCACCGCCAATACGGAGAACAAGCGTGTTAAGCGCATTGATGTGAAGCATCACTTTCTTCGCGACCATGTAGCACAAGGACGACTTACAATTGAAGAAATTGGTACAGCAAATCAGATAGCGGACACGTTCACCAAACACCTGGAACCTGGACGTTTCCGCGAACTAAGGACCCTCCTAGGACTTACCGATTCAGGGGGGGTGTTGGAGTAAATCGGCAACAAAGTATGCTGATGACCTCCTTGGAAACCGAAGGCCTCCATAGCAACATAAGTTTTATTGAATAAACAATTGTAGCAAATCATTCATTCCTGTTCAAGCTCTCCACCGAACAAGTTGAATAAATAGTTTTCTGCTGTTAAACTGCTGTTCTATTTTATTCCGACAATCAAGAGTTATGTCTGTTTGTCTGTGCTTACATTGTTTATATAAATATCGCACTACCGTAGTTTATAAAATTATGCAATTTATTTAATAGTTTAGCGGCAACGTTGAAGCTGGGTACTGCGGATAGAGCCGCTTTTCTGCGCTCAAGCCAGCAGAGGGAAAAAGTGAAATTACTCCCATAGACAACATTATTTTGCAGTTACTTGGCTGTCAAACATTTCCCGCTCTTCGAATTTCTCTCTCTTTCCACGCTGCATGAGAGCGCACAAATGCGCTAGACTCTACATGACTTTACGATTGTTTACATACATTCATGCTCCAATCAGCTGCTGAATCTCGTGAAATTTCGTAACGAGTGCTTTTTAGTTGCATTCCCACTAATTTTCCACTTGAAATATAATGTGAGAATATTTGTTACAAAGAATAAAAAACTCAAACAAAGTTTATTTTTATTTTTTTCCCAAAATAATAACAATACTTCTCAATATTAGATCAGAAACGAACATAACCGCACAATCTTCAATGTTTGGCTCCGGCACAATAGAAAATTTTGGCTTCAGTTTGACAACCAAATCGATTCTATCCGCACCACCCAGCGTTGAAGTAATTAGGAGAAACCGACCCGGTGACAAGCGCGGTGTCATCATCATCAATAGACATAGGCCGCTGTAATCGTTGAAACGCAGTATGAAAAAAAAAATATAGCCCAGGACATCCTGGCTACGATCTGGCGATGGGCTAAACAATAGGATGTCAGTAGCCTGGGAGAAACCTTTGAGAGCTCTTCATGCTGATGAATTGTTTACAAGATTATTTTTTCATCCTAAAATGGGTAAACTCGATCACTCAAATTTGGGTATGACCATACTTACTAATAATATGAGTGAAATTCACTGATATTTTTAGTAAATTTCACTCATAATATTAGTAAAGAACAATTTACCCATATTTGGGTGAACTGATTACGTATTTAAGGGTAAACTGAGGTAAGCGTGTAGACCAATGCAAGATCTTGAGTTAACCTTAATTATTTGACAGTTCACAGAGCTTGTTTAAGGCTACCTTACACCTCGGGAAAATTTTCCGCCGGATTTTGATCCCCGTGCATTTTAAATGGGGCTGGGATTTTGATTTTCCGTGCCCAAATCCCGAAAACATCGCATATGCAAAAATACATGGGGAAAAAATCCGCCAACCAAATTCCCGAGGTGTGAGGCTACCTTTACAGGGTGTTAGAATTAAAATCGATCAGCTGGAAATAAAAATCCGTAATATTTGTTCAAAATCATTTTGATCCGAATATTCTAGTGATATGCTTTGATTAAAAGATATTTTAGTTACTAGATGAAGATTGTCGCTTCGGTTCCCTTTGTTCTGCTGTCCGAAACATGTGTGGTACATACCTGTCAAATCGTATGGATTTTCCTTCTTTGACATTTAGCTCCCCTATCCTTGCCAGCAAAAGATGTTCCGGACAGCGACGACAGCGACAATCTTTATCTACACGCTTAGTTCAGTTCACTCAAATATGGGTAAACAGTACCTATAATCTCGAAAAAGTGCACATACCTATTTATGGGTGAAGTACCTGTAGGGATCAGAGGAAAGTATATGAAACAGATTAAATTAGTCAAGTTGTGGTCCTACGCCAATCCATTATTATTTACATTCGGTAAAATGGTCGAATCCAAATTTTGACATGGGTTAGTAAAACCTACCGATCTGATTTTTGGCGGTAACGATCAACGGAGCGAACAATAGCTCGAGAACAACGATAGAAGTTTGTGATGGAGGTAGAAAGAGAAAGAAAGATTCGGAAGGGGCTTTGAGCAAAGCCCATTTGAAATGAGACATCAGTTTGGTGTAGAATGTGGTTAGCGACGGACGTCACCCAGTCCGGTGAACCACCGGATCGGACCTCGAAAATGGCCGGCGGATCACGACAAATGGCGCAGTGCTCCCAAGAAAGCTATTAAAAAGATATAATGAAAAGAATCCGGTCTTTGGGTGTGAATCAGGCTTTGGGTGTGATGAACAAAGCCTAATGTAGAAAATGAAGCTCCGGTTGCGATGGACGGATAGCTTTTTTACAAAATGGATTCCGGGAGATATGAACGGTATCCAATAATATTTTGTACGATGGCAGATATTGATGGATGTAATGCAAAGCTCCGGTTGCTATGAACGGAGTTTTCTTGAAAGACTGAATCCCATAGAAAATTGAAAGGGAAATTTTCTGGATGAAATGAAGGGAATAGGCTTCGGAAGAAATGAACGAAGCCCGAATAATGAATTGTAAGCATCCGGTTGTCATGGACGGAGTGCTTTCATATTAATCGAAATCCGGTTGCAATGTACGGTTTCCACGAAAATAGTGAAAAGCGAATATGGCGAAAAAAGTGAAATTAATCCGGTTGCAATGAACGGAATCAATTTCGTGTGAAGTGATGCGAATTATTTCTAACATGGGAAGTTTGATTAAGGTGTAATACACATTGGACGAAAAAAAAAACTGCGAATGATTCACTATCGTCGTTTTGTCATTTGGCTATTTTTATCCGTTGCAACGAAATGCAACGAAAATTTAGTGCAATACCTAGCGATAATACAAAACCTCGCTCAATAAATTTCGTCGTTTGCAGTGATCGGTTGGCAATTTTTGTTCCTTTTGAACAGATAATTATTTTTTTTTCTGAATTTGTTCCTTGACTGATTTTCATGAGTCTGAAAAACTCAACGTGAACAATGATACCTTCTTGAGATACCTTTCTGATTTTGTTGCTTGATTGTTGTTCTTGAGCATTAAAAACTCAACTCATGATAGCAAAACGAAAATCAGCATTTCCATTCGTGTTGAGATATAATATGTAAAACTCATTTCAGGTTCTTCAGCCTTAAAGCACAGAGAACAGACGTTCATCTTCATTCGCGTGCTTGTGTAAAAGTTTGTACTGGTCATTTTGAAGTATGTCGTTATGCCCCCGTTGCGCGGTGCTAGTGTGCTGATAAATATGGTAAAAATTTGCCGTGTTTTACTTTTAGCGCTAGTGTTCATTTCGAATTGCTCCTGGGCTCACTCCTAGGTGGCAGCACTACCTTGTTTATGTAGTGTATGCCAACGCCATCACTTAGTGATATTAAGTTTTTATGTCGGGCGGCCTGCGTTGGCGGCGTTGAGGTTCGATTTAAATCTTTACACACGTTTTCAACGAAACTTTGTTCGAGCATCCATGTCTGTTCTCTGTGCTTAAAGCTCAACTCTTGATAGCAAACCCAAAATCAGCATTTTTCATTCGTCTAGAGATAGTTTAAGCAGATTAGATTATTAAAACTTTTTTTCTGATTTTGTGGCTTGATTTCTTCTTGAGCCTGGAAAACTCAACACACATGATAGCAAACCAGATGTGCATTTTAATTTGTTTAGAGATATAATATGTAACTTGATTTTTTTATTTTGTTGCTTCATTTGTGTTTTAAGCTTGGTAAACACATGCTAGCAAAACAAAATCAACGATCGTTTTAGTGTAAAATGAGCTTTAGAACAATAAACTAATATTCTTAGTAAATATGTTGTCGAACATTTTCGGGCTTCGATGTTTGAGGGATACCCAAGTAACCACTAAGCCATTAAACATGGCATTAATTCGATTCTATAGTCACATTAACGACATTGTAACAGTGCTGATAAGATCTAAATTGCACTTGAGTGCTGCTCAAAAGCCGCTTTTGGTGAACTATTTTTCCAATTATTTGGCTATTATTTTTCCACGCCTATGCGAAAATGTCAAAATATTTAGACGAGTTGAAAACGAGAAAAAAATGAAACGAAAAATATTTATTTACATGCTGAAGCGTTCCCTTTTTTTTCTTCCAGTTGGGACTCGATGATTTTTTGTTAATTTTATTAAACTCTGGTCTTGAGCTGTGTTCATTACGATGAATTAGCTTTTAATTGATCGCTGAGTTTGCCATCTGATCCATCTCCGATCGAATGTTAATGAATAGAAAGATTCTGTTTTCTTCCATGTCAATGGTGAGGAAAATGTACAAAAAATATAATCCGTATACGAATCACTTAATCACCTGAATCACCTGAATTATGCATCCTAAGTAAACGCTACTTGAAGATGCTGTATGCTCTGTTGATGTTAATTTTTTTTTAAACTACATTTCAGTTGTTTTCAACCTAAATAAATAATAAATTCAACTAAATACACTTGTCATAAGACGAGTTTATACCATCCCATTGAATTCCACCACTTAATTGTATCTTGACAGATACGTATTTCGACCTCAACAGTAAGGCCGTCTTCAGTGTCTCGTACTTGACTCGACTTGTCGAGTCAAGTACGAGACACTGAAGACGGCCTTACTGTTGAGGTCGAAATACGTATCTGTCAAGATACAATTAAGTGGTGGAATTCAATGGGATGGTATAAACTCGTCTTATGACAAGTGAAGACATTCCACTAAAAAGCTCAAAATAATTTTCTTATCAACTAAATATTTTATTATACATAGAGTTTTATTTTGAGAGTAGGGGTGAAGGGGATTGTAGGGATCAGAGGAAAGTATATGAAACAGATTAAATTAGTCAAGTTGTGGTCCTACGCCAATCCATTATTATTTACATTCGGTAAAATGGTCGAATCCAAATTTTGACATGGGTTAGTAAAACCTACCGATCTGATTTTTGGCGGTAACGATCAACGGAGCGAACAATAGCTCGAGAACAACGATAGAAGTTCGTGATGGAGATAGAAAGAGAAAGAAAGATTCGGAAGGGGCTTTGAGCAAAGCCCATTTGAAATGAGACATCAGTTTGGTGTAGAATGTGGTTAGCGACGGACGTCACCCAGTCAGGTGAACCACCGGATCGGGCCTCGAAAATGGCCGGCGGATCACGACAGTACCATTTACCCATATTTGAGTACAAGTGGTTCATGGGAATTTTGGTAATGTTTACCTATTTATGAGTATTCTGTTATAGGTGAAATTCACCTAAATATGGGTGATATTTTCCTGTTCTTGTTTTGAAAATATTATTGAATAAAAATTATTCTTATAAATATAAGTAAAATATTTGATTGGTTATATACATGCAAATTATTTTATTATTTTAACTACCGCGTTTTTCATAAAATAGTTTGAATTTTATTCCTCAACTTTCATTTTGCTGGTTGCATTACTAATAACAGTGGCTGATGGCAGCAAATCCCGAACTAACCGGAACATCCTTCAGCAGCAGCATCGGCAGCAGCTTCGTGTCAGTGAGGAAGTTCAGTGTGGAAGTTCTGCCATTCTGGAATCCCGAACGAACCGGAACATCCTTCAGCAGCAGCTACGGGTCAGTGTGGTGTGGTGGAGTAAGCGGTGCGGAACGGCATGCTATTATGGAACTGGTGACAGCTGGCGGATGGTAACTCTCCCGGACGCAGATATGCTGAATGCTGAATGATCCGGTTAAATAGTTGCGACTGACCGCATAGATCTGAAAAATTTAAAGATCATATATAAATCCTAAATCATTTTATTAAACACTAATCAACTTACGCCTCCAATTCAAAAAATCTGAATTCTGATTGTTATTTTAGTATTGTAGATCCAGTTGAAAATCGAACTGAGCTCTCGCGACAATCGCATTTTATCCCACTTCCGAATGTCGCAACTGCATCGCGAGTGGTGCGCATGATGGCGCACGGCTATGGCATAGTTGCGCACTACTCGTGATGCAGTTGCGACATCCGGAAATGGGAGAAAATGCGATTGTCGCGAGATCTCAGTTCGGTTTCCAACTGGATCTACAATAGCAGCATCCAATAGCAGCTAGGAATTAGTTCTTGGTACAAAAAGAAATGACAGCGCTCACGTTCCGTTTGAGTCGCCTGTTTTTTCCTTTCCCTTTTCTCCTCGTCATCCAGCAACTTCCAACTCCAAGTACCTATGGTTATTTATCGGGAACAGGATGAGAAACATGCAGATTGGAGCGAACATTCCCGTTGGAGTTGTTAGACGGTTGGAGGAATTATCGATTCCATTGGTACCTCTTAAGAATATTCTAAGTGGTCAGAGATTCGCAGCTGTCAGCAGAAGCATTCCGCCTGTGGATCTGGAACTAGCTTCCGGTCCTGGTGCCTGCGATTGTTCATCATTCGCCGATAACGAGGAGGTGCTGCTGATCTGCTGATTTTGGAAAGATATAGTTGAGAAGTTCCAACCTGAAAGATGAGTTAAAATACAAATATCAAAAATACAACAATCTTAATAAAATACAACAAAATAGTTACCTTATATTCGGCTTACATGAAGAACTTTCGGATCGATTACATATTCTCAACTTCGACGAGATAAAAATAAAGAAATTTCACAAACTACTGCGATGTCGGTCGAATTTGTTTATCTTTATTTTTTCACCCAAATATGGGTAAATGCGATTACTCAAATATAGGTAAAGCCGATTTTTTCAGAACATCAGTAAATTTTACCGATTTTTTGGGTAAGTTTCACTAATAATATTGGTATAATTGGAATTACCCATATATGAGTGAATTAAGTACCCATAAATAGGTAAATCAATCTAAGCGTGTAGTAACTAAAATATCTTTTCTTTGATTCCTAACATAAATCCACCACAGCAGACATCATTATTCTTAATTAATCGCAAAACAGTTTTTCCGGAAGCTGCTCCAGAGACTACACGTAAAAAAATAACCTTATATGTTATGGCAAAAAACCATTCGAAAATACTTATACTCTTCATTATGCCACCTAATGAGTGATCCCATATCAAAAATCTAATAACATTTATAAGTTAATGAAAAGTATAAGTTTCCGAATGTATGTGACTAATGCGATGTATAAGTTTTTTCTTATACATGTCATTAAGCGCTTGCTTTGGCAAAAAAGTATTAGAAATATTAATAATAAACAACATTAAATTTTTTTACGTGTAAGTCCCTGTAAACAAGCTCTGTGAACTGTCAACCTACGTCATCATGCACTGGTCTATTAAAAAAACGTCAACCGCGAACCGCCAGTCTCTTTTTTGTGACAGTTGCCCACGTGCGTGTCATCTGGTCTGGATACGGAGAAGGTAAATAAATGAAGTTAATTTTGGATTTTCCCTTTTGCGAATCAATTTTACATCTTTATTCTAACGTGGCAAAATTATCTGGTGTTTTTTAACGATGTTAATGTTTTGTCCAACTTGCGGTAATCTGCTTTTGGTGGAGGAGGGCACTGATTCACTCCGGTTCTCGTGCAACACATGTCCTTACATTTGCAAGATAAAGCGCAAGATATCGACGCGAATCTATCCTAAGCTGAAGGTTAGTATAATTGTAATAAATTTATTATTATTCTCCTTATTTAAATGTATGTTGTAGAAATTGAATAAAAACTTTTGTAATATGATTATTGGTTTGCAGGAAGTTGATCATGTTATGGGCGGTGCGGCTGCCTGGGAAAACGTAGATTCAACTGACGCCGATTGTCCGGCTTGTGCCCATAATCGTGCGTATTTTATGCAGATGCAAACTCGTTCGGCAGATGAACCTATGACAACGTTCTACAAATGTTGTAATCCTACCTGTGGTCATAATTGGAGAGAATAATTTAATTTTGAGGATTGTGCACTTTGATAAGCTATTGAGACTGGAAAGACATGATTTTGGCGCGTAAGTTGCCATCAATGAAAAGATTTAGATTACATTCAAAAATGAAGTTAGAGGAAATGTCTACAATTGTGACTAGTTCTGTTATGAACGCCAATGACGATCAAGCGATTCGCCAGGCTGCTAACCTGCTCGAATCTGGTAAAGTCATTGCGCTTCCTACTGATACCGTGTACGGGTTAGCATGCAGTGCAAACGATCCCAATGCTATTCAAAGACTTTATGCTATCAAGGGACGAGAGGAGAAAAAACCAGTGGCTATATGCGTTGCGGATTTCTGCGATTTTCGATTTTGGGGACAAGCAGATCATCTGCCGGATAAGTTGCTCGCACAGTTACTTCCTGGACCTGTAACCCTCATTGTTCGGAAATCTGCTAATCTTGATAATCCGTATCTCAATCCGGGAGTTGAAAAGATTGGAATAAGGATTCCTGATTTCGACTTCATCAGAAATGTTTCCAGAGAATTCCGATTACCGGTGGCACTTACTAGTGCAAATAAGAGCTCCGAGCAAAGTACATTGAATGTTAGAGAGTTCCAGAAACTGTGGCCAGCGCTAGGCGCTGTTTTTGATGGAGGGCAACTAGGAGTTCGGGAAGAACAACGAGCGGCTTCAACAGTTATTGATCTGTCGCAGATTGGCCTGTACAAGGTAATCCGCGAAGGTGTCGCTGTAGAGCACACAATTCGAGTGGTCGAGCAATTTGGCTTTAAAGCAATAGCACAATAGTTAAGGAAACAATGGTAAGTATTAAAAATAGATTAAATTTGCCAAATAAAATGTAAATGGTTCATAAGGTCAACTAGCTTGTTTTATGTTTATGAGTGTTAGGAGATGTTTTCGACTCTATACATTCATTCTCATTACCTACATTCGAAAATGGAATTCAACCTCAGTGTTAGTCTTGCGAGCAAAGGCGTATGTCAAATCGATCGTCATCTGACGCTATGCCTATTATAGTGAATCGAACATTTTTCCCACCCACGAATTTCGTAGACTGGACTGACAATCATACTCGCTATCTCTAGTTTAGCAATCTAACGCCTTTGCCCGAAAGGCTAACAGGAAGCCCTTTATATGATTATAGGAATCGATATTTAGCTTGAGATTCGGAAGCAGTCAAGACCAACCCCAATCCAACTCAACTGATCTATGGGAATGACAAAATAGTAAAGATGCGTAATTTTTTAAATTTAAAATTTGAATTGAAATTTTCGGGCATTATTGATTTTCATTGACAATATATTTAGAAACATCCGCGAAAGTATTCTTGACATTAACGCTAAAAAATATCTTCAAAATTAAAATAATTTGGATCTACTGTTTAACAATTTGTGGTTCCTTAAACAGCAACATGAGCGCACCTGATTTTAGACCTGATGGTGATGCTAAGCATTTCATGTAAAAAAAATAGTTTACGATGGTTTCTCCTGCGCTTGCAATATTGGATTAGGGGCGCTATTACTACTGCTCGAATTTGTCGATTTCCCAAGCGATATCGGATGCCGCGTTTTAGGAACATTTGAGTGCAACGATTGCCAGCGTGATGGTGGCCAAACAATTTGTGTAGCCCGAGCAGTTATCAGTCCCAGTGATACGGGACCAAAAGAGTTGCTATCCAAAGAATTACCTGCATTATGAAAGGTATACTTTAAAATCATGTACATACTAATGAAAACAAATAGTACTAACCTGTGTGATCGCCCTCGATCCAACAGTGTCCCTCGGGGACCTTAACATATGGAACCTTATAGCCAAGCGTAGAAATGATATCGCCTTGCAGTCCGACCACTCGTTTGATAATCTTCTGACCGGGATCCTTAGGAGAAACTAATGAAACCACGTCGCCACGATCAACTTCCATATTTCGGACAGCCCATCGAGACAGGAACACGTAGTCGGTCACAGGGCTTCCGTCGGGGTTTAGCGCCGGTTGCATCGAGATACCTTCCACTCGGGCGACATAGCCAACACAGTCAAAGAATGTGACCCCAACCGGAATGCTCAACAGAAGCGATTTGAAGAATAGGGGTATCCTCATGTTTGTGGTGTAAGTTGACAGTCAGTTGTGTTTAGGTTCCGAGGATAACTGCAGGTATTCTATTATTATTAGCTGGGGAGACTTGCGGAGACCTGTGATCACAGCTTACATATTCGGTACAATCTTGCAGCAACGGCAGAAACTTCCTGTAAAAGCAACATATACTTTATGTACAACTATCGATATTGTTTTACAATTACCTACGATGATTATGGCAGGAGAATTTCTAAATAAAACTATAGTTTTATAGTTATTTATACTCTATATAAAGCGAAATCCCTCGAAGTCACAAACCTTTCGGCGTTTGACAAGTTTTTGTTTTGTTGTGTAATCACGTCACGGTAATCACCGCATCCAGGGGTGAATTCAACAACGCCCCACGCCTACTGATTATGTCAAACGCCTACACGCTTAGATGAGATTACCTAAAATTAGGTTTTTATTTTACCTAAAATTAGGTAGTGGATGTTTACTAAAAATGTCGATAAAAATAAACGATAATCCAGCCAGGAACTAATAACCGGGATATCGCACTTGGAATTTTTCGGTGTTGCGCTTGAAGTCTCCACCGGTGTGTAGAGTTCTAGGTATACAAATGAAAAGACACTATAGCCAGCCTGTCAGTTATCTGATTTGTGAGGTTTTCCGTGCATAACTGGCAGCTTTTATTTATTTTTTGTTTCCTCTGTCGTCAACAATTCGTAAACATTTCTTTAATCAAGTACCTCTGCTAAACTAGCAGGAAAAATCGAGCAGGAAAAAAGCTCTTTTAGTGCGCCACCTGTGCCTGAGCGCATGAACTATGAGCAGGAAAAAATATTTTTCCTGCTAACTTCACATTTTGGGCTTTTTTCCTGCTAGCTTCACAATATTGAGCTTTTTGCCGGCTGATTTCACAGGTCGAGCTTTTTTCCTGCTGAGTTCGAATCGAATCCATACAGTTTCGCGTAGTGATGTTTTTAATTTCAAATTATTTTTAATCAAAATGAATATTATGTACCATAATAAGTGAAATAATGTCTGGAATGGTGAGTTAAGATAATTATTTATTATTAGCAATTCGAATCAAGTTTTCGGGTGGATAAAAGACAATAATTAAATCAATAAATAGCAGCAAATTTCGTCGGTTGGCAAATTCTAATATGTTCAAGATTGAACAGTAATTATAGAAAATCCAAAATTAACATCATCGCACAGATAAAAAGTATTAATTATTATTTACTACGATAGCCTTTCAATTGATGGTCTAAAATTGGATGAATACCAAATATATGTGCGATTACGTCAACAGTTACTACTTCTTTCCATTATGCTAACAAAATATTTAATATGAAAGCAAATTTCATCGATGTTTTTAGGTACACGATTTATAAATTAATAGTTTAATAGATTATTGAATAGATCACGCAAACCTTTTACAATATTTGTTTCAGTGAGGTCAAGGAAGTAAATTGGGTATATTCAAAATTTATAAAAGTTTATATTACTTTTGATAATACAGTAATAAAATTAGATAGCACATAATGTATGTGGAGCTTAGCACTATGAGCTTAGATATTGAATATTCCTGTGATAGGTATGAGGCAATTCCTTATGAGTACGAGAGTACCTAGCTGCATTAATATTAATGCAAATAAATAATTTATTTGAGAAACTGCATAAGCATAATATTTTACAAGATTAGGAATTAACACATGATGAATAGGTAGTTGTTGATCTGATGCAGCTTTTCTTTTCATAATCGCGCAAACGATTTTTGCTTTGCTGAATGCTGTTTTCAGTGAAGGATAATGAAAAATTAAAACTTGATTAATGGTTGTTGATCTGATAGAGCATTTGTTAATCAAGCCAACGATTTTTTCTTGCTCATTGATTTTTTGTGTAATTTTGAAGAATGCTTTAATGAAGATTAATGAAGAATTAAAACTTGATGAATGGCTGCTGATCTGATGAAGCATTTGTTATTGAAGCTAACGATTTTTCTTGCTCATTGATTTTTTAGTAATTTTGAAGAACGCTGTTTTTAGTGAAGATTAATGGAGAATTAAAATTTGATGAATGGTTGCTGATCTGATGAAGCATTTGTTATTTTTTTTTTTTTTTAGTCTTTATTAAGGTGTTTTTTTAATCTACAGACTAAGAGCATTTGTTATTGAAGCTAACGACTTTTTCCTGCTCATTGATTTTTTAGTAATTTTGAACAACGCTGCTTTTAGTGAAGATTAATGAAGAACTAAGACATGACGAGTGGTTGCTGATCTGATGAAGCATTTGATAATCGCGCCAACGATTTTTCTTGCTCATTGATTTTTTGAGTAATTTTGAAGAACGCTGTTTTTAGTGAAGATTAATGAAGAATTAAAACTTGATGAATGGTTGCTGATCTGATGAAGCATTTGTTATTGAAGCTAACGATTTTTTCCTGCTCATTGATTTTTTAGTAATTTTGAAGAACGCTGTTTTTAGTGAAGATTAATGAAGAACTAAGACATGACGAGTGGTTGCTGATCTGATGAAGCATTTGATAATCGCGCCAACGATTTTTCTTGCTCATTGATTTTTTGAGTAATTTTGAAAGACGCTGTTTTTAGTGAAGATTAATGAAGAATTATAACTTGATGAATGGTTGCTGATCTGATGAAGCATTTGTTATTTTTTTTTTTAGTCTTTATTAAGGTGTTTTTAATCTACAGACTAAGAGCATTTGTTATTGAAGCTAACGACTTTCCTGCTCATTGATTTTTAGTAATTTTGAACAACGCTGCTTTTAGTGAAGATTAATGAAGAACTAAGACATGGCGAGTGGTTGCTGATTTGATGACGCATTTGATAATCGCGCCAACGATTTTTCTTGCTCATTGATTTTTGAGTAATTTTGAAGAACGCTGTTTTTAGTGAAGATTAATGAAGAATTAAAACTTGATGAATGGTTGTTGATCTGATGAAGCATTTGTTATTTTTTTTTTTTTAGTCTTTATTAAGGTGTTTTTTAATCTACAGACTAAGAGCATTTGTTATTGAAGCTAACGACTTTTCTTGCTCATTGATTTTTTAGTAATTTTGAAGAACGCTGTTTTAAGTGAAGATTAATGAAGAACTAAGACATGACGAGTGGTTGCTGATTTGATGAAGCATTTGATAATCGCGCCAACGATTTTTCTTGCTCATTGATTTTTTGAGTAATTTTGAAGAACGCTGTTTTTAGTGAAGATTAATGAAGAATTAAAACTTGATGAATGGTTGCTGATCTGATGAAGCATTTGTGATTTTTTTTTTTTTTTTAGTCTTTATTAAGGTGTTTTTTTAATCTACAGACTAAGAGCATTTGTTATTGAAGCTAACGACTTTTTCCTGCTCATTGATTTTTTAGTAATTTTGAAGAACGCTGCTTTTAGTGAAGATTAATGAAGAACTAAGACATGACGAGTGGTTGCTGATCTGATGAAGCATTTGATAATCGCGCCAACGATTTTTCTTGCTCATTGATTTTTTGAGTAATTTTGAAGAACGCTGTTTTTAGTGAAGATTAATGAAGAATTAAAACTTGATGAATGGTTGCTGATCTGATGAAGCATTTGTTATTCAAGCTAACGATTTTTTCTCGCTCATTGATTTTTTAGTAATTTTGTAGAACGTTGTTTTTAGTGAAGATTAATGAAGTACTAAGACATGGCGAGTGGTTGCTGATTTGATGACGCATTTGATAATCGCGCCAACGATTTTCTTGCTCATTGATTTTTGAGTAATTTTGAAGAACGCTGTTTTTAGTGAAGATTAATGAAGAATTAAAACTTGATGAATGGTTGTTGATCTGATGAAGCATTTGTTATTCAAGCTAACGATTTTTTCTTGCTCATTGATTTTTTGAGTAATTTTGAAGAATTGTGTTTTCAGTGGAGGATAATGAAAAATTAAAACTTGATGATTGGTTGCTGATCTGATGAAGCATGTGTTAACCAATCCAACGATTTTCCTTGCTCATTGATTTTTTGAGTAATTTTGAGGAATGGTGTTTTCAGTGGAGGATAATGAAAAATTAAAACTTGATGAATGGTTGTTGATCTGATGAAGCATTTTTTATTCAAGCTAACGATTTTTTCTTGCTCATTGATTTTTTAGTAATTTTGAAGAACGCTGTTTTTAGTGAAGATTAATGAAGTACTAAGACATGGCGAGTGGTTGCTGATTTGATGACGCATTTGATAATCGCGCCAACGATTTTTCTTGCTCATTGATTTTTTTAGTAATTTTGAAGAACGCTGTTTTTAGTGAAGATTAATGGAGAATTAAAATTTGATGAATGGTTGCTGATCTGATGAAGCATTTGTTATTTATTTTTTTTTTTTTTTAGTCTTTATTAAGGTGTTTTTTTAATCTACAGACTAAGAGCATTTGTTATTGAAGCTAACGACTTTTTCCTGCTCATTGATTTTTTAGTAATTTTGAACAACGCTGCTTTTAGTGGAGATTAATGAAGAACTAAGACATGACGAGTGGTTGCTGATTTGATGAAGCATTTGATAATCGCGCCAACGTTTTTTCTTGCTCATTGATTTTTTGAGTAATTTTGAAGAACGCTGTTTCTAGTGAAGATTAATGAAGAATTAAAACTTGATGAATGGTTGCTGATCTGATGAAGCATTTGTTATTCAAGCTAACGATTTTTTCTTGCTCATTGATTTTTTTAGTAATTTTGTAGAACGCTGTTTTTAGTGAAGATTAATGAAGAATTAAAACTTGATGAATGGTTGCTGATCTGATGAAGCATTTGTTATTCAAGCTAACGATTTTTTCTCGCTCATTGATTTTTTAGTAATTTTGTAGAACGTTGTTTTTAGTGAAGATTAATGAAGTACTAAGACATGGCGAGTGGTTGCTGATTTGATGACGCATTTGATAATCGCGCCAACGATTTTTCTTGCTCATTGATTTTTTGAGTAATTTTGAAGAACGCTGTTTTTAGTGAAGATTAATGAAGAATTGAAACTTGATGAATGGTTGCTGATCTGATGAAGCATTTGTTATTCAAGCGAACGATTTTTCTCGCTCATTGATTTTTAGTAATTTTGTAGAACGTTGTTTTAGTGAAGATTAATGAAGTACTAAGACATTGCGAGCGGTTGCTGATTTGATGACGCATTTGATAATTGTGCCAACGATTTTTCTTGCTCATTGATTTTTTGAGTAATTTTGAAGAACGCTGTTTTTAGTGAAGATTAATGAAGTTAAGACATGACGAGTGGTTGCTGATCTGATGAAGCATTTGTTAACCAAACTAACGATTTTCCTTGCTCATTGAATTTTTAGTAATTTTGAAGAACGCTGTTTTTAGTGAAGATTAATGAAGAATTAAAACTTGATGAATGGTTGCTGATTTGATGAAGCATTTGTTATTGAAGCTAACGACTTTTCTCGCTCATTGATTTTTAGTAATTTTGTAGAACGTTGTTTTAGTGAAGATTAATGAAGTACTAAGACATGGCGAGTGGTTGCTGATTTGATGACGCATTTGATAATCGCGCCAACGATTTTTCTTGCTCATTGATTTTTGAGTAATTTTGAAGAACGCTGTTTTACTGAAGAGTAATGAAGAATTAAAACTTGATGAATGGTTGCTGATCTGATGAAGCATTTGTTATTCAAGCTAACGATTTTTTCTCGCTCATTGATTTTTTAGTAATTTTGTAGAACGTTGTTTTTAGTGAAGATTAATGAAGTACTAAGACATGACGAGTGGTTGCTGATCTGATGAAGCATTTGATAATCGCGCCAACGATTTTTCTTGCTCATTGATTTTTTGAGTAATTTTGAAGAACGCTGTTTTTAGTGAAGATTAATGAAGAACTAAGGCATGACGAGTGGTTGCTGATCTGGTGAAGCATTTGTTATTGAAGCTAACGATTTTTTCTTGCTCATTGATTTTTTAGTAATTTTGAAGAACGCTGTTTTTAGTGAAGATTAATGGAGAATTAAAATTTGATGAATGGTTGCTGATCTGATGAAGCATTTGTTATTTATTTTTTTTTTTTTTTAGTCTTTATTAAGGTGTTTTTTTAATCTACAGACTAAGAGCATTTGTTATTGAAGCTAACGACTTTTTCCTGCTCATTGATTTTTTAGTAATTTTGAACAACGCTGCTTTTAGTGGAGATTAATGAAGAACTAAGACATGACGAGTGGTTGCTGATTTGATGAAGCATTTGATAATCGCGCCAACGTTTTTTCTTGCTCATTGATTTTTTGAGTAATTTTGAAGAACGCTGTTTCTAGTGAAGATTAATGAAGAATTAAAACTTGATGAATGGTTGCTGATCTGATGAAGCATTTGTTATTCAAGCTAACGATTTTTCTTGCTCATTGATTTTTTAGTAATTTTGTAGAACGCTGTTTTTTAGTGAAGATTAATGAAGAATTAAAACTTGATGAATGGTTGCTGATCTGATGAAGCATTTGTTATTCAAGCTAACGATTTTTTCTCGCTCATTGATTTTTTAGTAATTTTGTAGAACGTTGTTTTTAGTGAAGATTAATGAAGTACTAAGACATGGCGAGTGGTTGCTGATTTGATGACGCATTTGATAATCGCGCCAACGATTTTTCTTGCTCATTGATTTTTTGAGTAATTTTGAAGAACGCTGTTTTTAGTGAAGATTAATGAAGAATTAAAACTTGATGAATGGTTGCTGATCTGATGAAGCATTTGTTATTCAAGCTAACGATTTTTTCTCGCTCATTGATTTTTTAGTAATTTTGTAGAACGTTGTTTTTAGTGAAGATTAATGAAGTACTAAGACATGGCGAGTGGTTGCTGATTTGATGACGCATTTGATAATCGCGCCAACGATTTTTCTTGCTCATTGATTTTTTGAGTAATTTTGAAGAATGCTGTTTTTAGTGAAGATTAATGAAGAATTAAAACTTGATGAATGGTTGCTGATCTGATGAAGCATTTGTTATTCAAGCTAACGATTTTTTCTTGCTCATTGATTTTTTTAGTAATTTTGTAGAACGCTGTTTTTAGTGAAGATTAATGAAGAATTAAAACTTGATGAATGGTTGCTGATCTGATGAAGCATTTGTTATTCAAGCTAACGATTTTTTCTCGCTCATTGATTTTTTAGTAATTTTGTAGAACGTTGTTTTTAGTGAAGATTAATGAAGTACTAAGACATGGCGAGTGGTTGCTGATTTGATGACGCATTTGATAATCGCGCCAACGATTTTTCTTGCTCATTGATTTTTTGAGTAATTTTGAAGAACGCTGTTTTTAGTGAAGATTAATGAAGAATTAAAACTTGATGAATGGTTGCTGATCTGATGAAGCATTTGTTATTCAAGCTAACGATTTTTTCTCGCTCATTGATTTTTTAGTAATTTTGTAGAACGTTGTTTTTAGTGAAGATTAATGAAGTACTAAGACATGGCGAGTGGTTGCTGATTTGATGACGCATTTGATAATCGCGCCAACGATTTTTCTTGCTCATTGATTTTTTGAGTAATTTTGAAGAACGCTGTTTTTAGTGAAGATTAATGAAGAATTAAAACTTGATGAATGGTTGCTGATCTGATGAAGCATTTGTTATTGAAGCTAACGATTTTTTCTTGCTCATTGATTTTTTAGTAATTTTGAAGAACGCTGTTTTTAGTGAAGATTAATGGAGAATTAAAATTTGATGAATGGTTGCTGATCTGATGAAGCATTTGTTATTTATATTTTTTTTTTTTAGTCTTCATTAAGGTGTTTTTTTAATCTACAGACTAAGAGCATTTGTTATTGAAGCTAACGACTTTTTCCTGCTCATTGATTTTTTAGTAATTTTGAACAACGCTGCTTTTAGTGGAGATTAATGAAGAACTAAGACATGACGAGTGGTTGCTGATTTGATGAAGCATTTGATAATCGCGCCAACGTTTTTTCTTGCTCATTGATTTTTTGAGTAATTTTGAAGAACGCTGTTTCTAGTGAAGATTAATGAAGAATTAAAACTTGATGAATGGTTGCTGATCTGATGAAGCATTTGTTATTCAAGCTAACGATTTTTTCTTGCTCATTGATTTTTTTAGTAATTTTGTAGAACGCTGTTTTTAGTGAAGATTAATGAAGAATTAAAACTTGATGAATGGTTGCTGATCTGATGAAGCATTTGTTATTCAAGCTAACGATTTTTTCTCGCTCATTGATTTTTTAGTAATTTTGTAGAACGTTGTTTTTAGTGAAGATTAATGAAGTACTAAGACATGGCGAGTGGTTGCTGATTTGATGACGCATTTGATAATCGCGCCAACGATTTTTCTTGCTCATTGATTTTTTGAGTAATTTTGAAGAACGCTGTTTTTAGTGAAGATTAATGAAGAATTAAAACTTGATGAATGGTTGTTGATCTGATGAAGCATTTGTTATTCAAGCTAACGATTTTTTCTTGCTCATTGATTTTTTGAGTAATTTTGAAGAATTGTGTTTTCAGTGGAGGATAATGAAAAATTAAAACATGATGGATGGTTGCTGATCTGATGAAGCATTTGTTAACCAAGCCAACGATTTTCCTTGCTCATTGAATTTTTGAGTAATTTTGAAGAATTGTGTTTTCATTGGAGGATAATGAAAAAATCTGATGAAGCATTCAAGCTAACGATTTTTTCTTGCTCATTGATTTTTTAGTAATTTTGAAGAACGCTGTTTTTAGTGAAGATTAATGAAGAATTAAAACTTGATGAATGGTTGCTGATCTGATGAAGCATTTGTTATTGAAGCTAACGATTTTTTCTTGCTCATTGATTTTTTAGTAATTTTGAAGAACGCTGTTTTAAGTGAAGATTAATGAAGAACTAAGACATGACGAGTGGTTGCTGATTTGATGAAGCATTTGATAATCGCGCCAACGATTTTTCTTGCTCATTGATTTTTTGAGTAATTTTGAAGAACGCTGTTTTTAGTCAAGATTAATGAAGAATTAAAACTTGATGAATGGTTGCTGATCTGATGAAGCATTTGTTATTCAAGCTAACGATTTTTTCTTGCTCATTGATTTATTAGTAATTTTGTAGAACGCTGTTTTTAGTGAAGATTAATGAAGTACTAAGACATGACGAGTGGTTGCTGATCTGATAAAGCATTTGATAATCTGATAAAGCATTTGATAGCAATCCAATCAGCGCAAGGGAACATAAACAAACTACAAATACATAAGCGCAGACGCGCGTTGGGTGTGATTAGTTGGCTTAGCAAAAGAAAGACAACATGACAAGGTATGTTATTGGTTCTATGTTATTTGACACCATGCGACCCTTTTCTAGTATGATGCAACTTGTGCATCGGTTATTGAGTCACTACTTGAATGCATGAGAACACAAGTGTTTTATTTATATTGCTCAACTTCTGTGGCAAGATATATGTATTATTCTGACCTAATGTATATATTTCGTAAATAATTGAAATGGTTGTTTCTCCCACTACGAAACCTATCCTTAAGAAGTACTAGAATAAGTAGCTTTCCTATTTATAGATAAGTTTTTAATAAAGCAGTATGAACCCAACCACGGTCGTGTAAACTGATTAACTGAAGAATAACCCACGAAGTAGGTTATACTGTTTTCAGTGAACGTTAATTGGTTGTTGATCTGATGGAGCATTTGTTAATCAAGCCAACGATTATCCTTGCTCATTGATTTTTTGAGTAATTTTGAAGAACGCTGTTTTCAGTGAAGATTAATGAAGAATTAAAACTTGATGAATGGCTGCTGATCTTGTTGAGCATTTGTTAGCCAAGCCAGCCAAGCCAAATCTACTGACTATCTACAAAACGCTTATTAGACCGGTAGTTCTCTACGGACACGAGACCCGGACGTTGTTCGTGGAGGACCAACGCGCACTGGGAGTTTTCGAAAGGAAAGTGTTGTGGGGGTGGTGGGGTGCAGATGGCGAACGGTACGTGGAGGAGGCTAATGAACCACGAGTTGCATCAGCTGTTGGGAGAACCATCCATCGTTCACACCGCGAAAATCGGAAGACTGCGGTGGGCCGGGCACGTAGCCAGAATGTCGGACAGTAATCCGGTGAAAATGGTTCTCGACAACGATCCGACGCAAACAAGAAGGCGAGATGCACAGTGGGTAAGGTGGAGGAAAATTGGTGAACCCTCCGCAGACTGTGTGTTTGGCGAAGTGCAGCCATGGACCGAGCTGAATGGAGAAGACTTTTATGTGCAGCACAGGCCACTCCGGCCTTAGTCTGGTAATAAATAAATAACCAAGCTAGCGATATTTTCTTGCTCATTGATTTTTTGAGTAATTTTAAAGAATGCTGTTTTCCGTGAAAATTAATGAATAATTAAAACTTGATGAATGGTTGCTTGCTGATCTGATGGAACATTTGTGTTTGACGCAATCATCAAGTTTCACTTAAGAAGCAACAACTTATTGAAGTTTGGAACTGCATTCAACATCACTAAACCCTGAGCTCTCGATATCCCTGTCCACGGATGATGGGGTCAACGTTGATAAGTCAAGTGTCTGCATATTGTTAAAATTGTGAAATAATTTGTTCTTTTATAGTACACATTGCTAGTATTATTAGTACTCACCACATTACCGTTAGACGAAAACGGGATGAATTTAATTGCATCCGAGTAAGGTTACACTATAAGCAGTACTGAAGTACGTATTTTAATCCCGGTAACATTTCAATTTAACAGAAACGCGTCGAGTATTTTTTTGCCAATATATAGAAAATAATTAAACACTTGATATATCATACCTCCATGCAAATACTTAGAGAAGGTGTCGCATGATCTAACAACATCTTCTTGAGTATATGCTGCGTGCGGAGGTTCCGGCAGGGTCTAGTACCAGTCTTAACTAACAAAATACTAACACAAAAGACTGGGAAGCAAACGATCATCCATTGCACCAATTGTAGTTCATAGTTCAGTATACAGTAAGTAGTGAAAGTAGATACTGTAGATTTACTAATTTTGCATTATATACGGTGATTGTATTCGTTATTTCTTCTCAGTAATCTTTGTTATTTTACTCTTACTTTTACTGCATGGATCAACGTATAAACAAACCTGTTTCGCTCTTCATTTTTTTGGGTTAGGAAAAAATAATACATACTCCAATGTAAAGAAAGATTGAAGGACATAGGAGACGTGACTAAGTGTATTCTGAAAGACAAATAAAATTAGTTGACTACCTTATAACACAGTATACGACCGATAGGGAATGAACTCATGATCAGCGCTAGACGGTAAAACAAGAGATAGAGTCACGTTTAACTGAGACCTTAGCCACCTGTGTACATGAGAATAGACCATATGATGCTTTCATCCACTATCATTTTCTCTACATGACTAATAGTTTGACCACCTAAGGTCGTGAGGAGGATCAATCAATGTCTTTTTAAGTCCATCATCAAATGGAAGCTCACGAAATGGTTTGAAATCTTTACTGACTGATTCTAGTTCCGAGACGATGATGATGCTATGCAAGGCCGTCATAAGTCCACAAAGATAGTATTAGGCGTTTTCTTGGAACATGGTTCAAAATATGTAGTTGTTAAAATAGCAGGCTCATTTTTTTTAAGATTGTTTGGTGAACGGTTCTAAACTGTGGCCAATTTTGGCTTTTCGATTCAGTTTCGACTGCTTTCACTAGATAATTTTCAAAATAAGTTTTCATGAAAGGTGTTTATTTGAAATATAGTCAGCAATTCAAATTTAACGAGGTGTATCGTGTATACCTATACCATATACACATCAACATAATTGTATTTTATGTGACCAAAAGATCCAACGAGTAGTACATATTTTTAATGATTTTATTCATATAAATCAATGCTTCATAATCGTAAAATTCATTCATTTAGCTAGGAAATAGACGCAATGAAGCATTACCATACCATTGATAACTGAATCTTGGACCAGACTTTAAAGACTTGAATTTTGAAGAGCGGAATAGAACATGACCATTTGACTACTGAAATTTATGATATCAGACAGTACTGTAAAGGATATGACGCCAGAATCTTGATCAACCGCCAAAATAATGGATGCTCTCAGATTAATATGTCGATTTATTGCAATAGTACTTAAATTAATTTATTGTATATTTACGATACCATTTAAATTATTCCATGTTGAAACAAAGTCCACTAGTATGATCCCATCACATTACATCAAAGTGTTATGGCTCGGCTGCGGTGGTGGGCGCGGTGACGCGTTTTGACAGAGAATACAGATTTACTGTCAAGATGCGCTGTTGCGTTAATCGCTGTAGAACGGCCTTTACTTGGAGATGGCATCAGTACCACCCGTTGTCAACATAGACTACTATTCGGTATTGAATGTCGGCTCCAAGAAAACATTAAATCAACTTTACATGTTAATTATTCGGAAAACATTCATGCGCGTGATGAGCTTTCATTATTATTATTATTTGTTTTTTATACTGACAGACTGCGAGAAGGGAAATGTATCGGTATGATCACAATACGAACCCAGACCGCAGTGACTTAGTGAGCAACATAGCTTGAGTCGTCTGCTAGTATTGTGTATCACATGGAGAGCCAAGCCGAGATACCAGTCTATTAAGACTACAACTGGTCAACCCTCGAAAAAAAAAAAAAAACTAAACCCTGAGTTCTCGAAATCAACCAAAAAACTACCAGCAGGAAAAATATATTCTTTGGCGCAATCATCAAGTTTCACTTAAGAAGCAACAACTCATTGAAATTTGGAACTGCATTCAACTTCACCAAACCCAGAGTTCTCGAAATCAACCAAAAAACTACCAGCAGGAAAAATATATTCTTTGGCGCAATCATCAAGTTTCACTTAAGAAGCAACAACTCATTGTAATTTGGTTCTGCATTCAACTTCACTAAACCCAGAGTTCTCGAAATCAATCGAAAAACTACCAGCAGGAAAAATATATTCTTTGGCGCAATCATCAAGTTTCAGTTAAGAAGCAACAACTCATTGAAGTTTGGAACTGCATTCAACTTCACTAAACCCTGAGCTCTCGAAATCAACCAAAAAACTACCAGCAGGAAAAATATATTCTTTGGCGCAATCATCAAGTTTCACTTAAGAACCAAAAACTCATTGAAATTTGGAACTGCATTCAACTTCACTAAATCCTGAGTTCTCGACATCAACCAAAAAACTACCAGCAGGAAAAATATATTTTTTGGTGCAATTATCAAGTTTCACTTAAGAACCAAAAACTCATTAAAATTTGGAACTGCATTCAACTTCACTAAACCCTGAGTTCTCGACATCAACCAAAAAACTACCAGCAGGAAAAATATATTCTTTGGCGCAATCATCAAGTTTCACTTAAGAACCAAAAACTCATTGAAATTTGGAACTGCATTCAACTTCACTAAATCCTGAGTTCTCGACATCAACCAAAAAACTACCAGCAGGAAAAATATATTTTTTGGCGCAATTATCAAGTTTCACTTAAGAAGCAACAACTCATTGAAGTTTGGAACAGCATTTCACTTCACTAAACCAAGAGTTTTCGACATCAACCAAAAAACTACCAGCAGGAAAAATATATTCTTTGGCGCAATCATCAAGTTTCACTTAAGAAGCAAAAACTCATTGAAATTTGGAACTGCATTCATCTTCTCTAAACCCTGAGTTCTCGACATCAACCAAAAAACTACCAGCAGGAAAAATATATTTTTTGGCGCAATCATCAAGTTTCACTTAAGAAGCAACAACTCATTGAAATTTGGAACTGCATTCAACTTCACTAAACCCTGAGTTCTCGAAATCAACCAAAAAACTACCAGCAGGAAAAATATATTCTTTGGCGCAATCATCAAGTTTCACTTAAGAAGCAACAACTCATTGAAGTTTGGAACTGCATTCAACTTCGCAAACCCTAAGTTCTCGAAATCCACCAAAAAACTACCAGCAGGAAAAATATATTCTTTGGCGCAATCATCAAGTTTCAATTAAGAAGCAACAACTCATTGAAGTTTGGAACTGCATTCAACTTCACTAAACCCTGAGCTCTCGAAATCAACCAAAAAACTACCAGCAGGTAAAATATATTCTTTGGCGCAAACATCAAGTTTCACATAAGAAACAACAACTCATTGAAATTTGGAACTGCATTCATCTTCTCTAAACCCTGAGTTCTCGACATCAACCAAAAAACTACCAGCAGGAAAAATATATTTTTTGGCGCAATTATCAAGTTTCACTTAAGAACCAAAAACTCATTAAAATTTGGAACTGCATTCAACTTCACTAAACCCTGAGTTCTCGACATCAACCAAAAAACTACCAGCAGGAAAAATATATTCTTTGGCGCAATCATCAAGTTTCACTTAAGAACCAAAAACTCATTGAAATTTGGAACTGCATTCAACTTCACTAAATCCTGAGTTCTCGACATCAACCAAAAAACTACCAGCAAGAAAAATATATTTTTGATGGCGCTTCAAGTTTCACTTAAGAAGCAACAACTCATTGAAGTTTGGAACTGCATTTCACTTCACTAAACCTTGAGTTCTCGACATCAACCAAAAAACTACCAGCAGGAAAAATATATTCTTTGGCGCAATCATCAAGTTTCACTTAAGAAGCAAAAACTCATTGAAATTTGGAACTGCATTCAACTTCTCTAAACCCTGAGTTCTCGACATCAACCAAAAAACTACCAGCAGGAAAAATATATTCTTTGGCGCAATCATCAAGTTTCACTTAAGAAGCAACAACTCATTGAAATTTGGAACTGCATTCAACTTCACCAAACCCAGAGTTCTCGAAATCAACCAAAAAACTACCAGCAGGAAAAATATATTCTTTGGCGCAATCATCAAGTTTCACTTAAGAAGCAACAACTCATTGTAATTTGGTTCTGCATTCAACTTCACTAAACCCAGAGTTCTCGAAATCAATCGAAAAACTACCAGCAGGAAAAATATATTCTTTGGCGCAATCATCAAGTTTCACTTAAGAAGCAACAACTCACTGAAATTTGGAACTGCATTCAACTTCGCTAAACCCTAAGCTCTCAAAATCAACCAAAAACTACCAGCAGGAAAAATATATTCTTTGGCGCAATCATCAAGTTTCACTTAAGAACCAAAAACTCATTGAAATTTGGAACTGCATTCAACTTCACTAAATCCTGAGTTCTCGACATCAACCAAAAAACTACCAGCAGGAAAAATATATTTTTTGGCGCAATTATCAAGTTTCACTTAAGAACCAAAAACTCATTAAAATTTGGAACTGCATTCAACTTCACTAAACCCTGAGTTCTCGACATCAACCAAAAAACTACCAGCAGGAAAAATATATTTTTTGGCGCAATTATCAAGTTTCACTTAAGAACCAAAAACTCATTAAAATTTGGAACTGCATTCAACTTCACTAAACCCTGAGTTCTGGCCTTAACCAAAAAACTACCAGCAGGAAAAATATATTCTCTGGTGCAATCATCAAGTTTCACTTAAGAACCAAAAACTCATTGAAATTTGGAACTGCATTCAACTTCACTAAATCCTGAGTTTTCGACATCAACCAAAAAACTACCAGCAATCGCAATCATCAAGTTTCACTTAAGAAGCAAAAACTCATTGAAATTTGGAACTGCATTCATCTTCTCTAAACCCTGAGTTCTTGACATCAACCAAAAAACTACCAGCAGAAGAAATATATTCTTTGGCGCAATCTTCAAGTTTTACTTAAGAAGCAACAACTCATTGAAGTTTGGAACTGCATTTCACTTCACTAAACCCTGAGTTCTCGACATCAACCAAAAAACTACCAGCAGGAAAAATATATTTTTTTGCCCTATCATCAAGTTTCACGTAATAACCAAAAACTCATTGAAATGTGGAACTTCATTCAACTTCACTAAACCAAGAGTTCTCGAAATCAACCAAAAAACTACCAGCTGGAAAATTATATTCTTTGGCGCAATCATCAAGTTTCACTTAAGAAGCAACAACTCATTGAAGTTTGGAACAGCATTTCACTTCACTAAACCAAGAGTTTTCGACATCAACCAAAAAACTACCAGCAGGAAAAATATATTCTTTGGCGCAATCATCAAGTTTCACTTAAGAAGCAACAACTCATTGAAGTTTGGAACAGCATTTCACTTCACTAAACCCTGAGTTCTCGACATCGACCAATAAACTACCAGCAGGAAAAATATATTCTTTGGCGCAATCATCAAGTTTCACTTAAGAACCAAAAACTCATTGAAATTTGGAACTGCATTCAACTTCACTAAACCAAGAGTTCTCGAAATCAACCAAAAAACTTCCAGCAGGAAAATTATATTCTTTGGCGCAATCATCAAGTTTCACTTAAGAAGCAACAACTCATTGAAGTTTGGAACTGCATTTCACTTCACTAAACCCTGAGTTCTCGACATCAACCAAAAAACTACCAGCAGGAAAAATATATTCTTTGGCGCAATCATCAAGTTTCACTTAAGAAGCAAAAACTCATTGAAATTTGGAACTGCATTCAACTTCACTAAACCCTGAGTTCTCGAAATCAACCAAAAAACTACCAGCAGGAAAAATATATTCTTCGGTGCAATCATCAAGTTTCACTTAAAAACCAAAAACTCATTGAAATTTGAAACTGCATTCAACTTCACTAAACCAAGAGTTCTCGAAATCAACCAAAAAACTACCAGCAGGAAAAACATATTCTTTGGCGCAATCATCAAGTTTCACTTAAGAAGCAACAACTCATTGAAATTTGGAACTGCATTTCACTTCACTAAACCCTGAGTTCTCGAAATCAACCAAAAAACTACCAGCAGGAAAAATATATTCTTCGGTGCAATCATCAAGTTTCACTTAAAAACCAAAAACTCATTGAAATTTGAAACTGCATTCAACTTCACTAAACCCTGAGTTCTCGAAATCAACCAAAAAACTACCAGCAGGAAAAATATATTCTTCGGTGCAATCATCAAGTTTCACTTAAAAACCAAAAACTCATTGAAATTTGAAACTGCATTCAACTTCACTAAACCAAGAGTTCTCGAAATCAACCAAAAAACTACCAGCAGGAAAAATATATTCTTCGGTGCAATCATCAAGTTTCACTTAAGAAGCAACAACTCATTGAAATTTGGAACTGCATTTCACTTCACTAAACCCTGAGTTCTCGACATCAACCAAAAAACTACCAGCAGGAAAAATATATTCTTTGGCGCAATCATCAAGTTTCACTTAAGAAGCAAAAACTCATTGAAATTTGGAACTGCATTTCACTTCACTAAACCCTGAGTTCTCGAAATCAACCAAAAAACTACCAGCAGGAAAAATATATTCTTTGGTGCAATCATCAAGTTTCACTTAAAAACCAAAAACTCATTGAAATTTTAAACTGCATTCAACTTCACTAAACCAAGAGTTCTCGAAATCAACCAAAAAACTACCAGCAGGAAAAACATATTCTTTGGCGCAATCATCAAGTTTCACTTAAGAAGCAACAACTCATTGAAGTTTGGAACTGCATTTCACTTCACTAAACCCTGAGTTCTCGACATCAACCAAAAAACTACCAGCAGGAAAAATATATTTTTTGGCGCAATCATCAAGTTTCACTTAAGAAGCAAAAACTCATTGAAATTTGGAACTGCATTCAACTTCACTAAACCCTGAGTTCTCGACATCAACCAAAAAACTATTCTTTGGCGCAATCATCAAGTTTAATTTAAAACGCGAGAACCAAAACGCGTTGATACAGTTATTGTAAAGTTAGCTTAATGTTAACTGCTGAGTTTATTCATAAATCTGTACATTTATTACTTCTTCATACACTGCTTTGTAAACGACATAATTTGGAAAAATATCTTCTAGAAACTTAGTCTAATTAGAACGCAATGGAATAAAAGTATTAACAAATTATTGTACATATTTAATTCATCACTGTTGTCAATTTTGTTTTATGTATATAATTCTCTTAAATATTGCTTTATAGTAATTTCAATATTTCAATGCATGACTGTGATCTCAGCAGGAAAAATTTGAATTTTGTGAAGCCAGCAGGAAAAAAATAAAGCTTTCGAAAGCTCTCGAGCTTCAAATGTCACATGTAGATGGCGCCACCATGGAAGTCGAAAAATTTTACCCACTCGATTTTTTTTCCTGCTCGTTTAACACCAGCTAATCAAGTTGAGTGTCGTGATCAGTCGGATCAGTGAATTTGATCGGTCCCGGAGTTATTTACGGTCTTTACGCGCTTTTGTATATAATAACAGCCACCAAGAAGCAGTAAATATTTATTAGAGGCATCAAAAATCTGAACTGGGAAAACTACGGAAAGATTTGTGCCACCGGATGCAAAGCTTAGCGATTTCTTCTTAAAATTGGTAAGTATAATTGTTATTAATTGTACGATACTCTGTCGGTTACAACTTAATATAATTATTTATGAATTTGGCAATCCTAACTTCCGCGTTTTTTCCTGTAGATTGAGATCACACTTGACGACGCAGTAGGTACCAATTCCGCTAACGGCTGCGCATTAGAGTCTTCGTACCACAAAGGATAGTCTCGCCACATTAAACCTTCCTCATACCTACGCGGATATACCGCCACCGAACTTCGAACATACACTCCGCATACAGTACATATTTGAGGCGGCCAGTCACAATTTGGCCAATATCGTAGCGAAAATATTTCAGGCGGCCGTGCAGAACAGATTGGTCTACATTCGGCTCGGTGTTATCCAGTAGGAGATGATAACGTTCTTCTACGACCTCCTGACCAGTTTGCCCCAATCAATTTACGAAACTACCCAAACAATGGCATTCCACAGCATAGTTAAAGAGGAAGAGTTCAAATATTGGGAGACAGCACGAATACCAACTTATGCCTGGTATGACCATTACCACCCGTACCGCGTGAGTACTTTTTGAGGAATAGTTGATTTAATAATAAATAAATAAATGCCGAGAAAAATACTGGTTTGAGACTCTGACTAGTACGTTTGTACTGAATTCTCTGTAGAAGATCACCATTGGTGGTGCCCCTCGAAATTTATTGAATGTGGATCTGATGAGTTCAGTTTTAGAAGAGGAAGAACGAAACTTAGTGTTGTACGCAATCGGACACATAGTAAATATTGATGTGATGATCTGCACCTTCGAGCGAGCTATTTCAAAATGCTTAAACCGTTGGTTGATTTTTTTTTATCAATTTCGGCTGAAGGACTGTAATCATCCGTCAGGTTGGAAAACTATTTTTGTCTGGTTGTTTTAGGCAATTTTATTATTATATATGCCTGCAATCACATATTTGCCCTATCTTCATATGAAGCAGATATTCGACTACAGGCAGTGTTGATATTATTTGGCTAGCAATTTGAATTGGTCTATAGAATTGAATTGATTTATTTGGGCTTATTCTACGTGTCGAGTGACGTGAGGTGAGTCGATTTTAGCAATTCTCACGTGAGGTGACCATGTTATTCAAATGGGGCTATACGACTCTTCTCACGTCATTCGAGCAATCTCACGTCACTCCACTCGTAGAATAAGTCCAATTATTGTATCATCAATTCAATAGAAAACCGAATTAGCCGCCAGCGTTGTTGGATTTTTCTCACAACCCATACGTGAAATTTAATTTCGGAAGTTATGCGCAGTATAGCGCATCACCAAATGAAAACAGCGCACCAGGTTTAGCGTACGGATTAAATCCAACTTCGCTAATCGCCCATTCCGGGTTTCTACTGAATTGATAATAATTTATATGACAAGATAGCCATATGGGATTCCGAAAAGCTGAGGAGAGCTCTAAAAAGAATTATTATGAGATTCCGAAAGTAATCCTTTTAAGATTTTAGAATTCCGCAACGCATCATATGAAAATTTCGAATCCAGTCCTTTCAGGAGCCCGAAAGGAATCCTTATGAAATTCCAACTTATAATAATTTATGTGACACGATAGCCATTTTTAGTGGATTCACTGCTAAACATAACTTTTGATGGTCTCTCTTCCGGCATACGCACTACATGCCAAGCCCACTTTAATCTACCGTAAGGAATTACGACATCAAACATTTCTTTCTTTGTTAAACATCTTGGCTGTGCATATGCACAGCACATGTTTCGAAATGGACAAATTGATATGAAATTTGCGAAAAAGAATCCACGTGTCTTGGAGGGACACGAACCCTCAACCTCCTACTCTCTAGATAAGGCGTGATAACCCCTACACAAAAAGACCTTTTAAAGGTCACGTTTGCGGAGATATACTTTATCAAACAATTGCGATTGACAATGGTATTTTATTTAAATTGTTTTTCTTTTAGTTTTTGCATCTCTGTCTTAAGGAACCTATTCGGCAATTCCTTAGTGCTGCAGTGCCAAAGAAAACAGTTCGCATCTGATGGCGAACAGATTCACTGGCTGGCACGATGAATAATGGGCCACTGCACGGAACGGTCCTTCACATCGCGATTTCTATAGTAATTTCCATAAAAACTTCAAATCGCGCATGCTCAGTCAAATTACAACCAATTTAGCTCAAAATTCAGAAGGTTCGTCTAAACAGTAAATGTCATCGTTTAAGCGAGAAAATCAAAATTTATATCATTTTAAAATCTCATGTTTTTCGCTTTACTGAAATAATAGTATAATAACAATGGATATTTGAAATCGCATCTTTTATATGATATCATCTTCAAAAAAGTCTTCAATATGAAACGCACCTTAGGGGTCGTACACTTATTAAGTAAGCAATTTTTCTGGGTTTTTCGACCCCCCTCCCCCCATGTAAGATTTTTCCATACAAATGATTTTTATTTATATGGAGGGTAAGATATTGACCGGCCCCCCTCCCACCATAAGTGCTTACGTAATATGTGTACGGCCCCTTACTTGGTATTTTTTCGCATATGGACATGAAAAATCGCAAATTTTTATTATTATTTATCAGGGTTTGAATCCAAAGGAGAAAGAGAAAATCTTTCACGTATCGTATCTGTATACACCTTCGATAGGTAGCATACCGTGAGAGACGTTTTTCGGTAGCTGTTACGATAATGAACTGATTCGGGAGGCTACAACCCATGATAAATTTCTTTTAACACTACGATTGAATCGCTAAAAAAACTTACGCGGATACATTCGTGCAGAAAATCGTTGTAACTAAAATTTCAAATGGCTATATCTCAGTGGTTTTTCAACCGATTTTCTCAGTTTTTCACCCTCTTAGCCATCTCATCTGCAAAATATTGTATCTAGGGTGTTCAATTTTCACTAGAGCTGTGGGAGTAAAGCCACGGATTTAGAAAAATGCGATTTTGGAGATATACCTATATTTAATTACCAAAAATGATATCTATTCATATAGTGATGATGGAAATGATAAAATAACACATCACAGGCATCACCTGGAACATAAGAACACATTTTGAGCATCCCTACTATGCATTCGATGATAATTCGGTGCATTTAGGAACTACTTTATACTACAGGATGTATGATGCTTCAGAAACTGTTTTCAAGCATGTTGTCTACTGTGAACTTGTTAAAATAAATGTAAACTATATACGAAACATGTGTGATAATAAATTATGATGTTCTAGGATCTTCGAACTGTAGAGTAGAGTGGGGCAAGAGTGCGCGTGGGGTAAGAGTACGTTTTCGATTTTTTGAAGTAATAAAAAAAAGATAAACTAGCAGCACTACATCAGGTATTCTGGCCAACTATTATCATGTGTAATTGTAAACGATTTGAATAAACTACAAAGGAGATGTGGAGTTAGACATTTTTTTGGTCATTTTGCTGTAAATGATTAGGTTTCCGTAACTAGTATTTCATTACCATATATACGTTCAATCAGGTGAACATTATACCATTTCGATAACCTATTGTATAGAGTACTGTTTGGTACAGAACACCAATCCGGTTGGTTTTTCAAGAAGTCAAAACCATTACTTGAATAATTTTTGGGATTGGGGTAAAAGTACGCAGGAACCGGTGGGACAAGAGTACGCATATAAATCTTCAAGTTCTGATATCAAACCCGTATCTCCGGCTGAAATAAGACCACTTCCAAAGCGTAAAGATCCACAACTAATACAAAAGGGACAGAATTCGAAATTATCACAAGTTTTAAGGATAAGTTGAAGTAATTTGGTGTTAGAAAGGATTTAGCGAACACAGCACTGAAGCGGAATAATGAAATTGTATTAGGACTTGTTTTACACCTAAACATAGTACGAAAACACAATTTCATCTAAATGATAATTTCATTTAAGGTGGTTAAAGCCACAAATCGGCCATCTTGGAAACCACGTGCTTTTTTCTATGATTTTTCAAGAGCACGAATTGAAAGAACAACAACGTCCATGGGGATCGCAACATCTGTAGATCGTTTGATTACTCATACTAAGCAATCGACTTTAATTTCAGCATTGTACAAAAAATATTACGCTGGTTTTGATCTTTTGATAATAGGAGTAGAAAAACGTGTGGTAAAATTGAAATTTACCACATGGCTTGATTGTATAATCACCTTAATCAAAAGAAACATTAATAAATTACGCAGCGCTTAGCTGGGGTGTGGGGGGGGGGAGGGGGTGGAGGTGGTTTGTCGAGATGTATGACGATCCATATGATTTTAGAGGATTCATACATAAAGTTTAAGATGGGGGGAGGGGTGATGAAATAGCCAAATTTGACGTTACGTGATTGGTGGACTTTCTTTAAGGAAAATTCCTTTATATGCGTCAGACGAAACCTGATATATTTTTATCTCTGTAGTTTTTTGTATATACAAAAACAATAACTTTCGTATGAAGGTGCACATTTCTAGGACTCCTCCCCTTTAAGAGTTACATAATCTTTAAACATTCCCTGATATATGCTCAATAATCATCAATTAAATGTTATTAACTCTTATTTCTGTTAATATATACTTAAAGCACATGATTGGATAAGTGCGTACTCTTACCCCACCCGATGCGCACTTCTACCCCACCGGTGGGGTAAGAGTGCGGTTTTCACTTGTCTTGCAATAAGGGTTCTACTAAAACGAATCTCAATAATTTCAATATTTTTTCCACTGGGTAACATAGAGGAAGAGTATACGAATCATCGAAATTGATTTGATATGCAGAAGCTTGCTTCATAAGGGCCACATGATCGATTGAAAACTAAGTGCGTACTCTTGCCCCACTCTACTCTACTGGAATTTGTCTTTGTCCTTGTGAAATTGTCTTTCATCTGCGTCTCAAATGAGGCATATGTGAAGTTGTAATATCTCCAAATTGTCCTGGAGGTTGAATCAAATGGCCTACCGAATCAACCAAGGCTGCCATGATTTCTTCAGACACGATATCAACGCAATTTAGTGGACATAATTGTTTTTAAATTACGTACCAAATGAACCACGACATTCAAATCAACCCTGCCTTGAAATATGTCTTCAGCAGATGTTTTTATCCAATCCTCCGAGCCCATGCACATGTTCGGTACATAAAAATGCGATGTTATTAGAACCCCAAATCGGCCTGGATGTGTATCAAGTAGTCTGTCAACCAAATCAGCCTCGCTTGGAACTATGTTAATATTCAATAAAATTTGACTGAATTTTACAAATTAAATTTATTTCGATTAAAAATAACAGTTAGATCGATTGAATATTGCTTTTTGCATGCTTCAAATATGTAGACGAATTAAGTCACATTTGAGTTGCTGCAACCCAAATCATGCAGCTAGGGATGACAGTGTAAGATTTCTGCTGCCGTGACTGGTCCTACGTATTACTTAACGTACTCCTCCCAAAACACGATGCCTTTCTGAAATGTTTTCGATTTCCTCATTTTCTCGATTCAAAGAGAAAAACCGAAATAAACCAGGTAGTAAGTGATCCTTCCTTTCTTACGTTTAACCAAGACACCAACCTTTTTAGATTATTTCACCATTCTCTTCACAACTTTTGAAAGCAATGTGCCAATTACAAGCGGATCACCCTTCTGAACTCGGCGTACACAATTCTGTCGCGTATTCTGTTTTACAGACTGAGACCGCTATAAGAGTCCTTCGTCAGCAAATACCAATCAATGATGATCGGATTTAACGAGACGTGCCCGAAATTAGACTTCGGCTGACAAAGTGATGTTCTTAAAATTGAGGTTTTTAGAGTAAAGTTTAATTAAGACAAACATACACTGTCGGATGAATATTATAATAATAATAAACAATAAACATCATAAATAAAGTACAACATCTCATATGCCTGGATTTGTAATGCAAGTAAAAGACAAATACTTGGACGTCATAATTGGGTTGGTAGCGCGGCTGGGGACATCATGAAAGCTTTGGTTGATTCGATAGACCATTTGATTAAAACTCAAGGACAATTTGGAGATCTTACAACATCTCAATTGCTTGAAACTGTGACGCAAGTGAAAGACAAATATTCAGAGGACATAATTGGGTTGATGCCGCAGCTGGGGACTTCATGGAAGCCTTGGTTGATTCGTTAGACTATTTGATTCAAACTTCAAGACAATTTGGAGATTTTACAACATCTTATATGCCTGGATTTGATACGCAAGTAAAATACAAATACCCGGAGTACATAATTGGGGTGATACCGCGGCAGAGGACATCATGGCAGCCTTGGTTGATTCGATAGACCATTTTACTCAAACTTCAGGACCATTTGGAGATCTTACAACAACTCAAATGCCTGAATTTGAGACGCAAGTGAAAGATAAATACTCGGAGGACATAATTGGGTTGATATCTTGGTTGATTCGGTAGACCATTTGATTCAAATTCCAGTACAGTGCGAAGATCCTAGAACATCATAATTTATTATCACACATGTTTCGTATATAGCTTACTTTTATTTTAACAAGTTCACAGTAGACAACATGCTTGAAAACATTTTCTGAAGCATCATACATCCTGTAGTATAAAGTGGTTCCCAAAGGCACCGAATTATCATCGTATGTATAGTAGGGATGCTCAAATGTGTTCTTATGTTCCAGATGATGTCTTTTATGTGTTATTTTATCATTTCCATCATCACGATATGAATAGATATCATTTTGGTAATTAAATATAAGTATATCTCCAAAATCGTATTTTCTAAATCCGTGGCTTTACTCCCCACAGCTCTAGTGAAAATTGAGCACCCCTAGATACAATATTTTGCAGATGAGATGGCTAAGAGGTTGGTGAAATGTGAATGTGCACACGAAGGGATGGCGAGCAAGGTGGATCGATCAGGTGGAAGACGATTTAAGGACCCGTACAGCCATGGATCGTGCTGGTTCTAGAAATTTGAAAATCACAACTCACTTGTGTTGTTTCATCTAGATATTTATTCGCAAAACAGTCACATTCCAGATTAAAAAAAAAAACTTTTACACAAAAAAGACATTAAATTATGGTCCTTTTAAAAAAAATCCATCGCGACGCATACAGATAGTCGTACACTAATTAGTACGTGAGCATTTTTGAAAAATTCAACAAATTACTCAAGTTTATAGTAATACTGACACGGGACGCTTATGCGAATAGGGGGAGTATAGATGTGTAAAATTTATTCGCAGTACAAATATCACGTGCTATCAAAGTAGGTACATATTCACCACGTTGTAGGTAAAAATGCGATTAAAAATAAGCAGAGTATTATGGGTGGTACATTACATACACCATAGTATCACATCGATTGTATCATGTATATGCGACAACAAAGCTTCATTACTTGATAAATATAAAATAGGTTGATGTCAAAGTTCATGGATCTGAGCTGGAACAAATATATGACATTTCAAATCGATAAAGAGTATCAAGTGATAACGACACCTAAATGCATCTTTGTGTTTGTACTATATCTAGTTTTCCGCGAGCGGTTATGACCGCTGGTACTGGTGAAGCGGATTCCAAGCCTTCTTATATACTTATATACCTTCTTATATACATTGATCAAAATGCTCGGAACGGTGGGTGCAGTTAACCTCCACAAATGTCAAATCAGACACTGACCCTCATGCAAGCTGGCGGGCACTACCGCTCGCGGAAAACTGGATATTAAAAAAACTCCACAAAGAACTGTTATGAAAAATTGCAGTGCCGTCATCGTGGGTAACAATGGGTCATTATTCTCACCGACAGTCTGGAGGAATAACAAAATCGTTTAAAAAGGTCTCTTATAATTTAGTTTCTTGCCCTCAGATACATTCAATCTATTCCATAGTATTCTACGTAATTGAAACAGTGGTCAATTGTCAGTCCCGATAGATATTACCGCTAGTTTATTTAAATGTAATGATAAACATTATTTTATTAAAAAATAATCCAGAGGGATCGCTGCAGTATAAATTGTCTGAAAAAGCAACCTGAAACTCAATCCGCACCGAAAATGCGCGAAAAGTATGAAAAATAAAAAACAAATCTTACAGTGCATTATAGTTACGCTGAACAGCAGCAGGACATGCGTTCTCTGTTTTCACGCTTCCAAGAACTACAATGTCGAAGTACGCAGATTTCGCTGGCTGCAACTCGATCTCCGTTGATATGTGACCGCTCTGTCCGGCAGCGGTTGTCGGATGTACCGAATACAATTCGTTTGTCAGCATGTCAAGCTGCTTCTTTATCACATGCGGAGGTATGCATGCATACTCGATGCTCTTATGCGATGATCGATTGCTTGTCGGATTTTGAAGTCTGTGGTAGGTAATACGACAAAAGAAACATAGTTTTTTTAAATCCATAATATATATTATATTTGTGAACCTTTCGATTCTTCTTTTTGATTAGAAAATTATTCATAACTTTTCAGTGGAATAAGAAGAGTTAGTAGGTACGTTAGTATATTCCATTTTATTCCACAACTTGATTGTAACTTAACAGGTACGCATTTCAATCTCAACAGTTAGGCCGTTGGGTCTCTAGTTTGCCTTGCAAGTAATGGCATAGGACGTGTCCCGGTAATTCACTTGTCGAATAAAAAGGGGCTGGAGCATGTTCTCAGCTGTCAAATTTCATTCTAATCAAGCCAATACTTTCTCATCAGGCGCGAAACGCACTACAACCTAATGGTAAGAACAAAACAAAAAAGCAAATATAGTTGCAAAATACGTAACAAACTCGTAGTGTGGGGTAGCCAGTTTATCGAATTAAAACGTTACCCCGTTGGCTCAACATTAATCACTGTCTAATGAGAGGGTTTTACAGTTATAAAGGGTTATAACTAATAGAATGCTGAAAAGTAGGCCAAGGTCCATTTGGAATGTAGAGCCATGATGATGAAGAAAAAGTAAGATTGTCTACAGTGTCTCGTGACTAGTCAAATCAAGTACAGCACTGAAGACGGCCTTACAGTTAAGGTCGAAAAAACGTATATGTACACATAGAGAAATGTTTTTTAAACTCAATACTTATATATTATTATTTATACAACATAAGTATACCTTTAATATGCTGTCCAACGTGCTTCAGCCGCATGGTTACTTGAGATGCTTCGCATATACGCCTTCTCACCCTAGATGAGAATATCCTTCTGTTTACACTCGACGTTCGGGTACGGGTATATCGCAAATCGGCTGTCCGCGCATTACGCTGCTTAATTTCTTTATCACTATTTATATTATTGTTGTTTTATTCTCTATGGGCTCGGTGTTGAGCAAAGGTTGTCCAGCAGAAGCGTAAGCGGACACATTCGCGGGGGTGCAGATAATCAAATTGGTTCAGCAAATCAGTTCATCATGGATCTGTATCTGCTTTGATCGGATAGCATAAGGAATGAACGGCCGGGTTCGTGCAGTATTCTCCATATTCATTTTAATCATCGGGGAAGTCGACTCGGGCAGCCGACACAATCCCAAGTGAATCGTTTTAGCATGGAAGTGGTGCGCGTAGTGTTGTTTTCAAAGCGGCACTGTCCGATTGAGTGGCTATAGCAGATACTGTCTATGGACATTGCTATGCGTTGCACACGAACGCCTGAAATAAAAAAAAATTAGGCAAACAAAAGACAAGATTAATCTAGCTTACCTCCTGCAATATATTGCTGCTGATTGATTCATGAATTTAGGATAGGTTGCCTTGCTAAAATACTCTGCCGATTCCGTTGCACTTGTAAAAAGGTTCGCCAAAAGGTTGTAATCCGCTTACACTCATCGCTGTTGAGCGGTCAAATAGGGATCGGTTCGAAAATGAGAGCAGCGGAATATCAGTGATGATGCCGTGTGTACCATCCGAAATGGGTAGAGCTGGTTCTGTTTGATTTAAATAATAGTTTAATTTGCTAACTCTAGCTGATATCCAACTTCGGGAATTGTGTTATAGTATTTTGTTTTTCAAAAATCAATCAGATTTGAGGTTATGGATCTGTCAAAACTCACAGCAAAAAAGTCTACACTTCCAAACACTTTCAAATAAGTTTACCACAATTTGAGTAAAATACACTAGCGCCTCTGGCGGTGCTGGTCTCGTGAGCTCATCTGGGGTTGCATGAATTTTATATCGGTTCTTCGCGAGTGTCGGGTCCCGGTTATTAGTTCCTGATCCAGCTTTCCACGCTCGGTAATGGCGGCTAGCTGCTGTGTAAAAATCAATCGGTCACTGTACTGTTTGACACTACCCGGATAAAAAATATCATTAAAATATCATAAATTTTATTGTTACAACACCATTTAAAACATAATTTTTACCATTGAATATAATGGAATTTTGACAATAAAATCACATGAGAAATAATGGTTTCCCACGATAAAATGAATGGTAAATGGGACTTTTACAATTAAAAAGGGGGGTTGTTATGTATCTTTACAATAAAAAAATCGAAAATTTTCCATACAAAATTCGGAGCAAAACAATTGATTTTACGGTTCTTCAATGGGATGATTTCGAGCGACAAAACAATAGAAAACATTGTGTTTTAAATGTTTTCAATTACTGTTTCTATTGTTTTACAATAGAAATACAACAGGATTTAGAATACATTATACTCCAATATTACAATAAAATACAATAGAATTAATTGTTTTACAAATTATTTTATTTTCCTCCGGTTGTTTAGCATATCTTTAGACGAATCCAGCGCACTACTTTCAAAGTTAAGTGGGTTGCCTGTATCTGGAGAAAAATCCAACATCGGTTTAAAAAGCGTACTAACTTTGTTCCGAATAGACAATACCTATAGATATAAACCTGTGAAAAATGTAAATTATAAAAGAATGTCAGAAGAAAAGAAAAAATTACCTGCATCAGTTCTTATTATATCCCGTTGGTGAGATTGGCCAATGGTAGCCACTGAACGATCTTCAATCAGTGACCAGCAAGCAGCATTATTTTATTTATCATAAGCTTCATTTCTGTAAAGGTACAAGGATACATGTTACCAGGCATGTCATCAGATATTATGATGATAAAATTTTCATTTATTTTTTGTTCGGGATGAACCACTGCGTTCATTATGTACATTGAACTTTTTTAGTATAAGATTACGATTACCGGTGGTGAGTATAAACCGTTTGTCAGCGCAGTATCATTACTTGACACTTTACCGGTCGCTACTAAACGCGCTGCTAAAACAGTAGCGCAGCTGACAGGTGACCAAATTGACCAAATAACAGCGCTACTATTTGATGAACTATCAAACGTCGAACGTCACCGATACGGAATGCAGCCACCGAAATGATAACCGAAAATACCGAAAATAGTGGGCGATGCGAAAAAGAGTGACTAATCTAAAATAACCAAAATAACAGTACAGGGAGAGTGATCAAAATACTCGCGCCTAGTAATGATGCTCTAACGCGCTTCAACACTTTAGATACTCACCACGGTACAGAAGCCATAGTGATCTACCGCTTTCCCAGCAGCAGAAACTGCAATGAAAAAAACACTTTCTGCACCATACAGTTTCATTATTTTCATCTCTTCACTAATTATAAACAAAACTGTACACGCTCAAATGAATCCAGCCATTCTCCGAGTAAAATTATAAGCAAAAGTTTTTGTTCCCTTTCATTTTTTTTGAAATCAAATTTTTATTGCAAAACATTTCTAGACCTGCAACAAGACCTGCAATATAAAAATATATACTTGAGAATCGGTATAACATTTTTATTTATTTAACAAACAAAGCTATTGTAATTTTATTGTTTTCAATTGGGTTGTTTAGCAAAGAAAATATTAGGTTTTTCATTGTTTAATATAAAGAGCTTGCTTTTCTGATCTCCAACATATTTTTATTTTGTTTGTAAACCTTTTATTTACATTTTTATACAGCAAACAAAAAGCCATTTAAATCGATAGAATGACACTAACATTCATAGAATGACAGTTGGCCCATGCAGCATAAGAACAAATTTTAAGTCCCATATAAATTTAAAATGCAAATTAAAAATAGTTCCGGGGCTCCAAAAATTCTGAAAAATTGGGGTTATGCTCAGTTTTTTGTGCAGATTCAGAATATGTAAAAACATATATACCCCTAAACAACCCAATTGTTATTTCATCAATATAATAAATCCATGAAATATTCCAAAATTATATTAATTCAATAACATTAGACGGATTTCCAGATCATCCAAACCGAATACTTTTAAAAATTGTTTAGTCTTTGGATGAGCAATACTAAACATAAGCGAACAATAAAAATATAATAGAATATATCGGAAACATTTAAATATATTGTTATTTTAATGTACGTACAATACAGATCTTTTACAACCGTGAACATTTTACAATAAGCATACAATAGTTTGTATTGTTTGCCATACAATCTATTGTATTTCAATGGGTTATGTCATACAAGTTACTGTAAATTTTTATCCGGGTAGCTGGAGGAAAACTCACTGGCGTTTCTGGGTGAGGGGAAGGGAAAAAAGGCCTTTTCGCCAGTGAGTTTTCCTCCAGCTAGTGTCAAAAAGTACAGTGACTGATTGATTTTTACACACCGACAAGCCGCCATTACCGAGCGTGGAACACTGATAAAAAAATACACGTTCGATTCATGTTTTTCGGAATATGGATATTTTCAATCCGCTTACACCATCAAGTCTAGTGCAATCCACATCAACACGAAGTTCTTCGCACTCTCAGATCAAATGTCAATGTTTATGACAGAATCCATTACTGATACACTACATTATGATATGCATATCCATGAATATTCATAACAAATACACGTTCGACTCGTGTGTTTCAAAATGTGGACATTTCATTCCATGTTACACCATCATGTATGGTGTATTTCACATAACTGAGATGTTCTTCGCAAACACAATTCAAACATCAATGTAAATAGAAAATTCCATACTTGATACACCACGATGTCATATGTTTATCTAAAACATGTTATGAATCCATTCAAACGAATTTCAGTATGCATTTAGACGAACAATGTGTCATTATTTCAATAAAATCGCACATGTTCAAGTATGATTCGAAAGAGTTGCAATTAGCAGCTGTAGTGAACTAACTTTACATTAAATTTCACTTCTATAAAGAAGAAAAATACCATGTTTGATTATTTATTATGAACAATTTATTCGTGTTTCTATATAAATGTTAAATCACAAATGTAAAACGATAGTGGAAGGAAGGGGCAATTTATTATTCAGTAACCCGAGCAGTGACCAGGAGGGCAGAAGGCACTGAAAGCTTCCGTAAGATGTGGATGAGGCAAATAAATAAATAAAATAAAGCAAAACTCAAGGGGTGAGCCACTCGGCACAATGTGCCCGCGGCACAGTACGGCACACTTCCGGCACATCTGGGCACCCTTTCTGGATTTGATAGCTGAGCTGTCAAGCACGGTTGTCAAACCATCAGGTGTCAAAGTGTTTGAAATGAAATAAACATAAAACCACTCTTCTTAGGATGTTTCCGTGGTATCCGTAAGGCCAACGAGTACCTACTGAAAGATATCTTTCGGAACATTCTGAATTTCATGGGAAACCCTCATCACGACAAAAATGAAGCGGAAGAACGGCCGTATCTTTTTGGAGCTGTTCCTCCAGCTGCTGGGCATCGACGTTAACAACAATTCAGACAACGAAGGTAACATAGCGCTTCACTTCGTTTCCCAAGCTGGGCTCTCGGACATTGTAAAAAAGTTGACCATAAAGTGCCGGAGAAATACCTGCCCCAAAAAAAACTCAGTTTCACCTTATTAACGAAGGCTCCAAAGAATGACTCCGTATGCTAAGCTGCACCGAAAAAATTCTTTATATTGAATATATTTGTCGCACACATAAATTTTTGCAATTTGGCGACCCAAATATATGCAATTTGTACCCACACATAAATTCAATAACTGCATATTAGAGACCACACATACATTTTATTTGATTATAGATTATATTTGTACTTCGCGTGGAGAGTGGTTATGTGTGCACTAATTAGAATCATGAATTAAATTAATGGATTTTTGCCAATAAAAATGTGTGGAATTTTTGTAGTGTGGTATACTATTTGCTGGGCATCCTCGATATGCGGAAGACAGACGATAGACCATGTGCCCTCACATGACTGCTGCGACTAGGAGCAGCAGCATCGCAAGACAGACAGCCCACCAAAATGGGCTTCGTTGTAAATTCCACAATATATTCCCCTTCAAGCAACAAACAAGTTACCACGGAAGTGGATGAACGCTACTCAAAAATTTGGTACGGCCTTAGTCTTACCCCAGGAATAAGAGGATTATTAGTGACATACACCAAACAATACGGTAATCAAAATGTATAAGAGATGGCTGATTGCTTCGGAACCATCGCCGGAACCTATCAACCAGCAATGATGACGTTGATGACTGTTTCAGTAAACAACAACACGAAACATCTTGTAATCAAAGTTTACACATCTCGTTTTTAAATCAATATGTATATTCAAGTGATCAATTTGACCAGACTATATCCTGCATGGAGGATTTGATTCACCATCCGCAGTCACAGTCTCCCTTCCATGGTCTATGACCCTACTTCATCTTCTCTAAACCCAGTTTTATTCGTTTATGCATTAAAATATACAAATATAAAGTTATTCATAATTTTTCTCATAAAATTCTTATTTCTGTAAAGAATGATGACAACGTCGATTGTTACCAGCTAGCAGGTTCACATTGTTACTGTTTTCAGTTGTTTGCCGCCGGGTCCTCAGCCACTTTGAGATGTCCTTCCGATGTTGTTGAAAAGTACTTTTGGAACGGCTATCTGAAGAAACTATTCCGGTTGAGCATGCTATCGATCCATTGCGACAAAAGGTTCGGCAAAGTCGACATCGTTCCGAAGCACGTTCAAAAATAGTAGTTATGTGAATGATGGTCCGATCTCGTGCGACTGCTGACTGGCTGGAGGTTTTCCCAGATATTCGGGACGTTATGCTGAAGGTTGAAGACGGACATTGTAATCAAACTGTAAATTATCATTCATTTTTATGGAACTTACTTGTGGAACTAGTATTATGCCGGTCACTTGTGGTGATACCAGCCAGTCCCGATGGCAGTGATAGTCCTATGATGAGTTTCCGTTGTGGGTGGCGTAAGCGACGCACGGGTAGCGTAACTTTAAACATATTTAAATATGTCTTCCTGCGTGTTATATCCACTGAGGTCTCCGGAGCTGCCTGCGATATCAAACGGAATTAATTTACCTGCAAATAATGCTGCCGTTCGAAGCGTTCCTAATTTTGTTTTTTTTTTTCACAAAACGTAAACATTTCCCCGTGATGCCAAATAGCTAATCATAACCAGTGTGGCCAAAAAAAATATTTTTTTTCTCGGCACATTTCGGCACACTTCGGCACAGCATAAGGCACAGTGGGCACAATTAACTATTTTGAAAGTGTGCCGAGTGGTTTACCCCTTGGCAAAACTGCTAATTCAGGTAAACACAAGTACAATATTTGATTTAATTAATTTAAACAATATATTTATGAATGCCTACAAATCTACAAAGATTTTCTCAAAATCTACTTTATTTAACTTCCGTCTAAAATCGTTTGGCGTTGTAAGTGAACGAGAAAAAAGTCCATTTTTTGGTTTTCCAATTAATAATTTATTTCAATTGATACATCCGGAATGCGATTTCCTTTGGGTTTGAAATTAATACTAACACAAAAGAAAACTTAATGAATTTAATATATAAGTATAAATATTTCTCTACAGTTCTAAAGTTTTATTATTTCTAAATTAATGTTCTTTTCTGGACTAACCGGCTGACCCGCTGTGACTCCTCATTCACGTTTAGTTGCTTCTAATAATACTCACTTGGTCCTTTTTTTTATGTATTGCATGTTCCCTTCCTGCTTCTGCGGGTATCAATAAAGAGGATGACGTGATATTTACTGATATACGCCGAAGATGAATCCTCAATACCAGCTTCTTCCGACTACCCTTTACGATGTACGTACTTCGTGACGGTTTCCTGTTGGTAGGCATCAGCACCGAAGCGATCACGTTCATCGACACCAATTCTTTTAAATGGAATTTGAACTTGTTGGTTATCTGTGTGGATAAGAACCTGATTCATCGATTGCAGATGTCAGAAGATTAAAGCACTTACCTGCTCGTGAACAAACTCTTCGACCGCAGCTAGTAATGGTGTTTTATGCAATTCAGTTTTTAAATATAATAAATACAATCTCCCGCTTCGGCTGCAATTTTTATCAACTTGATCTCATTTTATTTTATAGGTCCGGAATGCGATTTCTGTCAGAGGTTCGAAAACCAACGAAAGATGCTTTCCTATGCTTCAACTGTTGATTCGTTGAAATTATAGCAAAAATATGTTTCTGGAAATGGAATTCGATCCGATGACGGAAATCGGACTCCGGACGATTATGCAATTATCATCATTATTTAAATATGGAAGAAACACTAAATTCACTCGTTAATACAAATGAAATTCAACACGATTATACTTCGATGTCATATATTAAACAAGTGAAAATGTCAAGTCAAGCAACCGAATTCTATTTGCTTTACACGTTAATACCTTGTGGTTTGTTTATAAACAGATGATGAGTTTCGGGTGAGCGATGTCATTTGTTTTACACGTGAAATTGATTTGCTTTGACAACATGCGCAAATTCATGTGTAAAACACACGGCCCTCTCGTGTATTTTTTTTATAGTGAAAGCTGGATAATCGTTATTTTTTACCGACTTTTAAGTATTTGACGATTTCAGATGATGACGTTAGTTTTTACCTAAAATTTAGTATTTCTTGACTTTGCAAAAAAAAAAGTGTTTTTTCCCCTCTCTCTGTTGTGCAGATCTTTTAAATCTCCTGCAATCGCTATTTCCTGTTCCTGCTACTGCATTCGTCAGGCTAATTTATTTACAATCGAAAATTGATGGTAAGTGGTGGACTGTTAAGGGCCAATTTTCGAGGACAATACAGGATTTTTTGTATATTTGCAGGAATCCGGAAGATGGCTTCCTGGAATCATATTCCTCCTGAAATCTAGTCTGAAACATTGAGGCGGCAGATCAGTGTCTAAAAACCTATTTACACATATTTACTGGGTGGTTTTAAACCAGTTCGCCATTGTAGTATGCGCACATCTTGCTGTGAGCACGAAAACACTCAGGCCCTGGGAAGTCATGAGAATTTCCCACCAGAAAAACTCCAAGACTGCCCAAGGATTCGAATCCAATAAGGTCTGTTTTTAAGAGTGCGATTTTCAATGATTTTTATAACATTAATTTTTATTACATTTATTTAACTACAGATAACACTGGATCAACGATTTGGTGCAACAGCACTCGGTTCGCGGATAAATTCCTCTATCCTCCACTGCGCCCAACGCTCGCCAAGTTTTTTACATATTGCCTACTTACTTAGCTCGTTGCACTTCCTATTATACCCGAGGTACTACCCGCATAGAAATAAATTGTAGACTGAATGGGTTAAATTATAAGTTTTCCATTCGGCATGTGATCATTATAAGCTGTACGATTCATGTACAATAATATCATTAATATTTTTATCGACCTAATCATATATAATTATTGACAGATCATACATGTGATAGTAATGATTACCAGAATGGGAAATGAAAAATAATTTGTGGGAAAAAAAATCATACATGATATAATTTCGTTACCCGACTGCATATAATGAAGTTTTTCCGAGGGTTTTTCATTTTCAGTGTAATAAATGTTTGTGAAATTTTTGCCAGCGACAGTTTTTTTTTCTCGATGCCGGTGAAGATCTGGTAAGGAAACCCAAAATTTAAACAGCATGTTATGCGTGCAAGTATAGTAGCTTTATTATATCTAAATATATAAAAAGGAAAGGAATCTTTTATTATATTTCACCCATTTTTGTTTATTTCCAGAATCATCCGGTTTCATCGACTACGCGGGAATACACCACTTCGAAAGCGCTAGCGGATTCATAAAATTTTCTAATCCGTAAAGATCTGCTTGTGAACCTTGGAAAGGTAAGAATCTGTAACAACCTTCGGTGTTCCGCGTGTAAAACTTTAAGACCTAGAAACGCCAAGGAAAAAGGAAACGTCTGCGTACGTTTTGACTGTTTTTGCATGGAAATACTTTCTAAATGTACGCAAACGTATCCATTTTACTTGGTTCTTAACATCGACCCAAAGCATTGATTGAACGGTATGCTAAAGATTGTGTCAGGATGCCGGAACTCAGATGGAGATATTAAAGAGTACCGCACGTAGGATACGTTGCGTTTGACAAAAATCTATCCAACGCATCCTTGTATTGCGGCATGACCTATCGCTTCCAATTATTGCACTTATGTCACTATGTCAGTTGGTAGTGATTGGTCCCTTAAATGTTATTCATACCTCCGTTCTGCTCATAATCTTTGGTATATCTTAAGTAACATTTTACTAGGTACTTCACGTGAGAGCAAGAGTGGTGCATATCTTGAAAAAAAAAAAATCGTGTGTATATCATGGTTCATGATTCCCACTATATTCCCACTAAATGGATGAATTCTTTAAATATAATTCACAGGTAAAGTTGTTGAGTGTTCCGTACACTAAAATGATCCTGAAAACGCACCTCAACGTATCCCGCCTTCCACCCTCGGTAATGGTGGAGACCGTGACTAGATCATCCGTTCACTGTACTTTTAGACGAATGTCGAAATATTGTTCTTAACTGCTATTCATGAATTCTTCAATAATTTTGAGAAAATGTATAAACAAACTTAGAAGATAGTAGAGAAGCTATATAAGGCAATAAACGAGAATAAATGAAAAATAATAGAACAAGTTTATAGTGTTGGCTTTTTATTAACTTATTAACTGAAAAAAGAAAGTAAATGTAAAATTTACACCATAGAGAGTGGTGAAATATTTAATATACATAGTATAATACAGTAATCGTATAATTAAATAATTATCGTACAGCGTTTGATTTGGATTAACAGTTGAATCGTTAAAAAATCGTACTATTGATCGTTTTCGTTGAATATTATCAAATACCGAATGATCGCATGAAACAAAAGTGAAGATAAACTAATTATTCATGGTAAAATTGCTTTGCAAAAATACATGCAAAAGTTGATGTTTTTGAATGGTAACGATACTTAACAACCCATTCAATGTATCATCAAAAACTCAAATATTATAAGGGTTATCGTAAATATCATTCATGCTATAATTAACGTACGGTATTTCGTATGATTCCATAAAACATTCAACAATAATTTTCTATACTCCAAAAACGATAAGTTGAAAAATAGTTGTATAATTTCATTTTATTCGGGTAACCCGGATCTGATGCGAACATGGAAAGCTTCCCAAGACAAATAATGGTTCATATCTTTCCTGAGACTATGTACCGCCAGATAGCCCCTAAAGATGTGCATCGGCACATTCATGCATTCCTCATCCCTAGCTAATATGTTCATCCTATTTAAGAATAAAAGAAATGATTGGAAGAACTGTTTTCTTATTGACAAAACACCGAATAAAAACCTAATAATAGGTAATTTTTAACGTTTTCACGAAACCAAAACAAACAACATTAACCTATTTTTCGGTAAAAAGTAACGTCCGGAAATCGGTAATTTTTAACGATCATTCTTGTTTACCACCATTACCTAACTTTAGGTAATCGATGATTACCTACATTTTAGGTATGTGCACACTCAGAAATAAAGAAAATCAAAATTAGTATGAAATTAAATCTTTTCAAGTATTTTTAAAAGTTATACATTACATAGTTTAAAATGTATACTAAGTACGTTTACTATTCATTCAATGTTAGCATTCAATGAAGGAATGTCCCAAAAGTATACTCATAGTCGTTCGGAGTGAAAAAATGGCGTGCTCCTGGGCGTGCTTCAACTTGCTGCATTAGAAAAAGCTCCATAGTTTTTTGCTTGCTACTTTAATTTTAACCGCAGTAACAAAAAAGTTTGGAGTGGTGATTATTACCAGCAGTGCACGCTAGTAAAAATAATTACTTGTGAAAGAAGCTTCTTTTGAAAGGAAGTAAATATCAACTTAGCACAAAGGTTTGTAATTCTACTTTCGTTAGATCTAGCAAAGAACATTTCTAAAAAATATGTTTCTATTTCTCCAAAATCTCTAGATGCATCAACTGCTTAAATACTCGACCAGTTTACTTCCGCAAACAGCAATGAGTTTATTTGATTGCTACTGCGATGGATTCCGGTTTCAATAAGTTGAAAACATTGCATGCCAAATTGATTCTGTCTCGTATTATGCGGTCAACAACGAACCATACTAAAATACCAATCAATTATACAAACCATTATTACTATATGTTAATATTATTCCGAATAAAGCATTCAACAAACTATTCTATCAGTTTGTATTATTCTTTCTCTTTATATTTTCAAAGCATAAACAAAAACCGAGAAACATATACTATTTGCAATTAAATATAAGTTAAACTATTCTAAATAATGCTTTTCTGCACTAAGCTTCGTTTTAGGCAAAGTTATACTAACCATGTATATCCGGTACTTATACGAAGCTGGGGTCAACCAGGCAAATAGTGATTTAGCATGGAATTTATACTATTTAGTTTTCATTTATCTCAGAGTGCACTTTAGTTCGATTATCGGTATTTTTTACCGACTTTTAGATTATCCTACCTAAGAGTGCAGCTGAAAGTATGCTCTTTTGGGAGAATGGGACTACCCATAAAAGGAGTAAAATTTGACGCATAAAAAGAATAAGTTTTACACACTTTTCCTGTTTTTATGCATAAATGTTATTCATTTGTAAATAAAAGATAGTCATAATTCTAGAGTGCTTTGAAAATAGGTCGTATGTGCAAAAGAGAGTCTCTCTTTGGATCTATTCTCTTTTGATTATTACGGAACTATACAAAAGTTTACTTCGAATTTCTTGGCAGATATCCAAAGACAATAGCTTTGTCTATCATGCTGAAGTGGAAATGTAGAAAAACATGCAAAACTAGCCGATATATTAGCGAAAGAGAGCGTAATCAAAGAGAATCTCTCTTTTGCACATACGACCTATTCACAAAGCAATCTAGAATTGTGCATAATATTAATTCCTTTTTGTGTGTAGTCCCATTCTCCCACGAAAGAGCGTACTTTGAAGTCATAATTGAATACTTTATAGTCATAATTGAATACTTTATAGTCAAAAGAGCATACTTCAAAGTCTTTTGTGTGTAAACTTTTTTAGCAGTGTGGAAAATGTGTACAAAAAAAAATCATGAAATGTATCAATCAAAATTACTGTGTGCTAGTAAAGTAATTTTACTCAAAATCGGGTTATTGGCCCAAAGTACGGTTTTGAGTGGAAACCACCCACTTTCGGGTAAACTTGGTTTGCAGTGTATAATTAAACAAAAAATAATTTAAAACAAAACAAACGCAAACGCCCCGCGTCGTAGTTTTCGATCAAAGAAGTTTTATTAAATTCCATTAATTCAGATCATCAAGTTTATAAATGGACATAACAACTAAAAGTAAGTTGGATATTATACATCAAAAATTCTATTTCATATCTAACTTTCACTCGAGCTTTCGCTAGACTTCATTGGTCAGTTGCCGGCGATTCGTCAAACTATCCGGGAGGCCAACTTCTTTGCAATTGATGGCGAATTCACTGGACTCACGTTGGATCAGAATGTTCTGCCCTTCGATACACCGGAGGAGGTGTACCTAAAGACGATCGAAAATTCGGCTGATTTCATCATCATCCAGCTGGGGTTGTGCGCCTTTCAGGTTCACCCGGAAAGTGGGAAAGTTAGCTACAAATGCTACAACTTCTACTGTTATCCGAAGGGACGCGTGCATATATTCACCTGTCAAGGAGAAAGTATGCGTTTTCTTGCCGAACACGGGTTTGATTTCAACAAGTTGTTCCGGGAAGGATTGTCTTACTGTGGCGAGGCGGAAGAGGAGCGACTTAGAGCCGAGTGTAAGGATAAGCAAGCACTACGAGCAGCAGCACTCGATGCAAAAGAAGAAGAAAACGGAGAAAATGATTCGCTGAACTTGGTTCCGGTTCCACCGGAAGAAGAAAAGTGGATGGGAGATATCAGCAAAAGAATCGACGAGTTCCTTAAATCGGATGAAAAGGATTGTACGATAACGAACTGTAATGGGTTTCAACGGAAGCTGGTTTATCAGATGATTGATTCACAGTTCAAAAAAGCTGTTTCTGCTTCTTCTGTTAGCTTGGAAAACGGTCACAAAGCCATTTTAGTTGAACGTAAAAGAACGAAGGAACAAGATCTTAAACTGGAGGAAGAGCGTGTTGTTCAGGAGAATGAAAGTTTGGAGCAAATGGTTGGTCTCTCGCTCGTTATGCAGGAGTTGTCAAAGGCGAAAAAATTAATCATTGGTCACAACATGCTGTTGGATTTACTGTTTGTAATTCGGCAGTTCTTCAGGCCGCTAACACCGAATTATCAGGACTTTAAGAAGGTCGTTAGGGAGCTTTTTCCTCTGTAAGTATTGATGATTTAGATTGTATCATAACATTTCTACTTACTGTTGCTCCGAGTATGACCTTTTTGCTCCGTTTATGGAATAGTTTCCTTAAAAATAATAATAATTCTTTTAACAGTAAGCTCAAGAGCCTTTGTGTTACCTACAAATCCAAAAGTACTATTTCTTGCGCATAGAATCATAGAAGCGTAACTGTATTGATCGATTCTCTTAATCAATTTTATATTTTGTTAATAATTCAATTGTTTCAACAGCTACAATTGTGATTGTTGATTCTGGTGCAAATGCATTCAACCTTTATCACACCAGACAATAAAATATTCGGAAAACTACTTCAATTCGCTAGAATCATAACAAAATCAACGAAGAGATATTAATCAATGTAGTTACGCCCCAATGATTCTAAACGCTAGATTTATTTGATTTTATATTTTGTACAGCTTTGTAATATTAGTTCGAGAAATCATGTAGTAGGTACTCATTGTTGATTTATGGATAGGCAAAAACAAATTATTGGAGTTGAGATTTTTGATATTGAGATTTTTTTTTAATTTCTAGGATCTTAGATACAAAATACCTATGCACAAATGGAGAAATTAAAACGCACGTTTACTCGTCAGTCTTGGGGCACGTATTTGAAGCAGTCAATAAGGCGCCCTTCAACATACCGGAGGTGATCTGCGAATCTGAGAATCACAAGTGTTCTACAGATCATATGAAACAGCACGATGCAGGGTATGATGCTTACTTGACTGGCATGTGCTTTCTGGGATTATCGAGTCTCTTGAAGGTTGACCTTAAGAATTTAACACGTGATCCGGTACTCAAGACTTATTTCAATAAGTGAGTTATTGACAAATAATCGTTTTTATTTTTTACTCCATTATTTATGCTTAATGATTTGCAGAATATTTTTACTACGTGTTTCCGAAGTAAACTATATTTACACACATGGAAAGGAGCGTAAGTATAAGAATAAGCGAATTATATAACACAATACTGTATTTCCAATTTATTCTCCAGCATCATTTTCACGAGAACACGTCTTCTTCGTTTTATTTCCGGAGAACTGGCGCCATGTTGACATTGTGAATCGCTTCCGCGACTATGGTCAAGTGCACGTAAAATGGGTCAATAGCACTTCTGCGTTTGTCACTCTACACAATCGTGACTACGCCAGTCACGTGATCAAAAGCATTGACAAAGCGAACATCTCCATTTGCACTCTAAATCAGTTTAAGGCCAAACAGCAAGTATTGTCCTCTCGAAACCATTTTGATAAACAGTATAATATTCGAATGTTTTTTTTTTTCGATAGTCGGCTGGGGTTAAACGGAGACACGATAGTGATACTGCCGACCCTGGACACCTCCATTCTCATCACCGGCAGCGAAAAGGCAAAACCGAAAAAGAAGAAAAATCGGCAGCGCTAGTTCCACCGAAGGTAACTGCGGACGAAGTGGCTTTATTCGGTTCGGCTAGTAAACCGAAAAAGGCCAAAAAAGGACCCTTTGCGGATGACGATAACTGGTGAGCAATTTCATGTTAAACGTTGTCAGTACCTATATTTTGTATACAGGCTTGACCGTTTTATTCATAAACTTCGCAAATCTGTTTTATATAACCTAAGGCGCTCCGAACATGCAATAATACACCCAGAGATTTTTTTTTACACGCTTGGTATTTATTAATCACCACCTAAATACCACCTGAATTTTCTTTGATTTTTTGTAGTTTTTTTTTTATAGGTAATCGACTAAAATCAAACGTGTAAAAAATGAACTTGGTGCATGACACTTATTCTCTATTACGTACGTTTCGTTTTCTTTTCAATATCTTCCTTCTGGCATAGCCCCCTCCCCTCGGATATGTGATCTTGATGCGATGGGTGGGCTTACGCCATTAGCACTGAGATGGCAACCAAAGACATATCCTGTCGTAGTAGTATCACATGTTGACTATTTTTGTTTGGTGCCGCCTCACATATCTGGCATTGATGCACTGATTCAACGCATGTGCATGTGATCCAACGGACATCGTGTCTTGGAGCCTTGAATGGTAGTGCAGTCAGGCAGAGGCCTTTTTCATCAGTGATAATGATGTGAGTTCTCTTCTTTTCGGCAATACTTTTCTGATGCGTTCCCTGTGATGCTGAGTCGTAGCCATGCTTACATTTAGCTAGCTAAGCATTTATTGGAAAACAATGTATTCAAGACATTCGTAGGGAATCGACTGTTGGATTCACTGATTAGAAGTTTAGAAATAGAAGTTTTTCAAAACTAGGAACGTGGCGCCAGTTTTATTTTGTTATGCCTCAAGAGCAATAATAAAAAATACCACACATTATAATGATGGTATATGAACAATCTTATGACGGCTTCATTCTCGATAATGTTTACTAAAAGCTAGGGAATAGGCGTGATGAAGCTTTACTTTGCCACCGAAAAGTGAATCCTATAGCTGACCTGGATTAGAACTTGTCATAAGACGAGTTTGTACAATCCCATTTAATTCCATCACTTAATTGTTCCTTGACAGATACGTATTTCGACCTCAACAGTAAGGCCGTCTTCAGTGTCTCGTATTTGACTCGACTGGACACAGAAGATGGCCTTACTATTGATGTCGAAATACGTATCTGTCAAGGTACAATTAAATGGTGGAATTAAATGGGATTGTACAAACTCGTCTTATGACAAGTGAAGGCATTCCACTAAAAAGCTCAAAATATTTTTTTTAACTGGATTAGAACATAATAGAACTGTTGCGAACGCAACGAGAGGAAAAGAGAGTTCCGTAATTTTAATCGTTGTTTATTGTCGCGGCGGTAAGCGCAGCGATTAAAATTTTCCTATAATAAAGCTCTAGTTAGGATTCGATGTAATTAGCTTAGCATTCTTGTACTTACGTTTGTAAGTTTTCCTTATTTTGTGTAATTGAATTCAAACCTCCCTAGACTATGAATACAGATGGCCCAAATTCTTCTATAAAGTTGCTGCTAATAAAGCCGTTATAAGAATCTGAAAGGTTATTCTAATTAGCTGTGACTCTACATTATGATCACTGCATTCTCACTTCTTCTGTGCAGGTTTAGATTTAAATAGCATAAGTATATCACCAAACCTGATTATAACTGACTATGTATCCAACAAAAGTAACATTATTATAGCTTGTCATCGTGTGTCAATTATCATAAACATTTGGATGTCATTCGCAACAAGTACAGCGGTCAACTTCACTATTAAGGTAAAGAGACAATGTAGGTGCCGTGTATCAGCTAGGGTGTACGCAACAGTCCCCCCCAGTAATTGGACCCTGGTTCGACTTACTTCAATAAATGCACCTACGTTGGGCACATCTAACATCCCGATGAACAGATTGTTCTACTTGTCTACTCCTCCTGTTTGTTTGCTTTTCATTGAGTCGAAGGTCTTCAGCAACAAAGGGTCCTCCATGCTTGAGGGGTCTTGCAACATCTCTGCACCACGGACCCATCTTAGCAATAGATCGTGGTAGCTTCCCCGAAGTTGAATTACTTGACGACGAAGGATGTTTGATTTTTTGATGTTTTGAAAATGTCAGTGTGGTTGGGTTTTGCTTCTTGGTGAATCGTTGCTTAGATGTCGTGTTGATTTCTACAATATTTTGTTCGATAGGTTTTCTGGCCACGACATGCATGTTTCCGATCAGTCGGTAGGAATGAGAACAAACATGAAAATTATGCGGTACTGCGCACGGTTTAGTCTCATTAGTTGATGAGTGTTTTCCATACACCGTCCATCCCAGGCGCGTTCTAACCGCTACAGGTTCGTGAAGCTCTCCTTCACGACTCTCTAGTATGTTGAGAATCCTCACGTTGCTTACTCCAATCAATAGTTTAGGCTGTACGTTGTGATAAGATTCAATGTCTAGTCCTTGCAGATGCGCATATTTTCCCGAAAGTTTCCGCGCTGGCAAGGATTGAGAAGGCAATTTTAGTTCCTTCACAGTATAAACCTCCGTAAGGTTGTGTTGGCTACTTGTGTTACGTGTGCCAGATATATCGAAAGATACGATTGTCGCGTCTTTTTCATAACGGCAAGTGTCTCCCGTCCATCGTAAACATAATGGATGCTTCTTACCATTAAGCTCCAATTCTTTTGCCAAACCTTCCTCCATTAATGTTAACGAAGACCCACTGTCTAACAATGCATACGTATGCAGCTCAATTCCATTGTTGTATAGGATTACCGGAATGTACTGAAACAACACATCTTTTTCACCTCCTTGATGTGTATTGCACGACTCGGTAGCTTCAGATTCATAATCGGTATCTGGGCTTCTGCTAATTTCGGTCGACACAGATGGTGGTCTCCCTTGTTTGTCTTTCGAACTATTGTGCAACAAACGATGGTGCTGTGTCTGGCATCCGTTTATCCCACACGGTTTAGACGTCTTGCACGGTCCACGGTGGATGGTCAAGCAGTTTCGACAAATTTTAAATTTACGAAGCGTGTCCCAACGAGTAGAAAGGCTGTACGAAAGAAACCGTTTGCACTTGTCCACTGCCGCACAACTTCCCTGGCAAACGAGACACTCGTTGCCAGTGTCTGCTTGATTTATTTTCGGAGTAGATTCAGAATGAGCATTTAGAAATCCATCTTCTCTCCTTCCGCGGCGAAGTTTATTGTCCACTGCTACCGAAAACTGCGGCATTGTCACTGTGCTCGCTGCCTCCGCCAACTTATACAGCCATTCGCTAAACTCAGACAAAGTTACGGAACGAAGTGACTGTCGATGGGTTGCCCAGTTCAGACGAATCATCGGAGGAAGTCGATCGGTTAAGCTCTGTAGAAGCGTGAGATTACAAAGGTGTTCTTCTAAATCGCAAGCTTTGACTGTGGCCACCATGTTACGCACAGCCAGCGCAAAGTCGACAAGCGACGTGAGGCGATCTGCTTTAGGGGCTGGAAGACTATTGATCTTCTGCATTAGCGAATGAACTATAATTTCTGGCCGGCCGAAGAGCATCCTCAGAGTAGAGATAACTTGATCCAAGTTATTAGGATACAATAACTGACACCTTACCGCTTCTAGTGCCTTCCCTTTTAAGCACCTCTGGAGTCGAATCATATTCTCCTCGTGTGTGAGTCCACAAAGATGTGTCGTGTTTTCAAATGTGGCAAAAAATAGTGGCCACTCCTCAGGCTCACCAGTAAATATTGGCAGCTCTTTCGGCACGGCATGGCGAGCAGCAATTTGACTTCCATTCAGCAATGTCAAGCCTCCTATTGCTGTATGCTCATCCTGGAACGCAGACGGATAAAATCCAAGACCAGTTGAAGGCATATTACTCGTTGACGGGACAAAAGCAGAGACGCGAGCCCGATGATCACCGTGGGGATGAGAAAAAGTCGGAGCGCCAGTGAGATTGTCAGTTTGTGGTTGTACTGTTGTAGCTTCATGGTGACGCACAACAGGAGGAAGACGAAACCTGGGAATATTCGGATGTTGATTTGTCTTCTGCGTGGAATTCCAGTAGCATCCAATCGCACGTTCAGATCGCCTGAACGATTTGATGGAATAGCCGATTGTTGGCATTGCACTATAGGCACAAATGGTGATGCGGCACTGGTGCTGTTCCGTGGTAGGTAGTGCAGGGACTTGGTTGGTATACACTGGTGAAGAATGATATACAGGAACAGTATCGCAATGCGGATGATTAAAACGGTGATTTGCGTTTGCTGGCGAGTCTAATAACAACTGGAACCTACGCCTTAGATACCGCAGTTCAATGGCTTCCTGCTGCTCCAAGAATTGAATTCGTAAATCCGAGGGTAGTCTATTAACGAGATCGTCTTCTGCCATCACGTTTCTATCTTCCACAACCTCGGCGAGAGGATAAAGTAAGCCTTGTGAACGGGTGGCACATTGCAACGTAGATGACAGAACAGTGTGCGCTTCATGTGCTTGAGGAAGGGGGGTTGGAGTACGAGAAGGAGGCACTGGTGTCGCTCTCTGTGAACGTTCGATGAGCACTTGTGGTGATGGTGCATTTTGAATCATTGAATTTCGGGAACGTGGTGTTGGTGGCATTCGCGGAGACAGCAGTGATGAATGTATAGGTGGTTCATCTGTGATTGCATTATGCGGAGACGATGGTGGTGGCAATTGTGGAGCCGGATGGGTAGATGCTGAACATTCTGGACAGCTCCATGGACGATTGGCCACGTCTTCGTTGACACCGACGCAATTGAAGTGAAACCACTCATCGCACTGGTCGCAGCACACCATCTCGTTGGGTTGTCCGACGTTTCGCGGTAAAACATTCTGCGGTAAACCCTTTCGCGGTGTACCATTTCGCGGTCTATATCATTTGGCGGTAATCTGTTTCGCGGTTTATACAATTTGGCGGTATTCCATTTCGCGGTATATAAAATTTCGCGGTTTACAATTTCGCGGTGCTCCGTTTCGCGGTATTCAAGCTTAGCTTATCTTTTTACCTTTTTTTTATTTTTAAGAGTTCGCCCTTGGTAGAAATACCAACTCTTAATTTCCTCTTCTTTCTATGATCGTTTCTTTAAAGCGTTTCCCTTTCATTTTTTCATGCTATTTCCAAAATAAAATTTATACATACTTGTCAATATGATGATTAGATGTGTGAACTTTGTCATCAAGATACACTAATGATAAAGCTGCTCGCTGTTTGTTTATTTATTTTGGTAGAACTCAGAAGATGGAATGACTAAAAATTATTCATAAGGCAAAATGTATCTTCATTAAATGTTAGCCGGTATTAGGCGAAATATCATGTACTGCCTTCTTTAAATGTTCGCATTATCGGTATAAGGCAAATTGTGATGTTTCGTATTCTTTAAATATTTGCATTTATCCGGTATAAGGCAAAGTGTGTTGTTTTGCTTTCTTCAAATGTTTGCATTTGCCCGGTATAAGGCAAAATCTGTTGTTTCGCCTTCTTTAAATGTTTGAATTTGCCCGGTATAAGGCAAAGCGTGTTGTTTCGCCTTCTTTACATAGTTGCATTTGCAAATATGTCTTGCATCTAAATATGTTTTTGTTGGGATTTAAATTTAAACAAGTCTGGTGTAAGCTCAATGATTATTCGCTTTACATTAAAATGAGGTAAATTTAGAGGCTTTTCAAAGCTAAAGAACACATTATTGTGCTACTTGTAACATTAGTAAAATTAAACCTGCGAATTGGTATTGACCGCGAAAAAGTTCACCGCGAAAAAGTTCACCGCGAAATAGTACTAACCGCGGAATGGTATACCGCCAAATAATATAAACCGCGAAATGTTATACCGCGATATGATCCGAACGCGAAGTTGCAGACCGCGAGCTGGTACACCGCGAAATGGTTAACCGCGGAATGTTTTACCGCGAAATGTCGTACAATCATCTCGTTGTTATCGGGATGGTTACAGAGTAAGCATGTTTGCAGCAGGCTATCTCGAGGCACCTGATTTTGTCTGGGCATTATATAACGATCCAAAAAACGAAAATTTTAAGATGTTGCGAACGCAACGAGAGGAAAGAGAGTTCCGTAATTTTAATCGTTGTTTATTGTCGCGGCGGTAAGCGCAGCGATTAAAATTTTCCTATAATAAATCTCTAGTTAGGATTCGATGTAATTAGCTTAGCATTCTTGTACTTACGTTTGTAAGTTTTCCTTATTTTGTGTAATTGAATTCAAACCTCCCTAGACTATGAATACAGATGGCCCAAATTCTTCTATAAAGTTGCTGCTAATCAGGGATGCCAGGGGATATTTTCAAATGTCTTCACAGTCGAGTAAAAATGTCTTCAAATGTCTTCAATATCAAAATTATGATTATCAGTGAGAAATTTCAAAATCCAACAGGCTTGTAATTTCAAGCATCTCCTTGTTTCTTGTAGCATTTATTTTTTAACACTCAAATGAATTATTGGCAGTGGCTGATTTTCTACTCGCCGCTACCACATCCAGGCGCTATAGTATATGCGTAAAATAGCCAGCAGGAGTTGTCCGCCAGAAATTTGTATGGCGAAAGACATCTAATGCGGGTTTTCTCAAAATTAGAACTTTTCATGAAAAACTATTTGGTACCGGTTATGTAGAAAGGTGTCCGCTACTACGCCTACCAAATATTTTTTCGATAATGGTGCTTAATTTTGAGAAATCGAACCTTAGATGCCTTTCGCCATACTGATTTTAGAAAGTTAACTCCTAGTGTGCCGCTTTAAGCACGCTCAAAGTAGGCGATTCATTGTTAGAATTCAAGAAAATATTCCTTCCTTTACGAGTCAGGGCGGATTTTTTTAACTGAATTTCCATGTGGAATTCTTCTGAGTTTCTTTTTAAGAATTCTTCGAAGGATTCGGAAGAATTTACCGTGAAATACCTGAAGAAACTTCCACAAGATTTTCTGAAGAAATTTCTGGAAGAATTTGTGAAGGAACTTCTGGATAAACTCCTGATGGATTTTTCGGAAGAATTCCTAAAGAAACTCCTAAAAGGTACGGAGGAATTGCTGTTGGAACATCTAAAGGATTTTCTGAAGGAACTTCCAGATAAACTTCTAAAGGAACTTTCGGGTGAAATTCTAGTTCCATTAGCATGGAACTTGCAGAGGAATTGCAGGAGAACTTTCAGAAGGATTTCCGGAGGGATTTTCTGGAGGAATTCCGGAGGGATTTTTTGGAGGAATTACTGAAGGATTTTCTCGAAGAATTCGTGAAGGATTTTTCTGAGCAATTTCTGAAGGATTTTCCTGACCAATGAATTATTGGCAGTGGCTGATTTTCTACCCGCCGCAGTCACAGCCAGGCGCTATAGTATATGCGCAAAATAGCCAGCATGAGTTAACCGCCAGAAATTTGTATGGCGAAAGTCATCTAACGCGGGTTTTCTCAAAACTATGAACTTTTCATGATAAACTATTTGGTACCGGTTATGTAGTAAGGTGTCCGCTATTACGCCTACCAAATATTTTTTCGATGAAGGTGCTTAATTTTGAAAAATCGAACCTTAGATGCCTTTCGCCATACTGATTTCAGAAAGTTAACTCCTAGTGTGCCGCTGTAAGCACGCTCAAAGCAGGCGATTCAACTGAAAAGATTTGCTTGCAGTGGAGCTCCTGAAGAAACTTCCGGAGGAACTTCTGGGCAACTTTTTAGAGGAACTTCCTGAGGCATTGTTGTAGGAATTTCCGAAAGAATTCCTGGAGGAAATAACAGAAAAACTCCGGAGTATAATTTCAGAGGTATTATTGGGGAATCTTTCGGCAACATTCTTGGAGAATCATCAAGAGGAATTCCTGAAAAAACTTCCGAGGGGATTTTTGGAAGAATTTCCGAACGAATGCCTGCAGTTTGCAATTTGTGGAGGAACGACTGGAGGTACTTCCGACGAAATTCTTCGAGGATCGTACGGAGAAATTTCTGGACGAAGCTTTGGAGGAGCTGCTAGAAATATTTCTAAACGAATTTCTGGAGAAATTTTCTGAAAAATCTCTGAAGGAATTGGCGGACGAATTCCTGGAGGAACTTCAGACGGAATTACTGGAGAAATGGAGGCTTTACTGGAGAAATTCTTAGAAGGATTCTCAGATAAAAATCTGGAAGAGTTTCCAAAAGTATTTCTAGAAAATATACCAATGGAATTAAAGGAAGAGTTCAACGAGAAAGTGTAACGATTGTCGACTGAACTTTCTACTGAGTCTTTAAAAACTCTGGCGGATTTTTATGAAATTTTTCTGATTTTTTATCAAATTATTTACGTGGCAATTGTGAGAAATAGTCATACAACACCAGAACAATTTTAATTTCTTGCCGACAAGCGTAAGAATTTTCGATCTTGGATACTAAAGAAAATTTACTGAGAAAATTGAAAATAATTTCCTGTTGAAATTTAGAACTTTCTGCAAAACTGTGGTACATGGAAAATCCGAAGAGACATTCCTAAAATTTCAAATACAACTCGGGTACATCCCACGACAATTTAGATAAATTTCTTGTGGAAATGAAAAATAATTCATTGTGGGAGTTAGGGAGTTAGAACTTAGACAAAATCTTGTGGAAATTGAGATGAATCTCCCGTTTAAATTTTGGAGTAATTCCTTCATTTGCCCATACGGTAATTATTATAAATTTCGAAGATAATTTGGAAAGAATTTTCAATTTCAATCCTTTTGAATTTTACAAGAAATTCCCCATGCTCCTTATTTCACGGGAAATTATTTTTTAAAACGATTTTTCACTAAAAAATATTTCTTAAACTTTCAGAAAATTCGAAGAGTTCTTTAAAATCCATTCTCATTCTCGACAGGTATTCTGGAAATACCGATTACACAGAGAAACAGACGTCTTACTCATCGTTCCATCGTTCACCTTTTTAACGGTTGTTAATTTTTTATTTGTAGGTGATTAATCGGCCCCCTATGGCGCTTCGATGGATTTTGCTAGTGTTTGACTTTTGCGCACCACCGCCATTTGGTTGCGGCTTGGCCACGCTCAGTGATTTTAGCATTGAAAGGCAATGCTTCCGTGACGATGATTTTGATTACATTTTGTTCTAAGTGAGACGTCTGTTTCTCTGTGCCGAAAAGTTCAGATGAATTATGAAAAAATAAAAAATAAATGTTCTAGCCCAACAGTTGAATAGATTTAATCAAGTGATTGTAGAATTCAGTCTTTTTTGCCGTTTAGATTAAATTAGATCGGTCATTGCGTTCTGATGTAATGATCGAAATACCTTTTTAAGAAACACGTCGAAAATGCCACCGCTACCTAGGAAAATTTAAACGAATGCTGCAATCGCAAATTTTTGAACCAGCACACAACTAAAAAAAAGCACGTTTGACTTCTAAAATGTGTTGCAGTTATCAACCTTATCAACCGGCTAGTGTAAATGTGTTTTGGCGTATAAGATTTTTAGTCCGGGACATTAGTTTATTATGTATAACTTTTGTAATATTTATATTCTCTGCATATAGAAGTCGCAGAATTTATAAGTTAGTAATGAAATTATATTTTCTATTCACTGGCTTATTGTTGTTTTTTCCCCTTTATTTAAGTGATTTTAAATTTTAAATTTAAATTCATCACTAGCTTATTGATTGTCTTCAAGTACCTTTAAATAGGAAGAAATATTTTGAAAAGTCTTCAAAATGTCTTCATGAAATAAATGTCTTCACAGAGATTCAAATGTTTTCAAATTGAAGACATGTCTTCAAATCTGGCATCCCTGCTGCTAATAAAGCCGTTATAAGAATCTGAAAGGTTATTCTAATTAGCTGTGACTCTACATTATGATCACTGCATTCTCACTTCTTCTGTGCGGGTTTAGATTTAAATAGCATAAGTATATCACCAAAACTGATTATAACTGACTATGTATCCAACGAAAGTAACAAATTTAACGTTTAATCCACTATAGAATACAATGATTTCATTCCTCGATTATAGCTTGTCATCGTGTGTCAACTATCATAAACATTTGGATGTCATTCGCAACAAGTACAGCAGTCAACTTCACTATTAAGGCAAAAGGGCAATGTAGGTGCCGTGTATCAGCTAGGGTGTACGCAACAAGAACTAAAGCTAATTGTTAGATCAGGACAAAGTTATAGGCAACCTATGATGAAAAAAATGATGATAGAATGAAATAAATTCTTAAACAGTTTCTCTTTTTACATGATATATCTTATATTGAGTTTGAAGTTACGACACAGCTTGAGAACATTGACGAAACAATGACTTAGGTGAACAAAGTTATTTGACGAACGCATACCCTACACTTAGAACAAACATAATTAATTAATTTTCATTCTGCATAAATAAGTTATAAAATAGAACTCTAATACGCAATATATTTTTATATTTTCAATATGGTCACTTAATACTAAAAACACCTTTGGCTTTTCAAACCACCAAACCATCAAAATAGCTGCTTACAAGGCAAAAGAAGAAGACATTGCATTTTAAACATTGCTTTTAAAAACTAAAAAAACGTTGTACTGTAATTTTTTTAAATTATCATTTTAACCTTTGATCATTGACTAGTTTGTATTCCATTACATTTTGCATTAGTGTCGAGTCGATTCCAAATCCGAACCTTACTTCATCCCTTCCTTATCCTACCCCATGGCGTTCAAGTGGTCTGCAAGGACTTTTCTGTCATTACCCTCTCTATTATCGGCCTTGGATTGACTTGCGCTCTCATTGCCCCACCAAACGCTGCAAAATGAAAATGAAATGAAATATTTTAACTAATTGCATATTATTCGGCAACTCGGCCGTACGAAAACCATGGTTTTCGTACGGCCGAGTTGCCGAATAATATGCATTTAATTGTAATCAAGTGTCGGTCTTTCGCCGTCATTAGTCGTCTGAGTACACGCGACCGCTTACGTAAAGGCAATCAAACTCATCAAATGCTTTAGCCAAGCAAGCCTTTGGCATAGCAGAGTGCGATTGAATTCGCATTCTATACCGTCCCGCCCAGCCCGTTACTGGGGGGCATGGAGTGCGATCCTCTCGTTTAATAAACAATGTGCACTCGCTTGACTGTGGATATACAATAGTAAAGCACATGTGGAGATTGGACAAATCAAGCATCCGAAAGATATTCAATTTGCAAAAAAGAGAGCTAACCGCGGTGGATGTTGGTACTCGGATTCTGATGGCTTTTCCGCAAACGTGACCTTTAAGTGGTCTTGTTGTGTAGGGGTTATCACGCCTATCTAGAGAGTAGGAGGTTGAGGGTTCGAGTCCCTCCAAGACACGTGGATTCTTTTTCGCAAATTTCACATCAATTTGTCCATTTCGAAACATGCTGTGCATATGCACAGCCAAGATATTTAACAAATGAAATATCTTCCTTCTGGCATAGTCAGCCAGACTGTTCTGCAAATAAATTTTGCTCGCACTGTTCCATGGAATATCACTTTCAATATGACATGATTGAAAGTGATACTTAATCGTTTCGTTAATCCGTTAACGTTAATTTTAACGATCAACGATATTTCCGTTAACCTTTATGAAACGTTAATCAACGATAACGGTAACGCTCTCCGTTAATTTAACGTTAACGGCTGCGTTATTTTACACGTTAATGAGCTGTTAGAACTCAAATTTCAATGAAAACTGCGACTTTTGCAGATTTTGTTCTTTTACTGGCAAGAGTTTTGAGAGAGAGAGAGAGAGTTTTGTCAACATATGTAAAATTTTGACATGAGGCGATTTGATATACAAAAGAATTTTACAAATAAATTTAAGATCATGTAAAATTTGCTTTCCAATAATAGAACATCATTATTCATCTACGTTCATTAGTCAGATGACGGTAATTTGTCACAAGATAACAATGTATTTTAAAAGGGACTAGGAGACCCGTCGAACTTTGTTTCGCCTAAAATTGATTTATTCTCTGATTAGTTCTCGAGTTATGCAGAAATTAGTGTTTCATTTGTATGGGAGCACCCCTTTCCAAAGAGGGGAGGGGTCTCGTACCATCTTAAGAAGCTTCCCTGGCCCCAAAAACCTCGGCATACAAATGTTTGAGCTGATCGGTTCAATAGTTTTCGAGAAAAACAGAAATTCATTTTATGAATACAGATTTTATCAAATTATCAATATTATTAACTCATAAACCCGGATTTTGTATCTAATGTAAGATGTAGCCATCAAACTGTATTCATGACATATATGTCATATATATGTCACATATATGTATTCATAACTATATGCCCAGTGAAAGATTATTTCGCTTAGTATTTTCAATAGATGGAATAAACTGATACACTTTTCTCATATTCATGCATTTCGCAGAACTGTATTGTATTTTCATTTCTAGAAGTTGTCAAGTTTGGTATCCACGAATGCATCTAACACCAGCAGCCTACACCTATGTTTTAGCTGCACGCATATTGAGTGAGCTCCTGAAGGTGTACAAGTTGTCATTTCATTAGTTCCAACCGCAAGTTATTTTTCCATGATAATCCTTGATCTGACTTGAATGGGAATATTAATAAGTCTGTCATTGGCTTTTCCTTGGTGAACTATGATTGAAAATGATAAAAAATTTTGACCCATGGATACCGCATTGGCTTAGAAACGTCCTGATTGTTTATTGGGCAGGAGCTAAGGAGAAAAAGTAACGAGCAGATTATCGATGTCCGTTGACGTTGAATCAACGCATCCCGTTAACGTTAACGTTACAATCCAAGTAGTTCAACGCAACGCCGTTGACGTTGAACCAAGAGAAAATTAACGACAACGGCGTTAATCGTTAATTAACGTTAACAACCCTGAATTTATATACTTGTGAGTTAGTGAAAGAACGTCTGGTCTGGTGTAAGCTTGAAGTTGGAATGAAAATTTATTGGAACTGCTTATACATAGTAAACAACAAAAGATATTTTAGTTACTAGATAAAGATTGTCGCTGTCGTCGCTGTCCGGAACATCTTTGCTGGCGAGGATGATAGGGGAGCTAAATGTCAAAGAAGGAAAATCCATACGATTTGACAGGTATGTACCACACATGTTTCGGACAGCAGAACAAAGGGAACCGAAGCGACAATCTTTATCTAGTAACTAAAATATCTTTTAACAACCAAGTTTCTAGGGTTAGCTATATACATTAGTAAACTACAAAGATTACTCAGTTATCTCAACACTCCTCCTTAGTTTACTATCCCCAAATACGTCCGGAAAATCTCATACTTCTGCTTGGAAAGAATCTTGGTGAAACCATCTGCTGGTTGTTGATGTGATGGGATGTAGTGTAGCTCAACATTTCCGTTTTCCAAACTGTCCTTGACAAAATGATACCGTATTGAAATATGCTTGGTCTTGGGGTTGAATCCTTCGTTTTCAGCAATACACATCGCGGATTGGTTATCACAGAAAATTGGAATCCAGGTTTTTACGCTAGCTATAAATTAACAAGGGGTGAATCAAATTTGACATATACCGTGAACTTAATTCAAAGTAGGATATCTTGGTAGCCATGAATTAGATTCTATGTTTCTGTCATATTTGCTAACATCAAAATAACTATGTTTGGAAAAATTAGTGCATGTTCTAGAGAATAAATTTGTATTTCGTATATACTACTTAATATGCAACTAATTTAAATATTTCCAGGACTCTGGGACTTCTGCAATGTGTTAGGCGGCGATGATTGAATTTTAGTGGTTTTAGGTGGTATGTGATCAACAGCTGCGAGCAATCCACAAATGAAAGGCCTAGATCGTTTCGCAACACCCAACACGCCACTATGGGAGCACGAAGCTCCCTCTGATTGATCTGGAAGTGGGCTGTTCATGTAGCGGACATGTTGTAGTTTCTGTGAATCACAGATAAGGTCTGCCTGCATGATTGAAATCCCCATGTGACACCACTCTTGACTATAGTGAAGTAAATTATTTTCCCCGTGTTCACGAGATGAGCCAGCCAAGGGCCGAAAGTCTCGTTAATAAAGATAAATAATAATAATGTTTTCCCCCTATTACTGTTTTAAATTCACTTGCAATAGGTACTAGTACCCATCGTGATGTTTTTAAATCGTTTCTTAAAATGAGTTATGAGCTATTTACATTTTTCTGAGGGTTTCAATCCATTATTCTTCCCATAGTATGAATTTCTCATACATTTTCCTTAAGTGTGGAATTTTATATAATTTCAGAAAGCCTTTTCCTTCCCCTTCGTAATCAATGCATATTGTATTTTACCAGGGATTAAAAAAAAAGTTCGACATAAGCCAACTTCCCTCTCGGATAATTTAGTAGATGCAGCATAGTCAGAATGATGCTGAAAACCTTCAAAAATATCGAGAATTGTACACCAAGAAGCATGTCAAGCTCGTCTTTTATGGACACCTAAAATAAGTAAATGTTTTTAAAATTAGAATATGTTTCTAAAGAATCAATTGATAGAAATATAAAAACCATTTTAGGAACATGCTCTAATTTCGAACCAAATTTGGACAGTTCAATGTTTTCATTAAAAATTTTTAACTAGTCACAGATTGCTAAGATCCATTTATGCAAATTATAGTGAAAAATTATAGTGGACACAGTATGTGTCAAAAGGGGTGATTCAAACCATTATGGCACTGTCGCGTAAAAAGCTGGATTGACCGTTGGCTTTTTATCTCCTGTAATAACTGTTTCCACCATAGAGCTTCTTGTATCGTGCGAGAAAGCGCTACGTACTCTGCCTCGCATGATGATAACGCAACTGACGTCTGCCTTTTAACATTCCAGGAAACTGCTCCTCCCATCATTTTGAAAATATAACCTGTAGTCGACTTTCTGCTGGAAGGATCTCCTCCCCAATCCGCGTCTGTATATCCAGTAAACAACTGATCACCTTTATTATATTCCAGGCTGTAATGCGAAGGTATCGCATGATTCGTTTCACAGCTTCCCAGTGACGATGACCTGGATTACTATTGAACTGACTGATATTGTTTACTGCCAACAAAATATCTGGTCGCGTGCCATGAGCCAAATAAGTTAAACATCCTACTGCCTCTTTATATGGAACATTCTTCATTTGTTGAATCTCATCCAATTTACTTCCTGGGTCAGCTGGAGTTGCCACAGGTCTACAGTTATCCAAATTGAATCGTTTCAACACATCCTCAATATAATGTTTTTGGTTGAGCCGTAATATTCCTTTCGTCCTATCACGAACGATTTGCATGCCTAGACACAATTCAGCTTCCCCGAGATCCTTCATTTGAAAGCGATTGTTCAGGAATTCTTTAAGTTGCTTCTTTAGTTTCAAGTTGTTAGTAATTATCAGCAAATCATCAACGTAAATTGTAACAAAAATCATCTCTTGCTTGTAGTATAGACACGGGTCGACTTTGGAGCGAGAAAGTCCAAACTGTTGCATTGCTTCATCTAGCTGTCGGTTCCATGCCCTACTTGATTGTTTTAGGCCATACAAAGCTTTCTTCAACTTGCAAACTTTAGTAGGATCCTTCACATAACCTTCTGGTTGCTCCATGAAAATACTTTCTTCCTTCAGGTCTGTTTGAAGAAACGCTGTAACAGCATCCATTTGTTCTATTTCAAGATCGTGCTGCACTGCGAGAGCCATCAGGTAACGAATAGTTGAGTATCTCACAACCGGGGAATACACCTCTGCATAATCTATGCCAGGACGTTGTGAGCAGCCCTTCACCACAAGCCTGGCCTTATAACGAATAACGTCACCATCTGTATTTCGTTTGGTCTTGTATATCCATTTGTTGCGTATAGCCTTCCTTCCTTCTGGCAAGTTAGTCAGCTCCCACGTCAGCTCCCATTAGTCAGCTTCATCGTTTCAATCCAACTGTCATGATCCGATCGATTGACTGCTTCTCTATAGTTCGATGGATCACTCATAATATTTGCGGAATCGTTCTGTGGGAAATCATCAGAGCCAGCAATAGAACTAAAACAAACATGTAATGTACAACGCTGTACTTGCCTGGGAATCGGCGCTCCCGATCGCTGTGCTTCGACAATTGCTGATCATCAGCCACCTCCCTGGCATAGCCCCCTCCCCTCGGATATGTGATCTTGATGCGATGGGTGGGCTTACGCCATTAGCACTGAGATGGCAACCAAAGACATATCCTGTCGTGGTGGTATCACATGTTGACTATTTTTGTTTGGTGCCGCGTCACATATCTGGCATTGATGCACTGATTTAACGCATGTGCATGTGATCCAACGGACATCGTGTCTTGGAGCCTTGAATGGTAGTGCAGTCAGGCAGAGGCCTTTTTCATCAGTGATAATGATGTGAGTTCTCTTCTTTTCGGCAATACTTTTCTGATGCGTTCCCTGTTATGCTGAGTCGTAGCCATGCTTACATTTAGCTAGCTAAGCATTTATTGGAAAACAATGTATTCAAGACATTCGTAGGGAATCGACTGTTGGATTCACTGATTAGAAGTTTAGAAATAGAAGTTTTTCAAAACTAGGAACGTGGCGCCAGTTTTATTTTGTTATGCCTCACTTAGAAGAGCAATAATAAAAAATACCACACATTATAATGATGGTATATGAACAATCTTATGACGGCTTCATTCTCGATAATGTTTACTAAAAGCTAGGGAATAGGCGTGATGAAGCTTTACTTTGCCACCGAAAAGTGAATCCTATAGCTGACCTGGATTAGAACTTGTCATAAGACGAGTTTGTACAATCCCATTTAATTCCATCACTTAATTGTTCCTTGACAGATACGTATTTCGACCTCAACAGTAAGGCCGTCTTCAGTGTCTCGTATTTGACTCGACTGGACACAGAAGATGGCCTTACTATTGATGTCGAAATACGTATCTGTCAAGGTACAATTAAATGGTGGAATTAAATGGGATTGTACAAACTCGTCTTATGACAAGTGAAGGCATTCCACTAAAAAGCTCAAAATATTTTTTTTAACTGGATTACAACATAATAGAACTGTTGCGAACGCAACGAGAGGAAAAGAGAGTTCCGTAATTTTAATCGTTGTTTATTGTCGCGGCGGTAAGCGCAGCGATTAAAATTTTCCTATAATAAAGCTCTAGTTAGGATTCGATGTAATTAGCTTAGCATTCTTGTACTTACGTTTGTAAGTTTTCCTTATTTTGTGTAATTGAATTCAAACCTCCCTAGACTATGAATACAGATGGCCCAAATTCTTCTATAAAGTTGCTGCTAATAAAGCCGTTATAAGAATCTGAAAGGTTATTCTAATTAGCTGTGACTCTACATTATGATCACTGCATTCTCACTTCTTCTGTGCGGGTTTAGATTTAAATAGCATAAGTATATCACCAAAACTGATTATAACTGACTGTATCCAACGAAAGTAAGTCATCGTGTGTCAACTATCATAAACATTTGGATGTCATTCGCAACAAGTACAGCAGTCAACTTCACTATTAAGGCAAAAGGGCAATGTAGGTGCCGTGTATCAGCTAGGGTGTACGCAACAGTCCCCCCCAGTAATTGGACCCTGGTTCGACTTACTTCAATAAATGCACCTACATTGGGCACATCTAACATCCCGATGAACAGATTGTTCTACTTGTCTACTCCTCCTGTTTGTTTGCTTTTCATTGAGTCGAAGGTCTTCAGCAACAAAGGGTCCTCCATGCTTGAGGGGTCTTGCAACATCTCTGCACCACGGACCCATCTTAGCAATAGATCGTGGTAGCTTCCCCGAAGTTGAATTACTTGACGACGAAGGATGTTTGATTTTTTGATGTTTTGAAAATGTCAGTGTGGTTGGGTTTTGCTTCTTGGTGAATCGTTGCTTAGATGTCGTGTTGATTTCTACAATATTTTGTTCGATAGGTTTTCTGGCCACGACATGCATGTTTCCGATCAGTCGGTAGGAATGAGAACAAACATGAAAATTATGCGGTACTGCGCACGGTTTAGTCTCATTAGTTGATGAGTGTTTTCCATACACCGTCCATCCCAGGCGCGTTCTAACCGCTACAGGTTCGTGAAGCTCTCCTTCACGACTCTCTAGTATGTTGAGAATCCTCACGTTGCTTACTCCAATCAATAGTTTAGGCTGTACGTTGTGATAAGATTCAATGTCTAGTCCTTGCAGATGCGCATATTTTCCCGAAAGTTTCCGCGCTGGCAAGGATTGAGAAGGCAATTTTAGTTCCTTCACAGTATAAACCTCCGTAAGGTTGTGTTGGCTACTTGTGTTACGTGTGCCAGATATATCGAAAGATACGATTGTCGCGTCTTTTTCATAACGGCAAGTGTCTCCGTCCATCGTAAACATAATGGATGCTTCTTACCATTAAGCTCCAATTCTTTTGCCAAACCTTCCTCCATTAATGTTAACGAAGACCCACTGTCTAACAATGCATACGTATGCAGCTCAATTCCATTGTTGTATAGGATTACCGGAATGTACTGAAACAACACATCTTTTTCACCTCCTTGATGTGTATTGCACGACTCGGTAGCTTCAGATTCATAATCGGTATCTGGGCTTCTGCTAATTTCGGTCGACACAGATGGTGGTCTCCCTTGTTTGTCTTTCGAACTATTGTGCAACAAACGATGGTGCTGTGTCTGGCATCCGTTTATCCCACACGGTTTAGACGTCTTGCACGGTCCACGGTGGATGGTCAAGCAGTTTCGACAAATTTTAAATTTACGAAGCGTGTCCCAACGAGTAGAAAGGCTGTACGAAAGAAACCGTTTGCACTTGTCCACTGCCGCACAACTTCCCTGGCAAACGAGACACTCGTTGCCAGTGTCTGCTTGATTTATTTTCGGAGTAGATTCAGAATGAGCATTTAGAAATCCATCTTCTCTCCTTCCGCGGCGAAGTTTATTGTCCACTGCTACCGAAAACTGCGGCATTGTCACTGTGCTCGCTGCCTCCGCCAACTTATACAGCCATTCGCTAAACTCAGACAAAGTTACGGAACGAAGTGACTGTCGATGGGTTGCCCAGTTCAGACGAATCATCGGAGGAAGTCGATCGGTTAAGCTCTGTAGAAGCGTGAGATTACAAAGGTGTTCTTCTAAATCGCAAGCTTTGACTGTGGCCACCATGTTACGCACAGCCAGCGCAAAGTCGACAAGCGACGCGAGGCGATCTGCTTTAGGGGCTGGAAGACTATTGATCTTCTGCATTAGCGAATGAACTATAATTTCTGGCCGGCCGAAGAGCATCCTCAGAGTAGAGATAACTTGATCCAAGTTATTAGGATACAATAACTGACACCTTACCGCTTCTAGTGCCTTCCCTTTTAAGCACCTCTGGAGTCGAATCATATTCTCCTCGTGTGTGAGTCCACAAAGATGTGTCGTGTTTTCAAATGTGGCAAAAAATAGTGGCCACTCCTCAGGCTCACCAGTAAATATTGGCAGCTCTTTCGGCACGGCATGGCGAGCAGCAATTTGACTTCCATTCAGCAATGTCAAGCCTCCTATTGCTGTATGCTCATCCTGGAACGCAGACGGATAAAATCCAAGACCAGTTGAAGGCATATTACTCGTTGACGGGACAAAAGCAGAGACGCGAGCCCGATGATCACCGTGGGGATGAGAAAAAGTCGGAGCGCCAGTGAGATTGTCAGTTTGTGGTTGTACTGTTGTAGCTTCATGGTGACGCACAACAGGAGGAAGACGAAACCTGGGAATATTCGGATGTTGATTTGTCTTCTGCGTGGGAATTCCAGTAGCATCCAATCGCACGTTCAGATCGCCTGAACGATTTGATGGAATAGCCGATTGTTGGCATTGCACTATAGGCACAAATGGTGATGCGGCACTGGTGCTGTTCCGTGTGGTAGGTAGTGCAGGGACTTGGTTGGTATACACTGGTGAAGAATGATATACAGGAACAGTATCGCAATGCGGATGATTAAAACGGTGATTTGCGTTTGCTGGCGAGTCTAATAACAACTGGAACCTACGCCTTAGATACCGCAGTTCAATGGCTTCCTGCTGCTCCAAGAATTGAATTCGTAAATCCGAGGGTAGTCTATTAACGAGATCGTCTTCTGCCATCACGTTTCTATCTTCCACAACCTCGGCGAGAGGATAAAGTAAGCCTTGTGAACGGGTGGCACATTGCAACGTAGATGACAGAACAGTGTGCGCTTCTTGTGCTTGCGGAAGGGGTTGGAGTACGAGAAGGAGGCACTGGTGTCGCTCTCTGTGAACGTTCGATGAGCACTTGTGGTGATGTTGCATTTTGAATCATTGAATTTCGGGAACGTGGTGTTGGTGACATTCGCGGATACAACAGTGAGGAATGTATAGGTTGTGCATCTGTGATTGCATTATGCGGAGACGATGGTGGTGGCAATTGTGGAGCCGGATGGGTAGATGCTGAACATTCTGGACAGCTCCATGGACGATTGGCCACGTCTTCGTCGACACCGACGCAATTGAAGTGAAACCACTCATCGCACTGGTCGCAGCACACCATCTTGTTGGGTTGTCCGACGTTTCGCGGTAAAACATTCCGCGGTAAACCCTTTCGCGGTGTACCATTTCGCGGTCTATATCATTTGGCGGTAATCTGTTTCGCGGTTTATACAATTTGGCGGTATTCCATTTCGCGGTATATAAAATTTCGCCGTTTACAATTTCGCGGTGCTCCGTTTCGCGGTATTCAAGCTTAGCTTATCTTTTACCTTTTTTTATTTTAAGAGTTCGCCATTGGTAGAAATACCAACTCTTAATTTCCTCTTCTTTCTATGATCGTTTCTTTAAAGCGTTTCCCTTTCATTTTTTCATGCTATTTCCAAAATAAAATTTATACATACTTGTCAATATGATGATTAGATGTGTGAACTTTGTCATCAAGATACACTAATGATAAAGCTGCTCGCTGTTTGTTTATTTATTTTGGTAGAACTCAGAAGATGGAATGACTAAAAATTATTCATAAGGCAAAATGTATCTTCATTAAATGTTAGCCGGTATTAGGCGAAATATCATGTACTGCCTTCTTTAAATGTTCGCATTATCGGTATAAGGCAAATTGTGATGTTTCGTATTCTTTAAATATTTGCATTTATCCGGTATAAGGCAAAGTGTGTTGTTTTGCTTTCTTCAAATGTTTGCATTTGCCCGGTATAAGGCAAAATCTGTTGTTTCGCCTTCTTTAAATGTTTGAATTTGCCCGGTATAAGGCAAAGCGTGTTGTTTCGCCTTCTTTACATAGTTGCATTTGCAAATATGTTTTGCATCTAAATATGTTTTTGTTGGCATTTAAATTTAAACAAGTCTGGTGTAAGCTCAATGATTATTCGCTTTACATTAAAATTAGGTAAATTTAGAGGCTTTTCAAAGCTAAAGAACACATTATTGTGCTACTTGTAACATTAGTAAAATTAAACCTGCGAATTGGTATTGACCGCGAAAAAGTTCACCGCGAAATAGTACTAACCGCGGAATGGTATACCGCCAAATAATATAAACCGCGAAATGTTATACCGCGATATGATCCGAACGCGAAGTTGCAGACCGCGAGCTGGTACACCGCGAAATGGTTAACCGCGGAATGTTTTACCGCGAAATGTCGTACAATCATCTCGTTGTTATCGGGATGGTTACAGAGTAAGCATGTTTGCAGCAGGCTATCTCGAGGCACCTGATTTTGTCTGGGCATTATATAACGATCCAAAAAACGAAAATTTTAAGATGTTGCGAACGCAACGAGAGGAAAAGAGAGTTCCGTAATTTTAATCGTTGTTTATTGTCGCGGCGGTAAGCGCAGCGATTAAAATTTTCCTATAATAAAGCTCTAGTTAGGATTCGATGTAATTAGCTTAGCATTCTTGTACTTACGTTTGTAAGTTCTCCTTATTTTGTGTAATTGAATTCAAACCTCCCTAGACTATGAATACAGATGGCCCAAATTCTTCTATAAAGTTGCTGCTAATCAGGGATGCCAGGGGATATTTTCAAATGTCTTCACAGTCGAGTAAAAATGTCTTCAAATGTCTTCAATATCAAAATTATGATTATCAGTGAGAAATTTCAAAATCCAACAGGCTTGTAATTTCAAGCATCTCCTTGTTTCTTGTAGCATTTATTTTTTAACACTCAAATGAATTATTGGCAGTGGCTGATTTTCTACTCGCCGCTACCACATCCAGGCGCTATAGTATATGCGTAAAATAGCCAGCAGGAGTTGTCCGCCAGAAATTTGTATGGCGAAAGACATCTAATGCGGGTTTTCTCAAAATTAGGAACTTTTCATGAAAAACTATTTGGTACCGGTTATGTAGAAAGGTGTCCGCTACTACGCCCACCAAATATTTTTTCGATGAAGGTGCTTAATTTTGAGAAATCGAACCTTAGATGCCTTTCGCCATACTGATTTTAGAAAGTTAACTCCTAGTGTGCCGCTGTAAGCACGCTCAAAGCAGGCGATTCATTGTTAGAATTCAAGAAAATATTCCTTCCTTTACGAGTCAGGGCGGATTTTTTTAACTGAATTTCCATGTGGAATTCTTCTGAGTTTCTTTTTTAAGAATTCTTCGAAGGGATTCGGAAGAATTTACCGTGAAATACCTGAAGAAACTTCCACAAGATTTTCTGAAGAAATTTCTGGAAGAATTTGTGAAGGAACTTCTGGATAAACTCCTGATGGATTTTTCGGAAGAATTCCTAAAGAAACTCCTAAAAGGTACGGAGGAATTGCTGTTGGAACATCTAAAGGATTTTCTGAAGGAACTTCCAGATAAACTTCTAAAGGAACTTTCGGGTGAAATTCTAGTTCCATTAGCATGGAACTTGCAGAGGAATTGCAGGAGAACTTTCAGAAGGATTTCCGGAGGATTTTCTGGAGGAATTCGGAGGGATTTTGGAGGAATTACTGAAGGATTTTCTCGAAGAATTCGTGAAGGATTTTTCTGAGCAATTTCTGAAGGATTTTCCTGACCAATGAATTATTGGCAGTGGCTGATTTTCTACCCGCCGCAGTCACATCCAGGCGCTATAGTATATGCGCAAAATAGCCAGCATGAGTTAACCGCCAGAAATTTGTATGGCGAAAGTCATCTAACGCGGGTTTTCTCAAAACTATGAACTTTTCATGATAAACTATTTGGTACCGGTTATGTAGTAAGGTGTCCGCTATTACGCCTACCAAATATTTTTTCGATGAAGGTGCTTAATTTTGAAAAATCGAACCTTAGATGCCTTTCGCCATACTGATTTCAGAAAGTTAACTCCTAGTGTGCCGCTGTAAGCACGCTCAAAGCAGGCGATTCAAATGAAAAGATTTGCTTGCAGTGGAGCTCCTGAAGAAACTTCCGGAGGAACTTCTGGGCAACTTTTTAGAGGAACTTCCTGAGGCATTGTTGTAGGAATTTCCGAAAGAATTCCTGGAGGAAATAACAGAAAAACTCCGGAGTATAATTTCAGAGGTATTATTAGGGAATCTTTCGGCAACATTCTTGGAGAATCATCAAGAGGAATTCCTGAAAAAACTTCCGAGGGGTTTTTTGGAAGAATTTCCGAACGAATGCCTGCAGTTTGCAATTTGTGGAGGTATTTCCGACGAAATTCTTCGAGGATCGTACGGAGAAATTTCTGGACGAACTTATGGAGGAGCTCCTAGAAATATTTCTAAACGAATTTCTGGAGAAATTTTCTGAAAAATCTCTGAAGGAATTTGCGGACGAATTCCTGGAGGAACTTCAGAAGGAATTTCAGAAAGAATTTTAGAGGGATTTACTGGAGAAATTCTTAGAAGGATTTTCAGATAAAAAATCTGGAAGAGTTTCCAAAAGTATTTCTAGAAAATATACCAATGGAATTAAAGGAAGAGTTCAACGAGAAAGTGTAACGATTGTCGACTGAACTTTCTACTGAGTCTTTAAAAAACTCTGGCGGATTTTTTTATGAAATTTTTCTGATTTTTTTATCAAATTATTTACGTGGCAATTGTGAGAAATAGTCATACAACACCAGAACAATTTTAATTTCTTGCCGACAAGCGTAAGAATTTTCGATCTTGGATACTAAAGAAAATTTACTGAGAAAATTGAAAATAATTTCCTGTTGAAATTTAGAACTTTCTGCAAAACTGTGGTACATGGAAAATCCGAAGAGACATTCCTAAAATTTCAAATACAAATCCGGGTACATCCCACGACAATTTAGATAAATTTCTTGTGGAAATGAAAAATAATTCATTGTGGGAGTTAGGGAGTTAGAACTTAGACAAAATCTTGTGGAAATTGAGATGAATCTCCCGTTTAAATTTTGGAGTAATTCCTTTATTTGCCCATACGGTAATTATTATAAATTTCGAAGATAATTTGGAAAGAATTTTCAATTTCAATCCTCTTGAATTTTACAAGAAATTCCCCATGCTCCTTATTTCACGGGAAATTATTTTTTAAAACGATTTTTCACTAAAAAATATTTCTTAAACTTTCAGAAAATTCGAAGAGTTCTTCAAAATCCATTCTCATTCTCGACGGGTATTCTGGAAATACCGATTACACAGAGAAACAGACGTCTTACTCATCGTTCCATCGTTCACCTTTTTAACGGTTGTTAATTTTTTATTTGTAGGTGGTTAATCGGCCCCCTATGGCGCTTCGATGGATTTTGCTAGTGTTTGACTTTTACGCACCACCGCCATTTGGTTGCGGCTTTGCCACGCTCAGTGATTTTAGCATTGAAAGGCAATCCTTCCGTGACGATGATTTTGATTGCATTTTGTTCTAAGTGAGAAGTCTGTTTCTCTGTGCCGAAAAGATCAGATGAATTATGAAAAAACTTTAAAAAATTGTTCTAGCCCAACAGTTGAATAGATTTAATCAAGTGATTGTAGAATTCTGTCTTTTTTGCCGTTTAGTTTAAATTAGATCAGTAATTGTGTTCTGATGTAATGATCGAAATACCTTTTTAAGAAACACGTCGAAAATGCCACCGCTACCTAGGAAAATTTAAACGAATGCTGCAATCGCAAATTTTTGAACCAGCACACAACTAAAAAAAAGCACGTTTGACTTCTAAAATGTGTTGCAGTTATCAACCTTATCAACCGGCTAGTGTAAATGTGTTTTGGCGTATAAGATTTTTAGTCCGGGACATTAGTTTATTATGTATAACTTTTGTAATATTTATATTCTCTGCATATAGAAGTCGCAGAATTTATAAGTTAGTAATGAAATTATATTTTCTATTCACTGGCTTATTGTTGTTTTTTCTCCTTTATTTAAGTGATTTTTAAATTTTAAAATTAAGTTCATCACTAGCTTATTGATTGTCTTCAAGTACCTTTAAATAGGAAGAAATATTTTGAAAAGTCTTCAAAATGTCTTCATGAAATAAATGTCTTCACAGAGATTCAAATGTTTTCAAATTGAAGACATGTCTTCAAATCTGGCATCCCTGCTGCTAATAAAGCCGTTATAAGAATCTGAAAGGTTATTCTAATTAGCTGTGACTCTACATTATGATCACTGCATTCTCACTTCTTCTGTGCGGGTTTAGATTTAAATAGCATAAGTATATCACCAAAACTGATTATAACTGACTATGTATCCAACGAAAGTAACAAATTTAACGTTTAATCCACTATAGAATAATACAATGATTTCATTCCTCGATTATAGCTTGTCATCGTGTGTCAACTATCATAAACATTTGGATGTCATTCGCAACAAGTACAGCAGTCAACTTCACTATTAAGGCAAAAAGGCAATGTAGGTGCCGTGTATCAGCTAGGTGTACGCAACAAGAACTAAAGCTAATTGTTAGATCAGGACAAAGTTATAGGCAACCTATGATGAAAAAAAATGATGATAGAATGAAATAAATTCTTAAACAGTTTCTCTTTTTACATTATATATCTTATATTGAGTTTGACGTTACGACACAGCTTGAGAACATTGACGAAACAATGACTTAGGTGAACATAGTTATTGACGAACGCATACCCTACACTTAGAACAAACATAATTAATTAATTTTCATTCTGCATAAATAAAAGTTATAAAATAGAACTCTAATACGCAATATATTTTTATATTTTCAATATGGTCACTTAATACTATAAAAACACCTTTGGCTTTTCAAACCACCAAACCATCAAAATAGCTGCTTACAAGGCAAAAGAAGAAGATATTGCATTTTAAACATTACTTTTAAAAACTATTAAAACGTTGTACTAGAATTTTTTTAAATTATCATTTTAACCTTCGATCATTGACTAGTTTGCATTCAATTACATTTTGCATTAGTGTCGATTCGATTCCAAATCCGAACCTTACTTCACCCCTTCCTTATCCTACCCCATGGCGTTCAAGTGGTCTGCAAGGACTTTTCTGTCATTACCCTCTCTATTATCGGCCTTGGATTGACTTGTGCTCTCATTGCCCCACCAAACGCTGCAAAATGAAAATGAAATGAAATATCTTAACTAATTGCATATTATTCGGCAACTCGGCCGTACGAAAACCATGGTTTTCGTACGACCGAGTTGCCGAATAATGTGCAATTAATTGTAATCAAGTGTCGGTCTTCCACCGTCATTAGTCGTCTGAGTACACGCGACCGCTTACGTAAAGGCAATCAAACTCATCAAATGCTTTAGCCAAGCAAGCCTTTGGCAAAGCAGAGTGCGATTGAATTCGCATTCTATACCGTCCCGCCCAGCCCGTTACTGGGGGGCATGGAGTGCGATCCTCTCGTTTAATAAACAATGTGCACTCGCTTGACTGTGGATATACAACAGTAAAGCACATGTGGAGATTGGACAAATCAAGCATCCGAAAGATATTCAATTTGCAAAAAAGAGAGCTAACCGCGGTGGATGTTGGTACTCGGATTCTGATGGCTTTTCCGCAAACGTGACCTTTAAGTGGTCTTGTTGTGTAGGGGTTATCACGCCTATCTAGAGAGTAGGAGGTTGAGGGTTCGAGTCCCTCCAAGACACGTGGATTCTTTTTCGCAAATTTCACATCAATTTGTCCATTTCGAAACATGCTGTGCATATGCACAGCCAAGATATTTAACAAATGAAATATCTTCCTTCTGGCATAGTCAGCCAGACTGTTCTGCAAATAAATTTTGCTCGCACTGTTCCAATGGAATATCACTTTCAATATGACATGATTGAAAGTGATACTTAATCGTTTCGTTAATCCGTTAACGTTAATTTTAACGATCAACGATATTTCCGTTAACCTTTATGAAACGTTAATCAACGATAACGGTAACGCTCTCCGTTAATTTAACGTTAACGGCTGCGTTATTTTACACGTTAATGAGCTGTTAGAATTCAAATATCAATGAAAACTGCGACTTTTGCAGATTTTGTTCTTTACTGGCAAGAGTTTTGAGAGAGAGAGAGAGAGAGAGAGAGAGAGTTTTGTCAACATATGTAAAATTTTGACATGAGGCGATTTGATATACAAAAGAATTTTACAAATAAATTTAAGATCATGTAAAATTTGCTTTCCAATAATAGAACATCATTATTCATCTACGTTCATTAGTCAGATGACGGTAATTTGTCACAAGATAACAATGTATTTTAAAAGGGACTAGGAGACCCGTCGAACTTTGTTTCGCCTAAAATTGATTTATTCTCTGATTAGTTCTCGAGTTATGCAGAAATTAGTGTTTCATTTGTATGGGAGCACCCCTTTCCAAAGAGGGGAGGGGTCTCGTACCATCTTAAGAAGCTTACCTGGCCCCAAAAACCTCGGCATACAAATGTTTGAGCTGATCGGTTCAATAGTTTTCGAGAAAAACAGAAATTCATTTTTATGAATACAGATTTTATCAAATTATCAATATTATTAACTCATAAACCCGGATTTTGTATCTAATGTAAGATGTAGCCATCAAACTGTATTCATGACATATATGTCATATATATGTCACATATATGTATTCATAACTATATGCCCAGTGAAAGATCTTTTTCGCTTAGTATTTTCAATGAATGGAATAAACTGATACACTTTTCTCATATTCATGCATTTCGCAGAACTGTATTGTATTTTCATTTCTAGAAGTTGTCAAGTTTGGTATCCACGAATGCATCTAACACCAGCAGCCTACACCTATGTTTTAGCTGCACGCATATTGAGTGAGCTCCTGAAGGTGTACAAGTTGTCATTTCATTAGTTCCAACCGCAAGTTATTTTTCCATGATAAACCTTGATCTGACTTGAATGGGAATATTAATAAGTCTGTCATTGGCTTTTCCTTGGTGAACTATGATTGAAAATGATAAAAAATTTTGACCCATGGATACCGCATTGGCTTAGAAACGTCCTGATTGTTTATTGGGCAGGAGCTAAGGAGAAAAAGTAACGAGCAGATTATCGATGTCCGTTGACGTTGAATCAACGCATCCCGTTAACGTTAACGTTACAATCCAAGTAGTTCAACGCAACGCCGTTGACGTTGAACCAAGAGAAAATTAACGACAACGGCGTTAATCGTTAATTAACGTTAACAACCCTGAATTTATATACTTGTGAGTTAGTGAAAGAACGTCTGGTCTGGTGTAAGCTTGAAGTTGGAATGAAAATTTATTGGAACTGCTTATACATAGTAAACAACAAAAGATATTTTAGTTACTAGATAAAGATTGTCGCTGTCGTCGCTGTCCGGAACATCTTTTGCTGGCGAGGATGATAGGGGAGCTAAATGTCAAAGAAGGAAAATCCATACGATTTGACAGGTATGTACCACACATGTTTCGGACAGCAGAACAAAGGGAACCGAAGCGACAATCTTTATCTAGTAACTAAAATATCTTTTTAAACAACCAAGTTGCTAGGGCTAGCTATATACATTAGTAAACTACAAAGGTTACTCAGTTATCTCAACACTCCTCCTTAGTTTACTATCCCCAAATACGTCCGGAAAATCTCATACTTCTGCTTGGAAAGAATCTTGGTGAAACCATCTGCTGGTTGTTGATGTGATGGGATGTAGTGTAGCTCAACATTTCCGTTTTCCAAACTGTCCTTGACAAAATGATACCGTATTGAAATATGCTTGGTCTTGGGGTTGAATCCTTCGTTTTCAGCAATACACATCGCGGATTGGTTATCACAGAAAATTGGAATCCAGGTTTTTACGCTAGCTATAAATTAACAAGGGGTGAATCAAATTTGACATATACCGTGAACTTAATTCAAAGTAGGATATCTTGGTAGCCATGATTTAGATTCTATGTACCTGTCATATTTGCTAACATCAAAATAACTATGTTTGGAAAAATTAGTGCATGTTCTCGAGAATAAATTCGTATTTCGTATATACTACTTAATATGCAACTAATTTAAATATTTCCAGGACTCTGGGACTTCTGCAATGTGTTAGGCGGCGATGATTGAATTTTAGTGGTTTTTAGGTGGTATGTGATCAACAGCTGCAAGCAATCCACAAATGAGAGGCCTAGATCGTTTCGCAACACCCAACACGCCACTATGGGAGCACGAAGCTCCCTCCGATTGATCTGGAAGTGGGCTGTTCGTAGCGGACATGTTGTAGTTTCTGTGAATCACAGATAAGGTCTGCCTGCATGATTGAAATCCCCATGTGACACCACTCTTGACTATAGTGAAGTAAATTATTTTCCCCGTGTTCACGAGATGAGCCAGCCAAGGGCCGAAAGTCTCGTTAATAAAGATAAATAATAATAATGTTTTCCCCCTATTACTGTTTTAAATTCACTTGCAATAGGTACTAGTACCCATCGTGATGTTTTTAAATCGATTCTTAAAATGAGTTATGAGCTATTTACATATTTTCTGAGGGTTTCAATCCATTATTCTTCCCATAGTATGATTTGCTCATACATTTTCCTTATGTGTGGAATTTTATATAATTCCAGAAAGCCTTTCCTTCACCTTCGTTACCAATGCATATTGTATTCTACCTGGGAATTTAAAAAAAACCCGTTCGACATAAGCCAACTTCCCTTTCGGATAATTTAGTAGATGCAGCATAGTCAGAATGATACTGAAAACCTTGAAAAATATCGAGAATTGTACACCAAGAAGCATGCCAAGCTCGTCTTTTATGGACACCTAAAATAAGTAAATGTTTTTAAAATTAGAATATGTTTCCAAAGAATCAATTGATAGAAATATAAAAACCATTTTAGGAACATGCTCGAATTTCGAACAAAATTTGGACAGTTCAATGTTTTCATTGAAAATTTTAACTAGTCACAGATTGCTAAGATCCATTTATGCAAATTATAGTGAAAAATTATAGTGGACACAGTATGTGTCAAAAGGGGTGATTCAAAGCGTTATGGCACAGTCGCGTAAAAGCTGGATTGACCGCTGGCTTTTTATCTCCTGTAATAACTGTTTCCACCATAGAGCTTCTTGTATCGTGCGAGAAAGCGCTACGTACTCTGCCTCGCATGATGATAACGCAACTGACGTCTGCCTTTTAACATTCCAGGAAACTGCTCCTCCCATCATTTTGAAAATATAACCTGTAGTCGACTTTCTGCTGGATGGATCTCCTCCCCAATCCGCGTCTGTATATCCAGTAAACAACTGATCACCTTCTTTATTGTATTCCAGGCTGTAATGCGAAGTTCCCTTGAGGTATCGCATGATTCGTTTCACAGCTTCCCAGTGACGATGACCTGGATTACTATTGAACTGACTGATATTGTTTACTGCCAACAAAATATCTGGTCGCGTGCCATGAGCCAAATAAGTTAAACATCCTACTGCCTCTTTATATGGAACATTCTTCATTTGTTGAATCTCATCCGCCGTTTTTGCAACCATAGAATCATCCAATTTACTTCCTGGGTCAGCTGGAGTTGCCACAGGTCTACAGTTATCCAAATTGAATCGTTTCAACACATCCTCAATGTAATGTTTTTGGTTGGGCCGTAATATTCCTTTCGTCCTATCACGAACGATTTGCAGGCCTAGACACAATTCAGCTTCCCCGAGATCCTTCATTTGAAAGCGATTGTTCAGGAATTCTTTAAGTTGCTTCTTTAGTTTCAAGTTGTTAGTAATTATCAGCAAATCATCAACGTAAATTGTAACAAAAATCATCTCTTGCTTGTAGTATAGACACGGGTCGACTTTGGAGCGAGAAAGTCCAAACTGTTGCATTGCTTCATCTAGCTGTCGGTTCCATGCCCTACTTGATTGTTTTAGGCCATACAAAGCTTTCTTCAACTTGCAAACTTTAGTAGGATCCTTCACATAACCTTCTGGTTGCTCCATGAAAATACTTTCTTCCTTCAGGTCTGTTTGAAAAAAACGCTGTAACAGCATCCATTTGTTCTATTTCAAGATCGTGCTGCACTGCACTGTTGAGTATCTCACAACCGGGGAATACACCTCTGCATAATCTATGCCAGGACGTTGTGAGCAGCCCTTCACCACAAGCCTGGCCTTATAACGAATAACGTCACCATCTGTATTTCGTTTGGTCTTGTATATCCATTTGTTGCGTATAGCCTTCCTTCCTTCTGGCAAGTTAGTCAGCTCCCACGTGTTATTGCCATTCAGTGCCTTAATTTCTTCATTCATTGCCTCAATCCAACTGTCATGATCCGATCGATTGACTGCTTCTCTATAGTTCGATGGATCACTCATAATATTTGCGGAATCGTTCTGTGGGAAATCATCAGAGCCAGCAATAGAACTAAAACAAACATAATCGCTGTACTTGCCTGGGAATCGGCGCTCCCGACCGCTGTGCTTCGACAATTGCTGATCATCAGCCAGTCTTGTTGTTTGCGGTGGGACGCAGTGACGGGAAATGTCATTTCGATGTCATGGGACTAATTTGCTAATATCTTTTTTCACACATTATTTACAATTATGTTTTTTATATAAACATGTAGCCCTCAAAGGACCCTATAACTTTTTCTAATAGGTCATTTCTCTGAATCAGATATTGGCGGCGTGAGAGCCGAATTAGTGTCAAATGACATTAATGTCATGACATTCCATGAAATTTTTTAAATTTTGCTCTCATGGCTTAGACTTTGCATTTAGAACAATGATCTGTTCGACAAAGTTCTAGGATCTTTTAAGCATTAAATGTTAATCTAAAAATCCGAATTGTAAATAACTTCTGAAAAAAGTTATTAGCAAATTAGTAATTGCAATCCCACGACATTTTTTTGACATTTCCCGTCACTGGATGGGAGCGCAACATTCTGATCTGCATCAACGAGCTCATCTTCACTAGAATCGGCATTCTGATGTAAGGAATATATTTCAACATCTTCAGTAGGAGGATTCAGATTAATGTTGCTTTGCACACTGGAAACCATTTCGTTTTGTTCAGCAATTTCAATCCACGAATTAAGCTCCATGAAATCGACTTCTTTGCTTTGCAGTTCGCTACACGCCAAGGATTTCCCTTCATTGATGAACCTTACGTCACGACTTGTTATGATAGTATCATCATCTAGTTTGAATATTCGGTAGCCCTTTGATTTTTCCGCATATCCGACAAAAATTCCTTCAGTAGCTTTCGGATCAAACTTCTGTCTTTTCTGTTTGGGAATATGAACCATTGCCTTGGAACCAAAAATCTTGAGATGTTGAAGCATTGGTTTTCTGCCACTCCACGCTTCTTCTGGCGTCAATGATTCCAATGACCGTGTGGGACTCCTATTCACAAGATACGCTGCGGTTGACACTGCCTCTGCCCAGAACTTTTTCGGAAGCTTCGAATCATTCAGCATGCATCTTGCTTTTTCTACGAGCGTTCGATTCAAGCGTTCAGCCACCCCATTTTGCTGTGGAGTATATGGGCAAGTTGTTTGATGAATTACCCAACTAACAATTTTGGTGCTAAAAGCTTCAACTTCTAGCCTTTGGCTGTATAATATTTGAATAAAAGCAGCCAATGCTGAATATAAGAAAAGCCTCTGCAAATAATTCCTTTAAACTTCAACTCGACTATTACCCAAATATCTATCAGCTAGTCAGTGTGCCGAATATATTTAATCTTTTATCTTTATACAGCTTTCATATAGTCATAAAACAGCTCTGTCTGAATTAGCAACAAAGCTTATCGGTTAAGAACTCATGTATGTAACTGAGTTGCTTGTTAGCCACTTCCCATATTACGGTGAGTAGCATTCACAATGAAAACGTTTTCGCTGTTGTTGCACTAACAATATAACGTAATGGCGCTATAAATGAACTAACGAAGCTTTTAGGCAACTTCTGTATCTTTGAAGATTACACAACGTTTAAGTAAACCTTATACTGCTTCTTTTAATAGCTTATCAGTATGGAACGTCAAAACCGCAATGTTTACATTTGATTTTTGTTGCCGGAGCTGTGTATGAGCTATTGATTTCTGTAATGCAGCTACAAAGGTATTCACCTGCTCTTATAGCAACTGACAAAGCGCTGTCATTAATGTGAGCAGTAGCATAAGAAAACAAGCCATTTAGAAGCGATATTTCTGTTGACGGCTACTGTTAAACGATTAGCAGCAGCAGATCGAGAAAATGTTGCCTAAAAACAATTTCAGCGATAAAAGTTAGCCAACAGAACATGCTGATAGATGTTTGAATAATGGTTGAAATAATGCTGAAAGCATAATTTTTAAGCTTATGTGCTGAAAGCAGCTTGTAGGCCTCTTTCTAACGTTTATACAGCATGAATCTGAAAATAGCGTTAGTAAAACAACCTATAGGGTATGCGAAGAAGCACATCCATAATTTTCTTTGTTATTTACATATGTCAAAGTGACGGTGATGACAGAGCAGCGGCCATTGAATCAGGAGATCAGGAGTTCGAATCTAGGTAGCAACAAAATTGATATTTGAGTTTTCACAAAAAAAACATTGAATAAACTCCCGAAATTTACTCTCCTCTCAAATAATATTTAATCAAATTGAATTCAATGGCTGTATAAAACTTATTTAACAGATTCAAAAAATCTGAATAAGCGCCATTGAAGCGAATTATATTACTAAATGGTTTAGTAAAGATTGAGAAAAAACTGTGTAACATGCTGTAAAGTAGTTGTGCAGACACGTCAAAAACAGCTGAATAGATTCGCCAGATTTGCTGGTAAAAGCATTGAATAGAAGTTCTTGATCATATGTATAGCACACATATTCAGCTTGAAGCCGTATAGACGAGTTGAAATAACATTTACATTGACATTAAATGTTAGTTGGGCGGTTAATAACTGCGGAAATGCTTAATGAACACTAAGCGGCGAGGCGGCAATGTCCCAGTGGGGGATGTAATGCAAATGAAGAAGGGTCTTGATTTTCCAGCTGTCCAAAGTACTCCAAACAATACCTTTACCGACCACGAACTATCTTTCGTATCATGTAACATGATGAGATTCCTACAACTTTAAACTTCTATACTTTTGCGATGAATTTATGGGATCAGTTGAGTTGCCGAAACCGATTGCTAGACTGTTGACAAGTTATCAAAAGTAAATAATTATGAATAAAATATGTTTAATGCATTGGACGTTGACTCTTCGTCGATCGAATGGTTCAAGAAAATTCAAAATCCATCGAGAAACGGCTAAAATATTACCGTTCAAATTCGTCAAATTTTCGTGACGATTTTTGATTTTTCCCAATCACAAAGTGTATCCGGTATAGAAAATACAGACGTAGATGTAATATAGGGATACTCAATATCAGAAACAAGTTTAATGTAATAGGATTTCACTATTTTTGGATGTACAAAAGTTAATATTTAAAAAATTTTATCTCCAAAATAACAATTTATATATTCATATAGCATCACATTCAAATTTTAGCCTATCCTTAAATTATAATAAATATTCGCGCATGTATTCAGGGTCCACTGGGTGGTGGCTCCTCGAAGCCGGCAGCATGCGCCTTACAGTGTCCGCTCATGTCAATCGGCACATGGTTATTGAGCAGGGTTTTAATTTTTTTCACTGGGCAGTATTCACTGCAGCCAGGAATTGTCAAACTAATCGGTGACTCTCCGACGTTTTTTTGATAAATCCTTACTGAGTATTCGTCCGTCCGCCGGTGTTTGTACAGTTCCATCAGTGCCATGATGGCATAGCCGGGAATTTGCTCCTTCCACACATTTAATGCTGCAAGGATGTTGACCACAGTAGAATCATGTCCCGCGTAGATAAACATTTTCTTGTTCTTGGAAGAATTTGACTTATCGGAGGATATAACGGCATCCCACTCGGAGAAGGTTTTCTTTAGAAATGGTCCACCCTTCAACCTTTTCAGTTCATCGTTGTAGATATTCAATACGTAGCTCAGACTGGTCAAAGGAAGAAGCTTATCTGGATAGTAGGTCTTTGTCCAGTCAGGTAAAGATAGTCCAAATTCGGTCTGTGCTTTCAAAGTGCTGTAGAGCGATTGGACATCGTCTGGAGTTTTAATGTCCATTCCAGTTATGGTAGTAAGATTACCGAACAATTCTCGACTTTCATTCATAATTTTCTGAACTGCGGCGCTTTTCATGACTTCCATTAGAGCTTCATGGTAACGAGGACACGATGTCCGAACCAGCAATAACTGTGAAAGAAACGAACATTAGACAACGCTTCGTGCGAATCTTATGAATACAAACCGTGTCCTGCTCCAGAGGTTCGCTGAAGTATGGGATCGGTTGCCAGTTGAGATCCTTATTCCATTCTTGGGAAGTGCCGACCGGGGGATAGAGGGACGCCAGAACCAATTCGATGGACATTTGGGTCCTTGAAACACCAGTACTTTGGGCATAGATTGTGTCTGAAGAGTACAACTTTCCCAGTAGCTCTCCGTAACGATTGCGTAACCATGATCCAATGTCGTAGAGGCTTCGTTTGCCGAACTATTGGGGACGTAAGAATAATTCAAGATGCCTTGTTTTGAAATGTTTTGATAGCGAATCTTACATTCGTTAGTTGACCCCAACCATAAGGGGCGAAGGTTTGGTTTGCTAAAGGATCATTGGGATAAGTGTCGGCAGGTGTTCGTTGACCATGGCGGAAAACCTACAAGAAAAGAACAAAAAAACCTGGTTAATCCTTTTAGCAATGATGGTACCTTTCTAGTGCATTATAAAAAAGTATTTTGGACATTACTTTTGAGCCCATAGTCCGATTTGAATTGGCCCATTTTTGATAGAAGACAATGGCTCTTCACTTCAACTGGTCTGCTTTTCAACTTAGTGTTCTATTAGCATTTCCTCAGTTATTTATTGAAATGCAAACTCACGCAATAGCGTGAAAATAAAGAATGAAGAAGAAAGAAAGAAAAAGTAAAGAAAAAAGAGAAGAAAGAAGCAAGAAGGAAGAAGAAAAATGAAATAAAGGAGAGATAAGGAACAGAGAAAATAAGGAACAGGAATAAAACAGATTAAAGAATATGGCAGAAAACGGAAGAATAAAAAAGGAAGAAACAAAGAAGTAGGAAAAAATATGGAAGAATTAATAAGTAAGAAAGAAGGAAGATGGAAGATGGAAGAAGTAAGACAAAATAAGGAACAAGGAAGGGGGAAGAATAAAAAAGGTGGAAGAAATATAAAAGAAAGAAGAAGTAAGAAAGAAGGATGAAGGAACAGGGAAGAGAAAAGGAAGATGGAAGACGGGAAAAGGAAGACGAAAGAGAAAATAAGGAACAAGAAAGATAAAAGATGATAGAAGATGTAGAAAGAAGAAACAATAATTAGGTAAGTTTTGATCACCGCGTGACTTTATCGAAATTAATTTTTTGGCTTTTTTCGGTGATAATTATACTACTCAAAGAAAGAAGAAACAAAGAAAATGGATGAATAAAGAAGGAAGAAATAAGGAAGTAGGAAACAAGGTAGAAGAAAGAATAAGTAAGAAAGCAGGAAGAAGAAACAGGCAAGAAAGAAGAAAGATGGAAGAAGGAAGAAAAAGTTTGAAGAAAAAATAACGAAAAAATAATAAGTAAGAAATAACGAAGAAGGTAGTTGGAAGACGGAAGAAGAAACAAGAAAAATAGAAGAATAAAGTAGGAAGAAAGAGGAAGGAAGAAGGAAGAAAAACAAATTTGTGTCCGGTTTCTTTTTACAACGTAAATAATGTAAGCCCAAAAACGAAAAAAATACCTGAAAATTAACAAAACTAATTAAAAAATATTCCGTACTTTATTTCACAAACCCGAACCCGACTCGAACCCAACATTTTTTCATCTCACACACAAACCCGTACCTGACCCGAAGAGCAAGTGGAAATCGGACCTAACCTCATTTACATTTGTTCATGTTGAAGTGGAAACAGGTAAGCAATGAACTTAGCCATTTTCTGGCAAAGTCACTCACAAATACCTAACTGAAAATATACCCTAACAAAAATCCAATCATATTATTTTTATGTGTGGCACAAATAAATTTTGACTATAGCATTTCTCACATAATGGCTATGTGAATTCACATAGCATATATGTGGAAACACACATAAGACTTATCAACTAATAACCTTTATGTAGATTCTCCTATAGCGGGTGGTTATGCGCGTCAATAAAATAATGTACATTCACATCAGAGATTTCAGAACATTGTAAAAAAAGATGGAAAAGAATAGTGGATTGTAGATGCTTCAAATAGCAAGCAGTATTCGACGGTATGCCCATGAAAAGTTTTGAATTTTGTGATGTTTTTACTTTTTGCAAAGTATATAAGGCGCCTTGCAGAGTCGTGGACATCTCTGGATCTTCGTTAGGAATCTGTAAAAACATCCAGAACGGACTGGAATATCATTAAAATTGCTGAATATTTTTAACTCATAATCTTTCATCTCATACTGTCCATAGCTGCTGTTTCTTGTACTCAATTGACGGAACTGGCGTACTTCAAAGTACATCACGGAGCAAAGGGATTTGAAAATCGATTGATCACGATACACAAATTTCAGATTGTTGGGTCAAGAAAATCCAACTCTGAAGTAGATCGGTTGATGGTCGAAATTGCTATGGGATCTATTTGGATCGAGAAAAATACAACTTTCGGGTAGATCTGTCAGTGGTTTGGAGGAACTGTTGTTCTTCGTCAGGCCAATAAAATCCAACTTTGATTTTTGACGGCGAATGTCCCGTCCAGTGAGCAGGTTGAAGTCGCTCGAAGTTATTCCCATCCAGCTCGTTTCCATTTGTTGACAAAAAAAAGATCGAGGAACTTCGAGCGACTTCAATCTGAGTCATATGACGGGACATGGGCATGGGCCCGTCTTACATAAAATGTTCACACAGAATGCGAATCAGTCGTGGGGACGCAGTCATGTGTGAAAATTATTCTGTGATTAGTAAATTACTTTAACTTTAGCGTGCATATCGTTTATCTCTCGCTGAACGACGTCGCGAAGGGCAATGGGCCTACAGTTATTTTTCACACACATAGAGACATGACCTCAATTCTTCAAGCCGAATGAATTAATGGTATCTGACTCTTCTATCATAGGGGCCCTCCTTAGCCGTGCGGTAAGATGCGCGGCCACAAAGCAAGACCATGCGGAGGGTGGCTGAGTTCGATTCCCGGTGCCAGTTTAAACAATTTTCGGATTGGAAATTATCTTGAACTTCCCTGGGCATCATAAATATAATAGCCCTGTTTGTCTGTCCGGTGACTAGCCAACCAGATGCAGCACGCGGGAAAATTCTTACAATAAATAAAATATTTGACACTTCAATTTTTTTAACTATCAGATGCAGAAAACAAAACCAATGACAACCTGAAACAACCAGACACAGCATTTGATGATAAAAATCACAGACAACAGACGTTGAAAATTTTAATTTTTTTTAATGCGAACTGTTTATATTGAAAAAAAAACACTTGCCCCGGGCGGTACTGCGCCCACAAATAAACTAGTAAAAGTATAATATACAAATGGTAACATGGCTTAGAAACCTTGCAGTTACTAACTGTGGAAGTGCTTAATGAACACTAAGCTGCAAGGCGGCAATGTCCCAGTGCAGTGGGGGATGTAATGCCAACGAAAAAGACTCTTCTATCAAAAATTGTTTCTGGAGTGAACATATGCCTTTTGTTGTACGAGAAAGGCAAAAATCGGAAGACAAGCAAGGAACTTGCTTATCACAAACAATAAAATAAATCATAAAAAATAATTTACGAGCTACGTTTCGCTGTTAATGATTATGTCTATAATTAATTAACGGCACTAAATGATGTGCACCATCATTTTACTTAGTGTTAATAGAGATAAGGTTATTTATTTTAAAAATTTGAGTTACGTCACAATCTGTCTGCTTTCATGAATTGATTCGAATACTGAGGGATGCACGTTGTCTGTACTGTGCCCGCGATTTCACGAAGCTTCCAAATAAATACTTTGATAAAGGGAAGTAGTGTGGGGTAAAACATTCATGTGCGTTACTTTAGCAAAATCGTTGCAGCTACAAAACAAATCTAACAATTATGTACAAAATCATGGCATATACAAAATGTGTTTCAGTACTAAAATTGTACACAGAATTTTAAGGTTTCAACATTTTTCTTTAAATTTCACAAGTAAATACAGAATGTTAATAAAATTTAACATCCGTTGGTTGGGTGACAATTCAGATACTCTTCCCAAGTAACATTTCAAGTTTTATTTCGCTCTAGGAACGGTTTTCAAGATCGACTTGTAACAATTTCCATGCTTGCTGAATTTATCCAATTCTTATAGCGGATTTATGACAGCAAAGGTTCGTTTACATACTCGTTAGTTTAGTTTGCATTATGTTAATTTCGCGCTAGTATTAGCGCATTGTTCGCTAAAACATCCTCGACGGTTACGAAATCCTCGCTGCCGAATTCACGAAAATGACCAAGATCTGGCTTGTTTCCCCACCGAAGCTCTTATGGTGTTTTCTGGACAGATCGAGAAGGAAGCCTGTTCTGCTGTAAAACAAATCTCACCCCAGAAACGTTTGTCCTAGCCTCAGTCATACCAACATCACCACCATCTCACCAAGGGATTTATTTTTGCGCTCAGCTAACCCTTTTTGCTACATATGTCGAAAATGGGGGATTCTTTCAGTTTTATAAAAACCACCAAGCTAATTATCCACAAATTCTACCCTCTATCCAAATGCATCACACATCGCTTACGTCCGATCAAGTTTTCTACCCACTTTACGTACTCTTTGATATTGTTGGCAGCTTGAGACATGTGAGGAAGCAAATTGGAAAAATTATTTAAGCTCTTTTAGTGAAATGTCCCAACTGTCTATGACGAGTTATTTTAATTCCACTACGTTTTGTTATCTTTACAGATACGTTTTTCGACCTCAACTGTGAGGCCGTCTTCAGGGTCTCGTACTTATATCGAGTCAAGGTCTCACTGTTGAGGTCCAAGTACATATCCGTAAAGATAACAAACCGTAGTGGACTTAAATTGAAAGTACGGTCGCCTCTCCACATTTCGATATTGAAGGGACGGACCATCGAGATAGGGAGAGATCGAGGAATGGAATGAAAGTTGAAATGGGTACTGGATCCAAAAACCCAAATTAATCCACCTAGCGGTGATGATGCCTTTCTCGGTTAAATCAAGATATACTAAAGGTGGTAACTTCGTTTTTTTTCCAATTCCTATCTAGGGGAAGTGTACCCGGTTTTGGCCACCTTAGTGCCTAATTTGACCAATCCTGAAAAATGCATGTTTTGCAAAAAAAATTTCGATCATTTTTCATAGCGAATAATCGTAAGGGATATATCTAATAAAATCCGCAAAAATTGCTTTATTTTTTGGAGTTACATATTCGAGAAACTGGCCAAATTAGGAACATGGCCAAAATTGGTACCCTACCAAAAATGTTGGCAATTTTGTTTTACTGTAAAATAAGCATAATACAATATGTTATAATCAAGTTATGACGAACGTGAAATTTTCTTTCATTCATTCTTGACAGAGAAATTATTTCAAGTATTGTTATTTGTAACACATAATGATATAATTGTTATGACTAACTGGTCGGGTTGTTAACATCATCAGTCTCCAAGACTTCTATCCAGCCTTTCGCGCACGGTAATGGCGGCTCTGTGGGTTTGAAAGTGTATCCGTTCCTGTACTTCTTTGACATCTGGCTCTGTTTTCCTCCTGTTCCAGGATGAGGGGAGAGGGTAATCGAAATGTCAAACCCAAGTCAGATGTCAAAGAAGTACGGGGACGGATACACTTTCAAATCAACAGAGCCGCCATTACCGGTCGCGAAAAGCTGGATAAAAGGTTCGATTTCGGAGTAAAATGTACACGAACATTTTGAAAATTAAGCCAATAACTCTCAAGGCCGACTAGAATATGACGTCAAATACATTTAAGATTATTCAACCAACGACACTCCCACCCCCCTTCGCCAAGGCTCCGATGCCATTTTTGAACGATTCCTAAATATAAATAGGAGACTAACAAAACCGCATACATAATATAATATGGAAATAAGGAGATGTATAAAACGAAAACTATATTCCAATTTGCCCTTGAAATCACCCAAACTTCACCATTACTCCACACCACCCAAACCAAACAGCATGTTGAAGCATCAATGAAACCCCTCTTTTTCCTCTTCCAATGTATGACACAAAACAAACGCAAACATCACCATAAGCAGTGTCGGGAAATGTACAGTAAAACACTGTGATTATGCGAATGTTTACATTTTATCCGGTCAAATTTCTCGCATCGCACAAACCGAAACAGTTTTCCAAAAAAAATGTACGCCTCATTGTGACATTTTTTTTACCGATGAGGCAAACTGTTTGTATGTTCCTGCCTGCTGCTGCGTGAGAGTCGAGCCGTCGGTACAGTCAGCAGATTTTTTGTTTCGGTTCGTGCGCTCGCAAACAAAACAGAATCGAGTTTAATTGCCTGTGGCGCAAAGCCTAGAAAGAATGCTAGCCGTTGGTACTAATTCATTAGTTTTAGTCTCTAAAATGAGCAAGGATTAAAGAAATAATCATTTACCACAAAAAACGGTCATACGTCGTGAAATGAGCGTACAGAAACATTAATTGTGGGGAGAGAAAATAATAAAATCATGTGCTGACTGTCGTCTGCTTGGTCGTGGCTGCTGCTGCGGCTGCCGTGTTTTTGTTTTTCTTTTACTTCGTGGCAGATTGAATGATAAAAAGAAATGTCAACCGTTCCCGTCCCTGACCATAAGGCTATCTGACGTTTATCGTCTTTCTCTTGCACGCGCAGAGACGGGATAGGGTTTGTTTTCATACGGAAACGCTTCCGAAGCGTTTCCGTATGAAAACAAATCCTATTCTTCACGTGCGCGTGCAAGAGAAAGATGATTAAACGTCAGATAGCCTTATAATGGCAATAAACATCATCGAGTCGGCTCTAACTTTAAAAGCGCGTACGATGTCCGTCGATTAGTTTTCGTGTTCAACACGTTCCACATTGCAAGCTTTGAAAAGCTTTGCTCGTTGCGTTAGCGTTATCGATATTGCCGTAGCGAGGTTTCTAACCCATTGAGCAAACGTAATTTATATTACAGCATGGTAGCTGCTCAATGTTCGTAGTCCCGATTATATGGGAAAAAATGGAAAACTGCCTAAACCATTTTCCTTGTCAGCTGCGAACGCATTAATCAATCTTGATGAAATTAAATAGCATGAAATTAGAAGAGTGGCTCTGCGGAATGCAACTTGTTGCGGTAAAATCAGTTAAGTCTAAGTACATGAAAATCGTGTGAGTTTTTGAGGTTACAGACACACAAACATACACACACACACATACATACACACACACAGACATCACCTCGATTCATCAAACTGAGTCGAATGGTATAAGAAACTTTACTATCAGATGTTCCTGTAAAAAGTTCGTTTTCAGAGTGACATGATAGCCTTTCGGTACAACTTTGTTGTACGAGAAAGGCAAAAAGATCGTTGCTATGAAAAACTACAACAAAACAAATGTCGTTTCCTGTTGTTGATGTGTTTGTTATTGTCCAAAGATGGTCTAGTAACCTAAAAATTTGATCATATCGACATAAGGAGAGTGAATCCAGAAAAAAATATGGTCAGAACACATCGAGATAAAGAGATATCGAGATAGGGAGGTTATCGGGATGTAGAATGCCCAAATGTATGTATATTAAAGATATCGAGATATAGAACATCGAAATGTGGAGAGTCGACTGTACTAAACTCGTCTTAGACAGTTGAAAAAGATTGGTTATGTTGAAGAGATTATTATCCTCCGCGATGGTCATTGTGTATGGATTTTTGGCATGGCAGTGGCACAATCCATCGGCCTGCACACGTCTGTGAACACAATGTCTAGCACACGAAATGCCTTTCAGTTGACCACTTGAGTAATCGGAAGTCTGACCAATTTGCTCTCCACACAACACCAACACATACTAGTCGCAAGCCGTAGTCACTCACATTCATATCCGTAGATAACTTAATGTTTTTTTTTTATGATTCTTTCGGCGGCAGCCCTTGTCCCGCTGCACTGCTATCGATTACCGAGCTACTGTCGGACTTCCACATAAGGCTGAATCACATAAAGGCTCCCCCAGACCTACGTGATTTCATCGCCGCGACGGCGACAACTAGTCGTCGCGATTCTATCGTTGGGTCGCTGCAGGCAATGTTCTATCTACGCTTCCATACCAACGGCGACGAAATCGTTGTCGCCAAGCGATAGAATCGCGTCGCGACTGTCGCGTCGCGTGTGTTTGGGGGAGTCTTAAATCTGAAAACTCAAAAGGCTGAACTCGAAAGAGAGAAGTAAAAATCTTACATAAGGCTGAAAAAACAAAAGGCTGAAACACGAAAGGCTGAAATCGTGAGAAATAGATTACAATGGAAGAATTTACCTTTGTCGTTAATAGGGACACAAACGCAAATAAACCGAAATCTTCTGCCTTCTCCGACCCCTTGTTGTCTTTTTTGTCTGTAGATATAGAACAAAAAATTTGGAGGTTGCATAGAAAGGAACGAGACTTTATTTATTATTCTAGGTTCTTACATTTGGTTTTGCTTCTTGACCGAATTACTTCTATATTTTTATTCTTTATTCTTTGTTCTCCTTTCTAACTTTTTGTTATTTCCTACTTCCTTCTTCTTCCTTTGTTCCTTTTATTCTTTTTCCTTCTTCCTTTCTCCTTTTTCTTTTTTCCTTCTTCGCTCTACTTTCTTTCTTTTTTACTTCTTGCTTCATAGTTCTTCTTCTTTCTTTTTTCTTCATTCATCCTACTTTTTTCTTTCTTATTCCCTCTTTCCTCTATCTTCCTTCTTCTTCCTTGCTCCTTCCTGTTTTCTTTTTCCATAATTTTTCTTTGATATTTCCTTCCTTTTTCCTCCTTTGGTATTTTTTTTCTTTTTTTCCCTATTCGTTCTACCTTCTTGCATCGTCTTTCATCCTTCGTCCTCCTTTTGTTACTTCTTTCTTTCTTTTTCTTTACTTCTTTCTTCCTTCTTTCTTATTGCGTATTTCTTCATCCTTTTATCTTATTCTTAGCTTCTTTCTTCTTTTTCTTCTTTGTTCCTTGTTCCTTTATTCTACTTTCTTTTTTCTCTTTCTTCCTGTTTTCTTTTTTTTTCAACTTTTTCCTTACTTCTTTCTTCTTCTTTTCTGTTTACTTCCTTTTCCTTTTTCGTTCTTCCATGTTCCTTCTTTCTTTCTTTCTATTTCATTCTTACATTTATCCTTCCTTCTTCTATCTTCCTTCTTCCATATTCTTTCTTCAGTTTTTCTTTTTCTTCCTTCTCAAGTTTTTTTTATTCTTTCTTCTTCCGTATTCTTTATTCTTTTTTCTCTTTCTTCCTTTTTCTTTTTGTATCTTTACTCTTTCTACTTTTCCCATCTGCCTTTTTATCTTCTTCTTCATTCTTCTTTCTTTCTTTTTTACCCTTCTTATTTCTTCCAATTTATTCTTTATCCTTATTTTTTATTCTTGTGTGTGTGTGAGTCATCCTCTACCCCTCACCCAGCTGGGGGTGTTGGTCAAGTAGTACTACGAATAATTTGATCAGATCTCATGCTCCGTAATGGTGCCCTTTTTGTTACGAAGACTAGTACTACAAAGGGATTCACTTCTGAAGCAAGAAAGGTTCCTTCAGGTAGTGCGGGGAATGGGATGTACTAGTCGTTCATAACAGGTACAGCAAAACTTCACAAGGACGCCCTTATTCGTACTAACTACTCAGGGAATAGAAGGTAGAGAAGAGCCACCGTTGCTTACTAAAGCGTGAACCGGATACCTGGGACTCCCACAATATCCGCGGCAATAGAAGCAAACGATGCCCTGTACGTATTTAGTGATAAATTTCAGGAGTTTGAATTTTTTTATAGCAAAAGTAAATAATTGGAACGTGCTCACCATCCTCATCCTCACCGTCCACCATCCTCCACACTTCCAGTTAAACACTGCATTTCTTTTCCGTGTAGCTATGCCATGATGCCTTCCTGGAATAGTGGAGCTTCATCGGATCTTCCGTCGATCGATTGTTCCGCATGTTTTTCTAGGCTCGTATAAGTCGAGACAGCATATGCTTCAACATCACTGATACACTAACACTAAGCGAACAATCAGGAGAAACATTCCTTTATCCTTATTTTTTATTCTTCATCCTTTAATCATTCTTTATACTCGATTAAGTTGAAAACCGGAATACGGGACTAGCAAAGTTGGATTTTTCTCGCAATCCGTACGTTAAACCCAACTTCGCTAGTGGCGCTTAGACTAGCGCACTACTAGCAAAGTTAGGTTTAACGTACTGATTGTGAGAAAAATCCAACTTCGCTAGTCCACCATTTCGGTTTTTAACTTGACTAGCGATATTCATTATTGTTCTTTATTCCTTATTCTTTTACTGTTCTTCCTTCTTTGTTCTATATATTTTATTCAATCACTCTATTTGTACTCCGGGGGCCCTCCTTAGCCGTGCGGTAAGATGCGCGGCTACAAAGCAAGACCATGCTGAGGGTGGCTGGGTTCGATTCCCGGTGCCGGTCTAGACAGTTTTCAGATTGGAAATTGTCTCGACTTCCCTGGGCATAAAAGTATCATCGTGTTAGCCTCATGATATACGAATGCAGAAAATGGTAACTTGGCTTAGAAACCTCGCAGTTAATAACTGTTGAAGTGCTAATTGAACACTAAGCTGCGAGGCGGCAATGTCCCAGTGGGGGATGTAATGCCAATGAAGAAGAAGATTTGTACTCCATCGTACGGTTGGGATTCATTTCATCTCACCAATTATAACCTTTCGATACATTCCAACCTCCTGATATTTTACTGCCTTCTGTTACTTTCAGCCTTGTGAGTCTTTCAGTCTTTCGAGATTTCAGCCTCTTGAGTTCAGTCTTATGTGTTTCAGCTTTTCGTAGGACACCCCTACTGTGGTTTTTCACAAGCCCATAATATGATGAAGGAAGATTTTAGTGTCTTTATCACGATTTATTCTTACACCATCAAGACCATTTAATTTATCTACGTTACACGGAATCTACCCGAGCAACTGAACAGTCCCGTCCCCGTGCATAAGAAACATTTGCGTTGTGTTTGACAATTTTCCAATGGGAAATCCGTTATTCACGTTCGCTTTTCGATTCCAAAATTTTGAAAAGGCACCACCCAAAAAAAGCTCATACCGAGCAAATTTGTCATAAGTGTTTGTTGAATGTTGGGCCAGTCTAATTATTGGATTGGTTTTTTATGTTTATGCTTAGAGGGGGAGGAGGTTGTCTGAAGTATGACGACCCATACAAAATTTTCTAATGCTTCATACAAAAATTGTGACATAGGGTGGAGGGGGTTGAAAATGGCCAGTTTCTGCGTTACGTAATTAATGGAGTTTCACCTTATGTCTGATTTATGTAGGCGATGTTTGCCATCCCTCACCAGCACTGTGAATGTATGTTATTGTAGCCTCTATTGTATGTAAATGTAAATAGTAATAAATTGACCACCGCAGAGAGCGAATTGCTTCTGTTGTTCGTTCACTTTAAGGGTCGGAAATACCCAACCGGGAGTGTAGATCGGTTCTGATGTGTACCGTTGGAAGCCTCCGTGATACCTTCCCACAGTATTCTATTAAAACGCCTCAATAAGTCGGTGTGATTTTTAATATTGCCTATAATAGAAGGTTTAAAAAATAGCTCCAGGCATGGTCTTTATGATCGAGAGATTTGCATGCAGGCTACACGCCACCGATATTTGGATACACTGTTGGGAGACACTTAAATATATGATTTGATGAAAATGAAAATCAATAAGACGCCACTTATGAATTTCGCTGAAAAACCATTATGTCCGTTTTACCCCCATTCCACCTGAAACGCCAGGAATTGCGCGCTTTTTTGGATTGCTTTTATCAATTCTAGTGACTGATGTATCGGGTTTCCCGTTAGCTTTGTGTGCAAAGACATAAGATTGCCAATCCGGAGATGGTTGAGGTCGATTCTTGGTCCGGTCAAGTATGTTTTCGGATAGGAAACATTCGTAACAACAACAGATCCCCTTCGATTTTGCTGGAAAACGTTTTGTAACGAACATTTCGTCTCAAACTGTTGCACAGCAAAATCAAATGGGATATGTTGGGCACGCAAGTCGACATATGTACCAAACCCCTTATTGTGCTTGCTACCCCTTATTGTGGAAAGCTTTTAATTAATAACTGTGGAAAAGATAAGAAGAACACTAAGTTGGAAAGCAGGCCATGAAACTTGAATGTACATCCCTTGAAGAAGAAATGGTTGATGATGTATCATTCGATTAGGTAGCAATGAAGTGTTGTTCCCAGTATTCATCTGTCACACCTTACGACCTTTCTTCATCCTAATTCTCGATTTAGGCGGATTCGAAAGTGTACAATGCGTTCTGTTTCTCGTGTTGTTTTGGAGCAGGTACAGCTGCACGGTTAGAAAAAAGTACCTAATATTAGGTACTTTTCACTCAAATCGGGGGTTCAGTGTGGGAACCTAAAATTAAGTTATTTTTTCTTGAAATTAAGTAAAATTCACATAATATTAAGTAAAATATACTTAATTTTAAATAGAAACTAACCAAAAGTTAGGTAAATTTCACTCAACTTTTGTAAACATGAGATTACTCAACGTTGGGTTCCCACACTTTAATGCCCTTGTTGAGTGGTTTTGCTCTTCATTTTATGACAACAAAGGAAAGAGGGAGGGAGAAGCAAGAGAAAAAAAGTACCTAAAATTAGGTACTTTTTTCTAACCGTGTGGTATATAGTAAACCCGATCAATAATGTATAACAAAATGACTGATATTGATAAGAAAATTATTTTGAGCTTTTTAGTGGAATGTTTTCACCTGTCATAAGACGAGTTTAGACAATCCCATTGAATTCCACCACTTAATTGTATCTTGACAGATACGTATTTCGACCTCAAAGGTAAGGCCGTCTTCAGTGTCTCGTAAGTCGAGTCAAGTACGAGACACTGAAGACGGCCTTACCTTTGAGGTCGAAATACGTATCTGTCAAGATACAATTAAGTGGTGGAATTCAATGGGATTGTCTAAACTCGTCTTATGACAGGTGACTGATATTGTTTTAATTTTGATGTGAAATAAAACTTTCCGAGCACACATTTTTATCGAATTATCTAGTTATAACACACGTTGTTTTAAATAATAATCATTAATAGAATTGAGTTTTAATTTTGTTATGCATTCCTGATCGGGAAGGGTCCGCGACGTTAGGTATAATGGACGTTTGGCATAATTCTGCCTTCTTTATGTCATGGGCTGTTCTATGGATCATTTTATGCCTAACGGGGTATACCCGATCGGTAAAGCAATATAAACGAAGAAGGCAAATCTGATTCCAGAATAAATAAACCAACTTGTAGCCCTGAATGCGCAACCCTACTTTGGCTGATCAAACATTTTAAATTGGTCCATCCATTTTTCAAAATAAATAATAAAAAATTATCTTTGTTATCGCGTCGGTTCCAATTAACTCACACGAATGCAGACGCAAATTCTCTATAGCCCCATAAAGGGGCCCTCCTTAGCCATGCGGTAAGATGCGCTGCTACAAAGTTTAATGAACACCATGCTGCAAGGCGGCAATGTCCCAGTGGGGATGTAATGCCAATGGAGAAGATGAAGATTGTTTATTCCAACGGCGTATTTAACACTTCAACACGCGCGCGGTCCAATGGGTCTCTCTGAAAGGCAATTTTAGCAATACTTATTGGGAGGAACTATTGGGGTTAAGCTCTCACTTGATATGCACTCAACCGAGGTGGATAAACACAGCGCCTTTCTCTCAAACTGTGAACCACTTCACCTAAGCAGTCGCACCACAGCTAGTGGATGTACTGATGTCTATACTCTTCACAGGCGGACATCCCCGTGCGCAACACAGTTACCACTATTTTCTTGCCATAACAGAGCACTCCTTTTGCTCAAAATGTACACCACTACTTGTCGAAGAAAGCCGACTGCACTGCGAGATACCTCATTGCCGAATTAGGGACACTACTGCTGATGCATCCTGCACTCTGACACTTCCTTGCAAAAGCAGAGGCCTGAGACACCTCCATAGACAACATTTGTACCACTGACTGTGAGATGAGTAGGCAGCACACGAACAAGCAAACGAGTTACTACTATTCCATTTAATTCCAACACTTGGTTGCCACTTTACAGATACGTATTTCGACCTCAACGGCAAGGTCGTCTTCAGTGCCTCGTACTTGATTCGAGTCAACGATGTTTCAATACTGAATAAAAGAGGAATAATATAACTGTTAATAGCTAATAATTACACATTTTAAAGAGGTCCTTCCTTTTTTTTACTTAATCGCTACATTTTTCACTCACCACGTGCACTTGCTTCAGCTCGTAATCTTTGGCTGCCTTTTCCAAATCACTATTACCTGCCAACTGATCGGAAACTTCAACCGACTTTTTGGTAGTCGTAGGAGCACTGTTAACTCCGTAGATGGTAACCACGATCAGTAACGAAATGACTACGCTTCCAGTCAACATGATGAGTACGCGGCGGCTTAACGAATACATATTTTCACCACAGTAGCTCACGGTTTATATGCAATGTCCGGTCCGCTAGAGGAATTTGTTTGTTGTTTTTCGCCAGTATAGCACAACAATAAAAATCTACAGAACTGAACGATCGTTTTTTTAATTTTCAATGCTGGACCTTCGGAAATTACCCCGCTAATCGGTTAAACGTGATCCTAGATAGCATTCTACAATGTAGTTGGCGCTCCAGGTGCTTCACCATCTGATTCAAGTCTGAAAAACAAGAAACGCAAGAAAAATATATAAACGCTTATATGGGATTATTATTGTAATAAAAAAAATCAGAGAGAGATAACAAAATTAAGAACAGAATGTTGGTAACATATGACGTAGCAGACGATCTTGTGTTCGCTCTACTGATAAGTAGGGTTCCGAATCCCATTTTCGTTATAACGTAAAAACAAAATCGCTGGTCAATTTAACAAAGTAATACACTTTATGCACCACTTCGTTTTGCTGAGTAATGTTCATGGAATCTCTCATATTGATCAATTCTAATGATTCTAGCAACGATTAATGTTTTTCAGTAATTTCCATTCACTACACGAAAAATTCTCAACCGTCATTGTTGCCGAAAAAATAGGTGTTACAATATGTACGCAATTGCATTCACCTCGTGACTGAAGATCATTGGAGTTAGAGAAAAGTCTATTGGGCAGTCAATTTTTATTGAAAAACTTTCAAACAGGAACATTTTTAAATACTGTTTTGACTTAATTATGCTGCCGAAACAGTCCCTCACCCTAAGTTATTACAATGGATTAAAATTTCCGGTCTAAGGTAATGTATTGTGAGGTACAAAATAAAATCTGGTTTTGCGTCTAAAAAAATCAGCTGCTTAGTCAGAACTGTTTTGACATATTGTTTATAAGTATTGCTGTGATACCTTGAGCTATTTGTACTGCGGATAAACTTCGCTTTGGCAATGAGACAATGTACAACAAAGTTTTTATTAGAAGTAGAAGGCACAATAACTGCGGAACTGATTAATTCGTCTTAAGATGTTTACGGAACATTAACTACGACACTGATAATCAGTTGATTTTCATTCATGTCCAGCTCAACGGTCAATATGTATATGAAACGTAGTGCGAAAAAAATTGGTCATACGAGTCCATTGTGATTTACGAGTTTATAGCTCGGGCTTCACGTATACTATGGACAGGGGGTATAAGCACCTTGGTACAAGATAGCAAGAAAATTCATTACTTCAGGGCGATAATTACAGAACCCATAACTGCGAGATTATTTAGGTTTATGAGATAATAATGGACTAATAATAATATGCTGATTCGATTATCAAAAAGATCGGGTTTCTCCGCAAGCAAAATCTCCACTCGACTATGTATCAAAAGGTTGATGGCCAACTGCATGGCCATCACAATATGTACGCACTTTGAAAGTTATATGAAATCAGACGTAATTATGATTAGAAGGTTCCTTGAACTCAGCAAGAGATCTTTAAGTATCTTCATGAGACTGGTAATCGGGCGCCCTCCTAGTGGATATATTAAAAACGTCGAACATGTTCAGCGTGATACATGTCGTTTCTTTAACATATAATGTAAAATGTCGAAACATTAAATGTTAAATTTTGTTGAGCTGTTGTGGTACAGTACAGGGTTCTTATATCAGGGTTCACTCACTTCGACAGTAGATGGGAGAGACTAGCGCGGGGGTGAAAAATTCATTTTCAGTGCAAAACATAAACAAACTCGGTGGCTGCCCCATATAAAAATCCAAGATGGCTGAATCATGTAATTGGCATACTGCTACACCTGTTTGTATTCACCTTGGTACAGTATACTTATTCTTTTCAGCTTTTTGTTAGCTTATCGCTTTTGGCAACTTAGTCAACTTAGTGTATTTGAGGTAGATATAAATGATGCATTATTTTTATATCTCGAGCTCTACATTTTTTAATTGTGGTTATATACAAAATAAGAAGCATTGGACTGTAAATCATAGAAATCCTACCTTACTGGAAGAAGAGGCGTCAAGGTTAAGTATTCGGTTTTTGAAACAATTTTGAAAATTGGTAGCAATCACGGTTAAAAAAAGCATCCAAAAATTTCACCCGATAAGCTTACACGCCTTCCCGGACAAAAGCGCGCGCATCACGCAGCCTCCATTTTGTTTTACTTATAGCTGCCGTCAATGCCAATAAAGCCTTGAGATAAAGCTACTTTTTCACATCACCCACATACATTCACTTGTCCTTCGCACACACTGCACTGCTTGAAGCTAGCTAAATAAAGCTTCCACCGAGAAAGCAACAACAACATCATACACATGCTGATTAGTTGATCACCCGCGAAATCAGTGCTAGACGGTTATGAAATTTTCAATGGTAATTAACGGGAATAATTTCCAATAGGTGGCTTTTGAGCGATTAATAAATGATCAAATGGAAACTGTTATCAACTTTGCATACAGTACTGAAATCGCAAAGGGTCCTACCGTTGTTTCACATTTCCAACGGTGCCATAATGGAACCTTTTGAAAGCCTGATTAAAGTGAGTTTTGCTTATAATTCCAGTTCTCTATTATAGTAGAGTGCTCCTAAAAAAACTTTGATCGTAGCGGTAATGCTGCATTTCTCGTGCATTATTAAACAATAGTGTTTGGAGATAAATTCGTAAATACATGCGCCATACAAACACCATCCACAATTGCACACGTGCATGGAGACTAGACTGGCCCAATAAACAAAAAGTTGTCTAATTCCTCGGGGCACCCCCCAGGATTGTGTCTTTGGGTGAGAAAATCAATCTCTGAAAATTTCAGCTCAATCGCTTGTTGTATAAGCTGGCGCATTTGATTTGAAGTTTGTATGGGGATTTCAGCCAAAATGTATAGGAAAATACACCTCCGTCACTCATTCGATCTGGAAATTGGTTCTGATTGCTCGATTGACCTCAGAATTGCAAAAACGGCAGTTGGTATGCTACAGAACAATTTCACAGAACATTGTATGATGATTAAATGAACTTTTATATAAGTTTCGGCTGATGCGATTCGATCAAAAAACCCAAAAATATACAAATCAGCTTCTAATAAATCAGCCGAAAATTATATAAAAGTTCATTTAATCATCATGCAATGTTCTGTCAAATTGTTCTGTAGCATACCAACTGCCGTTTTTGCAATTCTGAGGTCAATCGAGCAATCAGAACCAATCTCCAGATCGAATGAGTGACGGAGGTGTATTTTCCTATACATTTTGGCTGAAATCCCCATACAAACTTCAAATCAAATGCGCCAGCTTATGCAACAAGCGATTGAGCTGAAATTTTCAGAGATTGATTTTCTCACCCAAAGACACAATTCTGGGGGGTGCCCCGTGGAATTCGATAACATTTTTTTCTCCCCATAGTAATCTGGGCCAGTCTAATGGAGACGCATGGTTAGGTTTGGGAAAAGTGCTGCCAAAAGCTATTTCTCGGAATCCTACTTGCTCTGGAAATTATTTATATTTTTTTGCATATCAATCCGTTATGGTTATGTGTTTTCAGTTAGCCTTGCAAGCAAAGGATTACCAATCCGGAGATGGCGAGGTCAATTCTCGGAACTTGGGCTCATCAACATCCGCTATAAGCTGCGTAGGAAGGCTTGCGTAGCTTATGTAGGGAAAGCACGTGTCACCGCACCCGAAGGAAGCGGTTACCTCCAATACTTCATCTGGCAAAATGAATATTCGTCTGAATTTCTTTTCATAATCCTTTTCAATTCACACAGGATATTTTTCTATTTATTTTTGCTGTATTTACTTGAGAAGATCTTCAGAATTTTTTCAAAATATTCTTTTGAATTTTCTCTTAAAGATCTCCTGTATCTCTACGACAATTTTTATTAATTTTCAAAAAAACTTTTAATCGATTTCCTCGTTCCAATTATCTTCGGATAATACTTCTTGATTTCTAAAGCAAATTTTTTATGAAGTTTTAATGGTAATTATTCTAAATTTGTCGGCACGGCAGACGAGCAGGACACTGCATAGAATGCGCGTTGTGAGCTATCCATGTGAAATTCCCATAAAATCTCGTAGTGCATTGGGGTCCATTTCGACCCAAGCACACCCAAAACAACGCTGTAACTTTGTAACGCAACGAGATAAAAATCTGAAAAAATATGACTTTTCCTAACTTACGGAAACTAAGATACCCTGAAAAAATCAGCTTTCAGCAACATCTAGAAAAGGCGCCACAAAAAAGTGAAACATTGTGTATTGGGGTCCATTTGGACCCAAGGTTTCATCATGATCACAAAAAAAACTCAAATTTCAACCCATTTTCGATCTTTAGACACCAAACGGAAGCTGTAGGTACAAGCCCATGGGGTGAATAATCCAAATTGACATTTCCAGTCCCCGGGAAACCTGTACTAAAGAGGCACTGTTTGAGCTTCTCAATTTTGCATCTAATTTTCAAATTTCGTTTTATGAAACTTGGAAATATGTGCTCTGATGATCCGAACTGTATTTGCTATGTTGTATACGCCATTTCTTGGCAATTTTATCATTCGAGCGCTCATCGGAAAGCCCTCTGGAAGATCCGGAACATCCGTAAAAGTGGCCAATTCTAAAAGTTCATCCCAGAGCTTTGCGATTTTTTCGTAACCTTTCATTCTGGAAAATTGTGGGTGCAATCAATAGTCAATGTCTTCTGTGACCTCCAAATTCCCCAGAAATAGATCTCTGGAAGGTCCGGAACAACCGTAAAATGGCCAATTCCAAAAGTTCATCCCACAGCTTTGCGATTTTTTCGTAGAAATCCATCCAGACATATTGTGGGTGCAATCAATAGTGAAAGCCTTCCGTGACCCCCAAACGCTCCCGCAATAGCTCTTTGGAAGTTCCGAACGATCCGTAGAAGTGACCAATTCCAAAAGTTCATCCTAGAGCTTCGCGATTTGTTCGTAACCATGTAGATTTCGAAGTCTAATGTTGCATTTGTTCCCTTGATAACCAGTAGATCCAAGAAAGGTAATTTACCTTCCTTTTCCTCCTCGTGGGTGAATTTGATGTCTTTATGCACGTTGTTTATCGCTTCCAAAATCCTGGGTAGATCTTTCCGGTTGATGATGCTGAAAATGTTTTTTCGTCTGAATCCTGCTTGCCCTGGAAATTATTTATATTTTTGCCTTTCTCGTACAACTAAGTTGTACCGAAAGGCTATCATTTCACTCCAAATTCGAACTTTTGATAGAAGTCCCGGAGATCCATAGTGTTATATACCATTCGACTCAGCTCGATGAGCTGAACAAATGTCTGTCTGTCCGTGTGTGCGTGTGTGTGTGTGTAAGTGTGTGCGTGTGTGTGTGCACAAAATGCCATAAAAAAACATTAGCCAAATTTTCACATAGAAACTCTTAACCGATTTTCTTGCAACAAGTTGCATCCGATAGAGACTAAAACGCTGTTGATCACTATTGAATTTCATAATAATTGCAAATTGCAAAAAATATATAATATTAAAATAGTGATGAGACATAGTCACATAGAACAATAATGTGTTATGATGCCTTGCATCTATGAATATTTTATCCGTGGCTTCCCATTAAGAGTTTCATCGCACTATAAAGATGCTCGTGTTGCACGCATTTAGGCGTAAGTATGCTCTTCGTTCAGTTTCATAGTACTATGAAATTGTCCGAAAGTCAAACTTCGAACATAGGAAATTCGAGAAACTTTTGGCAGCGCCATCTGTCGTCTAGTAGTGTAAATTTTCTATCATAACATTAGACGGTGTAACTGTTTTGCCTTTCTTGTACATCATCGAGGTGTAAGCGTAAAAGCTACATTTATTACCTTTTTGCGCGAGAAAGGCGCCATCACCGTTAGGTGGATTAATCTGGGTTTTGCATATCAATCCGTTATGGTTATGTTTTTTCAGTTAGCCTTGCAAGCAAAGGATTGCCAATCCAGGGATGGCGAGGTCAATTTTTGGAACTTGGGCTCATCAACATCCGCTATAAGCTGCGTAGGAAGGCTTGCGTAGCTTATGTAGGGAAAGCACGTGTCACCGCACCCGAAGGAAGCGATTACCTCCAATACTTCATCTGGCAAAATGAATATTCGTCTGAATTTCTTTTCATAATCCTTTTCAATTCACACAGGATATTTTTCTATTTATTTTTGCTGTATTTACTTGAGAAGATCTTCAGAATTTTTTCAAAATATTCTTTTGAATTTTCTCTTAAAGATCTCCTGTATCTCTACGACAATTTTTATTAATTTCCAAAAAAAAACTTTTAATCAATTTCCTCGTTCCAATTATCGTCGGATAAACTTCTTGATTTCTAAAGCAGATTTTTTATGAAGTTTTAATGGAAATTATTCTAAATTTGTCGGCACGGCAGACGAGCAGGACACTGCATAGAATGCGCGTTGTGAGCTATCCATGTGAAATTCCCATAAAATCTTAACCCTCGTAGTGCATTGGGGTCCATTTCGACCCAAGCACACCCAAAACAACGCTGTAACTTTGTAACGCAACGAGATAAAAATCTGAAAAAATCTGACTTTTCCTAACTTACGGAAACTAAGATACCCGCTTGTGGGCTTCGTGGCCGTGCGGTTAGCGACGTCAATCGTCTATACGCATGTGCTGTGGAGTGTGGGTTCGATTCCCGCCCCGGTAAGGAGAAAAATTTTCGTAAAGCGAAAAGCTCTCCACTGGTCCACTGGGTGTTGTGTAAATGTCCTGTCCGTTGTCTCATGCTAGATGTTAAGTGTTCAGTCTGTTCGACCTCTGGTCGAAGACGGTGATTCTGTCTTTTATTTAAGAAAAAAAAAGAAAAAAAAAATCAGCTTTCAGCGACATCTAGAAAAGGCGCCACAAAAAGTGAAACATTGTGTATTGGTGCCCATTTGAACCCAAGGTTTCATCACGATCACAAAAACTCAAATTTCAATCGATTTTCGATCTTCAGACACCAAACAAAAGCTGGAGGTACAAGCCCATGGGGTGATTAATTCAAATTGACCTCTCTAGTCCCCGGGAAACCTGTACTAAAGAGGCACTGTTTGAGCTTCTCAATTTTGCAACAATTTTCAAATTTCGTTTTATGAAACATAAAATTGCTTGGAAATATGTGCTCTGATGATCCGAACTGTATTTGCTATGTTGTATGTATACGCCATTTCTTGGCAATTTTATCATTCGAGCGCTCATCGGAAAGCCCTCTGGAAGATCCGGAACATCCGTAAAAGTGGCCAATTCTAAAAGTTCATTCATTCTTTCATTCTGGAAAATTGTAGGTGCAATCAATAGTCAATGTCTTCTGTAACCTCCAAATTCCCCAGAAATAGATCTCTGGAAGATCCGGAACATCCGTTAAATGGCCAATTCCAAAATTTCATCCCAGAGCTTTGCGATTTTTTCGTAGCAATCCATGCTGACAGATTGTGGGTGCAATCAATAGTGAAAGCCTTCTGTGACCCCTAAACGCTCCCGCAATGGCTCTTTGGAAGTTCCGAACGATCCGTAGAAGTGACCAATTTCAAAAGCTCATCCCAGAGCTTCGCGATTTGTTCGTTATCATTGATTCTTCTGAATTGTGGGTGCAATCAATAGTGAAAGTCTTGTGTTGTTTTAAATAACAACCATTGATAGAATTGAGTTATAATTTTGTTATGCATTGCTGATCGGGTCCTGGCGAATTGTGTATGCAATCAATAATGAAAGTCTTCTGTGACCCCTTGATGCCGACCCCGAAATGGTACTCCGAAAGATCCGGAGCATCCGTAAAAGTGGCCAATTCCAAAAGGAATTCACGGAAGAATTCCCGGAGGAACTACTAATTCCCGGAGGAACTACAGTAGCCGTTCGATAACTGCAAAATGTTTACTTTTCAGTTAATGAATGCCGTTCGATAACTGCAATGCATTCTAGATGTCAAACTGTTGTCAATCGACGTCAGATGCAATAAAAGTGCATCTAAATGTGCAGCGCACTGCAGCTGTCATTGAGTCTGACATCGGTTTGAAGCTTAGCGGTCTAATAACTGCAAAACTGTTGCAACTATCGAATTGCAGTTAAAAAGCATTGCAGTTAAATGACTTGCAGTTATCGAACGTCTACTGTACTAATTCCCGGACGACCTTTTTTAATAAGTTCTGGAGGGATTTCCGGAGGAATGCCTTTAGGAACTTACCGAGAAATTAATTGATGAACTTATGGAGGAATTTGCGGAGGGACTTCCGGATGAATTCTTGGATAAACTTCTAGAGTAATGCGTTTAGGAACTTTTTGAAGAATTGCTTGATGAACTTCCGAAGCGATTACCGGAGGAACTGCTGGACAAACTTCCGGAGCAAGTTCTGGAAGAACTGGCTTGATCTATTACGGTCACTTTTGGAATTGGCCACTTTTTACGGATCCGGATTCGGATTTTACGAAGGACTTTTTATCATTGACTAGCAGACCCGACGAACTGCGTTTCGCCTAAAATTATTTTTTTCTCTTATTATATCTCGAGCAATGCGGAAATTTCTGTTTCATTTGTATGGGAGCCCCCCTTTCCAAAAAGGGGAGGGGTCTCGAACTATCTTAATAACCTTTACCGGTCCCAAAAACCTCTGCATACAAATTTTCACGCTGATCGGTTCAGAGGTTTCCGAGTCTATAAGGTTCAGACAGACAGAAATTCATGTTTATTTATATAGGAGAACTGTTCCATTTTCCATCTCACTGAACATATATTCATCTAATCGCGAACCAAAGAAATACGGCACCAATTTCGTCACTTCTGTTTGCTAACATGTGCTTTTTCGTGGGATGAATATAGGAGCTATGAGATAAAGTCCAGGAGCTGTAACCCTAGATAAAAAAAAATTTGAGCTTTTAAGTGGAATGTCTTCACTTGTTATAAGACGAGTTTGTACAATTCCATCTAATTTCACCACTTGAATGTACCTTTGACAGATGCGTATTTCGACCTCAATAGTAAGGCCTTCTTTAGGATTTTCACTATTAATTGCATACATAATTCACCCTTATGAATGAAAGCAAAAATTTGCAAATCTGTGAGATGAACTTTTGAAATTGACCATTCTAACTGATATTCCTGATATCCCGGAGGACCATTTAGTGGACATTCAGACGTCATAGAAAATTTCCATTACTGATTGCACAATTACTTCCCCGCTATGGATGGTTTCGAAATAAAATGTGAAGTTCTGAAATTATTCGTTTTTGCGAATGTCCCAAATTTTCCGGAGAACCGTTTTGTAATCATTGCCGATGGAAAAGGATTGCTTTTGCTGTCGATTGCAAATGTAACATGCCGTTAACCATGTTTTCTAAAAAATCGATTGTGATTAACTGTTGGTAGGTCACAGAGGACTTTCACTATTGATTCCATTTATAATTCACCGTTATGAATGCTAACAAAAATGTGCAGCTCTGGGATGAACTTTTAGGATTAACCTATTTTACGAATGTTTCGGGTTTCCTGAGGACCGTATTGTGGCTATTTCGGGTCACAAAAGAATTTCACTATTAAAAAAGTCAGAATACATATTCATATTAATCAAAACAATTATGCTATTATGTATGATACTGCCATCCGTCTAGCCACAATACTGTCCTCAGGAAACCCAATTCGCTGATATAAACAATTAAAAAAATGTATACGAGATGAACCGGCCTAGGGCCGAGAATCTCGTGAATAAAGATAATTCAATTCAATTCAATTTCAAAAACTTGCTTCGTGATGAACTGTTGGAATTGGCCACTTCTACGGATGTTTCGGATTTCCCGGGGCCGTTTGTGGTCATCACAGAAGACCCTACACAATTTATTGCGTACACAATTCGCCTGTATGGGTACGAATCAAATAGTTATGCTATGGAATGTTTTTTTGTAATCTGTAGCTGTAGGTTTCTAGGATAAGACCATGTGGTGATTCATCCAAATTGACCTCTATAGTCCCCTGGGAACCTGTACTGAAGAGGTATTGGCTTTTTTGGGGAGGCACCTACATAGCCATAAATTCCCTGTTTTTTTACTGCTTCAATGCAAGAACGAATATGCTGCTTTCAATCAAATTTCAGAGCTCTAAAGCTGATATCCAGCGTTCTGATTTTGTTTAATATAACTTCCGACGTTCTGTATTATTAAATTTCCGATCGAATAATTTTTGAACATTTCTGACCAGAGGAAATTAGAGGGCTGACCGCGACAATTAGGGAAAGTCTCCCACATCAAGCCATTTAAAGGAGCTCCGGAGGGCACTGCACTAAACGTCTCCTGGACCTACAGTTTTACTACCAAGGTTTACCTGGATATTCCTTTACTTCTTTTCCTGTAGTTGGATTATTTTTATCTTTATTGTTTGTTATGTTACATCTTAGTTCCCTTTTCGTCGATGTTTCACGGATGTTCCGGATTTTCCAGAGGTCCGTTTCGGGAGCATTTGTTTTTTTTTGCACTTTTTTATACTCTTCATTTATGTGAAATTTTAAATTTCAATTTCTTCACTCGTCGAGAGTACCAAGGCCAGGGGCACTTGGCAGGGGGAGGAGGCAGGATGGCCTCCCTCAGGTACAACCGTGGGACCTTCCATTGTCAGATATTTATTCAAGTAACCTTAATATCTTCTTCTTCTTCTTCAATGGCTCTACATTCCAACTGTAACTTGGCCTGCTCTATGCTCGCCATTGTGTGAGTACGTATCTTGTATGGCAAGTACAATGGATACACTATGCCCAGGATGTTGAGAATATTTCCAACCCGAAAACATCATAGACTGACCGAAAATCGTACTCGCCATCTCCGGATTGGCAATTCTACGTCTTTGCACGCAAGGCTAGTGGAGACCCCTATAACCTTAATATATGAACATTTTAAAACTTAATACTTACAATTTAAAATTTGAATAGAAATAGTTAATGACTATGGTTAATGGTCGACGAAAAGGGAACTAAGATGTAACATAACAAACAATAAAGATAAAAATAATCCAACTACAGGAAAAGAAGTAAAGGAATATCCAGGTAAACCTTGGTAGTAAAACTGTAGGTCCAGGAGACGTTTAGTGCAGTGCCCTCCGGAGCTCCTTTAAATGGCTTGATGTGGAGACTTTCCTAATTGTCGCGGTCAGCCCTCTAATTTCCTCTGGTCAGAAATGTTCAAAAATTATTCGATCGGAAATTTAATAATACAGAACGTCGGAAGTTATATTAAACAAAATCAGAACGCTGGATATCAGCTTTAGAGCTCTGAAATTTGATTGAAAGCAGCATATTCGTTCTTGCATTGAAGCAGTAAAAAAACAGGGAATTTATGGCTATGTAGGTGCCTCCCCAAAAAAGCCAGTACCTCTTCAGTACAGGTTCCCAGGGGACTATAGAGGTCAATTTGGATGAATCACCACATGGTCTTATCCTAGAAACCTACAGCTTTAGTTTGGTGCCTTGAAGATCGAAAATCGGTTGAAATTCGAGTTTTTGTGGTCGTGATGAAACGTTGCACAATGTGTAATTTTTTTCTAATGCATTAGGAAGCTTTTGATGCAAGTTTTTCACGATTTTCTCAATTTTACTCGGTTTATATTTTAAAATTTTCGAGAAAAGTTCTTATGAATTTCCAAAAGAAAATATTTTGAAAAAAAAACTATGACGAAAGGTCGAATAGACAAAACGTCGCAAGGGACAGAAGGTAGGAGGGGAGTTCCAAAAGCATAAAAGGTCGATAGGGACAAAAGGTCAAAAAAGAAAGAAAAAAAAGTGAAAGACTAAAAGAGAAGGAAGAAAAAATAAGAAAGAAGGGCAAAGAGAGGAAAAAGAAGGAAGAACGAAGAATTGAGAAGAAAGGAAAAGGAAGAACTAAGGAAGAAGTAAGACCGGAAGAAGGAAGAAGGAAGTAAGAAAAAAATAGAATAAAGAAAAAGTAAGAAGGAAAAATGGAGAAAAAAGAAGAAAAAAAAAGTACAAAAAGAAGTGAGAAGGGAGAATGGAGAGAAAGAAAAAAGAAGGAAGAAAACAGAAGGATGAAGGAGGAAAGAAAAAAAAAGAAGTAGGATAAGGAAGAAGGGGGAAGGAAGAGGAAAGCAGAAGGAAGACGAATGAAGGAAAAAGAAAAATGGAAGAAGGAAGATGAAAATAGGAATAATGATTAGGAAGAAGGAAGATGTAGGAAGCGAGGACCAAATGAGAAGGAATATTAAAAGGAGAAGCAAAAAGAAGATAGAAGAAAAAAAGAAGGAAGATAAAAGAAGGAAGAAGGCAGTTTTTTTTACCGTTTGTTCCTCGACCTTTTGTCCTATTCGACGATTTGTCCTTTCAACTTTTTCTCCTTTTCGAACATTTGTCAATTTGACCTTTTGTTTTTCGAACTTTTGTCATTCGACCTTTTTTCCCTAACCCATTCTACTGAATTTTCAACGATTTTTTTTATGAATTTCTAACTTTCTCAATGTCCAAAGAAAATTATTCTGCATTTTCAAGGGAAATTTATTTTAATTTCCAAAGGATATTTCCAAAGCAAATTTTTCTGAGTCTGCAAGGGATTCTTCATTCTAAAGACTTTTAATCAGAGAGTTATTTTAAATTGAATTTCCAACGGAAATTTCTCAGAACTTTTAATGCGATGTCTTCTAAATTGCCAATTAAAAAATCTTTCATAATTTCCACTTGATATTCCTGTTTTTTTGGTCATGTTTAAATCAAGGGAAAATGACTCTGTCCAAAATATATCCATTTTCCATGTCGAAATTACATGTCTGATGTCCACAAGTAAATATTTCAGTTCGCAATATATCACATTTTACAGCTTCCGTCGTCGTGGGTCAGCGCCCCTCACAGACAGTCTGGAGGTCGGATAACAAAATCGTTCAAAAAGGTCTCTTATAATGAGGTTTTCTTGTCCTCAGATACCTATTCTACAAGCATTCTATATACTTGAAACAGTGACTTATTCTCACTTCCATTTGACCCATTGTCACACCCGACGACGGTACTAAAAGAAGTTTGCTCAATAATATTCTACTGGGAGATTTCAATCAACCCGGTCTTGTCTGATCCCCGTCTGGCCTCTGGTTTGCGTTTCCTGATCCAGTAAATTTGACGACCACCCACGCCAACCGCCAACCGATGGATGCTTTTCTGCGATTAAGCCAGATTAATTTGATATCCAATTTTCAATATCGCTTCCTCGACTCGGTATTTGTATACGAAAAAGCTGCGATGTCCTGCCATATTCCAGTTGAACTCTTGCTTACAGATTTCGTCTCAGCTTTTTCATAAAAACTAACCTATGATTTGGCATTAGTTCAATCCATAAAGCGCAATGTAATAAAAGCGTTCTACTTAAAAAAGAAAGCGGTAGCACCTGAGAGCAATTCTATCAGTCATGAAAAATAGAGTGAGAGCTAAACTCGCCTGATATTTTACATCTGTTCAAATAAGTATAGAAGGTTCAGAAAATAATGTATCGATCAATGTACCTATCAAGTTTCTATTTTTACTGATTCGCGTCTGGCATCCAAAATTGATAAGGAGTTCGCGAATCAACACTATCAAAACTGTTATCTACAAACACACAATCAAACACTCCACGAGGGAATCACTTCACCGATTTTAAATAATTAGGTATAGGCACCGGTTCACCGCAACACTGCTATATTTCAGCTGGATGTAGAATTATCTCAAATTTTCAATCAGCAACAATTGTTAATCCCTTGGAGCACGGTTCTATATTCATCGTCATCATCACTAATTGAAATGCTGCTCACTGGGTACTAAGCCGCTCATCATTGCACCGCACGCGCGACGACACCGAAGAAACGTGTGCTTTTTTCAATTGGTGACATGCCACGAAATTCTAAAATCATCCATCATTATTCTCGTTAATGTAGGTAGGTATATAAGTAACTACTGCGTGATTGTGCGAAAAAGAATAGTGCAACTCAATCTATTTTAAACATCTGTCGATGCTGAACCAGACAATGCGTCTCGATTGGCAATCTTCATGATAGATAGAAAGAATTAGAAAATCATACAGTTTAGAAGTGCAAGATGCAGTTCTAGAGCCGGGCCACGTACCGCATAAAATAACACAAGAAACCATGTATTGACCCCAACGCTCGTAATCAGTATATAGCTGGCTTCCAAATTAACGCTCGACGAATAACCAATCGCAATCTTCAACCAAAAACACAACGAACTTCGCGAAGAGCCAACTGGGAGAGATAGTGCCGCTAACCTTGTAGATGGATCACTGGCACTGAAGCGATGAGTGGGCTGCAAAGAACTGGTGCGGAGATCCCATTTTCGTTTCATTGTGGGTCAATAGCATTACATGGCCGGCGTTCAAAAGAGTTGTTGTCGTCAATCTCCGTCTATTAATGTTTAGTATCTCTCGCAAACTAGTCAACAATAGGACTCACGAATCGACTGTAAACTGGGGGCTATGTGGTTTTATCTTTTTTTTTGCACACGCACAGACTGGTTGAACTGTTGGTTGCGTCCATATTATACTCGATCGTAGCTCGGCACTCGCAACGCGTTAGCGGCGAGCTCCGTCTTCTAGTCTCGCGATATATTCGACAACTGTGTATGGAATCGAAGAAGTACCTGGTTTAGGCTCCGCTACTTAAAGTTTCTATGCACAGTGGTACTTTTAGGATTGTTATGTAGGAGGATTAATAAAAAAAAGTTCCTCCTGTGTTAAGAGAGTTGGAGTTTTAGAGGCATACTTTTTATATCCTAGGAACGCATGAGTGGTTTAGAAGCAATCAAACAAAGAAACTTATGAACTTAACCATTTATTAGGCACTTATTCTTTTTTCTTTGTTAGTCTTTATTCTGTCTTATAGTTAAAGACTAATAGTTGATTTGCATTATGTAGTGGACAAAATGTAAAAAAAAAATAAATGTCTACTCGTAAGTCTAATTTATGTCCACCCATCAGCGCTGCTGGATTCTAGTCATATTTTAATCGATCGGCGCGTTGTTCAATACCTGCGTGAGGTATATGTATGTTTATATGCTTTTCGTATATACGGGAAAGTGGTCTATAATAAAACCACAAAACTGTAGGAACGCTGATTATGAAGCTCTTCTATGTTGAATAAATTAATTATGAATCTAACAATCATTGCCGAATTTTCGTACCATATGAAACAGAATATAACAACTCGACTCGAGCAGGAGAGAATAGCTTTAAAATAATAAGGTAACCACTAATTTCATCCGATGATGTGCAGAAAATCGTCACTCGCTGCCTGGATTTGTCTTTGCCGTGTGATGTGATCCGTCTAGTTCCAAAGGGGAAAAATGTCTCGAACATGTCGTTCGTTTCATTTAAAATTGGACTCGACCCGTCGTTACGAGAGCTGGCATTATAGGCATCGACTTGGCTGGATGGACTAGTATTCAGGGAGTTTGTGGACCAATCAAATAACTTCCGCCGTCCAACTTTCAATCCTCCGATATAAAGCGTTCTGATGCGGATGGTGCGAGCCCCCGGGCTCCCATCATAGGCGAGTATTTAACATAAGCTTTGTATTCTCAGACACTCAATATTGCAGGCGGACGCCCCTATCGATGACTGCGTGTTCTTCTTCCAAAATGTTCAAGGTGTTCGTACTAAAATTGATGACCTGTTTCTGGCTGTTGCCGACAGCAACTATGACGTTATTATCCTAACCGAGACCGGATTGAGCGTCTTCATCGATTTTTTTTTGCAAATTTTTGGGCCATCTTATAATGTATTCCGTTGCGATCGCAGCAACTTGAATAGCAACAAATCTAGTTTTGGCAGTGTGCTGGTTGCGGTTCATCAGCGTCATCCAAGTGTGCGCTCCAGCACGCATTGCGGCGAAAGATTGGAACAGGTGTTCGTTGATGCAACAATTGATAGTCATCATGTACTGATTGGAGCTGTTTACATCCCGCCTGACCGCAGTAACGATGCGGCTTTATTAGACGAACATGTGGCTTCCGTTCGTGAGCTGTGCGAAAACGATTCTTATGATGACCGGATCTTAATCTGCGGTGATTACAACCAACCCCGCCTTCAATGGACACGTCGTACGAACGGCAACGTAGTGCTTGCTGGAAACATATCTATTCCTTCATCAAGTTCTAATTGATGGAATGAATTTCTACACTTGCCTACACAAACTGATAGTAAAAATCTGGTAAACTGAACAGCTACCGGAGGAGTGGAAGGAAGGGGTTATATGCCCCATCTACAAGAAAGGCGACAAGTTAGAGTGTGAGAACTTTCGAGCGATCACCATCCTTAATTCCGCCTACAAAGTGATATCCCAGATCATGGGAAGTTATCAAGCCGGCTTCGTTGACGGCCGCTCGACAACGGACCAGAGCTTTACTGTACGGCAAATCCTTCACAAATGCCGTGAAAACCAGGTCCCAACGCACCATCTGTTCGTTGATTTCAAGGCGGCATACGACAATATAGACCGCGTAGAGCTATGGAAAATTATGGACGAGAACAGCTTCCCTGGGAAGCTTACCAGACTGATCAAAGCAACGGTGGATGGTGTGCAAAAGTGTGTGAAGATTTCGGGCGAACACTCCAGTTCGTTCGAATCGCGCCGGGGACTAAGACAAGGTGATGGACTTTCGTGCCTGTTGTTCAACATTGCGCTAGAAGATGTCATGCGAAGAGCCGGGTGTAACAGCCGGGGTACGATTTTCAACAGATCCAGTCAATTTATTTGTTTCGCGGATGACATGGACATTGTCGGCCGAACATTTGCAAAGGTGGCAGAACTGTACACCCGCCTGAAACAGCCTGAAACTTGAAAGTTGGACTGGTGGTGAATGCGTCAAAGACAAAGTACATGCTTGTGTCTCGAACCGGCGGAACCAGGCGGAACCGAGCGCAACAGGGCCCGCCTGGGAAGCAGTGTAACAATAGACGGGGATACCTTCGAGGTGGTCGAGGAATTTGTCTACTTTGGATCCTTTCTAACGGCTGATAACAATGTTAGTCGTGAAATACTAAGCTTCAGAAGAAACTGCGGTCAAAAAAGATTCGCCACCGCACTAAATGTGTCATGTACAAGACTCTAATAAGACCGGTTGTCCTCTACGGACATGAAACATGGACAATGCTCGAGAAGGACTTGCAAGCACTCGGAGTATTCGAGAGACGGGTGCTTTAGACCATCTTTGGCGGTGTGCAAGAAACCGTGTGTGGCGGCGAAGAATGACATACGAGCTCGACCAATTCTACGGCGAACCCAGTATCCAGAAGGTAGCTAAAGCTGGAAGGGTACGATGGGCAGAACATGTTGCAAGAATGCCGGACAGCAACCCTGCAAAGATGGTATTCGCTTCCGATCCGGCAGGTACGAGACGGTGTGGAGCGCAGCGAGCGAGATGGGCAGACCAGGTGCAAAACGACTTGACGAGCGTGGGGCGTATTTGAGTATGGAGAGATGCGGCCTCGAACCGTGTATTGTAGCGTCAAATTGTTGATTCAGTGTTATCTGTTTAGATGTAAACTAAATAAATCAATGAACTTCTTAAACTTGAAAAATCAGCATGATCGTATTTTGGATCTAGTCTTCTGCTCGAACAGTTTTAAACCCAACATCAACACGGCAGCCGTTCCACTGTTGCTTATCGACTTGCATCACCCTCCGTTAGAAATGTTCTTTCCTATTCAACGTACTTTCCGTTCTGACGACATCCATCCTGTGGATTACGAACCGATTCCCGATTGCAATAAGATCGATTATGACGCGTTATCTGCTTATGTCCGTACCTTTGATTGGGGCCGATTTGAAGGCTTTCGACAAGATCGACCACAACATCATGTTGTCCAAACTATCGCGCCTCGGAGCAACGACCAAACTCACTTCGTGGCTTGGTTCTTACCCAACTGGCAGAACACTCCGTGTGAAAATTGACTCGTACGCAGTACTGGAATTTCTCATTTTCAATGAGAGATGTCACGCGATGTTAACATATCGGCCCCTTTCAATATCTATAGAAACGCGAAGGATGAATGGCATGCTACAAAAATCTCAAAAAATATTTGTCCCGTGACAGGGCATGAAAGTGTGCAATATCTGCTTTATTTTTGTGCTTATTTCCACTTTCAACCCGGTGATTTAATGGAATATGATTAATTTATCGACTAGTCACTATTCTTTGCATATATCTATCTATTGAAATAATTTAGAAATTATAATTTTAAAATAAAGCACAACATCCTTTCATGACTGCCTTTCACGCGAAATTGATCAAAGAAACCACGATTCTTTCATTTGGTCGCCTGAAATAGAAAAAGGCGCTTTGCTCTCTGTCTTATGACGATCACGACTTATTCCAGTACTGCTCGTACGTTTCGTCCCCTTTCTGCAACTTATCTGGCGTGCCACAAGGAAGTAACTTGGGACCTCTGCTGTTTACACTCTACTTCAACGACGTTCCGTTGAAATTGGATTTGGATTGCAGAATTATCTATGCAGACGACCTGAAAATATATCTAATAGTCAGGGTTTCAACTTTTTGTTTCAATGAGACCAAAGCAAGCGTTTCTCGGGCCAAGGGAGAATCTTTTTTCGTTGTTTATGTTGAGGATCATCTTTCACCTATCAATCTTTCTCTACAATTACCCTTGAATGATAAACGAAAATCTTGCCTATTAGATGAAAATCCTTTTCCGTTTCATCACTTTTACCCTCTCACTCACTTTTCGCGAGAATTATCACAGAACAATTACAAAATTGTATGGCCGCGCCGGGATTCGAACCCAGAATAGTAACAATAATAGCCGCAGGGATGCGCTTACTCTAGCCACACCACCACGCTATCTGTATGAAAGCATTAGATTATTTGTATTACATAAGCGACTACTATTTGCATTGAAGATGCCACCAAAAGACTCGAATATGAAAGAAAAGGAGCAAACCAACGTTTGGCGGCAATCGAAGTGAGCGAAAAATGGTTATCACTCGCCAGGCTGTTTTTCTTTCACGAAAAGCGATTTCCCCCCGAAAATTTTCGTGAGGGAGCATCCTGTGCTCCTGAGATTGAGTGAGCGATACGAACCCTGCTAATAGTACGATCAGTTGATGACTGTCATCGTCTGCAAAGTTTGTTGAACGTGTTCATTACATGTGCACCGGTCCAATATTAGGCGGCAGCGGCGTTGGTCAGAAAGCCATTTTTTTGGTTTGTTTCGGGAGGCGAGGAATCTTTTGAATTTCGCCTGAAAAATTTGATGAACTTCCTCAAAAAGTTCTTTAAGTTTTTCCAAAATGGAATTTATATTCGGATTTTTCACGAGAACTACTTTGAAGTATCAAGATTTTTTTGGAATTACCAACACAAGCTCTGGAAATTTTGAAGAAAATTGTTTGGAATTTCAGCAGCAGATTCTTCGGAATTTACATATGAAATTGTTCCAAGTTTCTACAGGAAATGTTCGTAAAGTTTCTTTCGAGATTCTGTTGAATATTTTTCGAAATTTACACAGAAAAATCCTCGTAATTGTAGAAGAGTGCGGCTGGTAGAATGGGTGTTTTAACGTTGGCTTGCTCAGTCTAAAATAATTAAGACGGCTAGTTTGGCATGCCCAACGTTAAAAACTAGAAGTCTATGGACTTTTCAAGGGAAATTCTCTGAAATTTTTACGAGAAATTCTCCGGAAATCAACAGAAATTTCTTAACAATTTCCGCGGAAGGTTGTTCAAAATGTAGATCTTGATAATTTTTTTTTATTTCAACGGAGAATTTTTAAGGAATTTCTTTGGGTGTCTAAGAGAAATTCTTCGTACAGTAGACGTTTGATAACTGAAAGTCATTTAACTGCAATTCTGTTAAACCCCTGAACTTCAGAACAATGTCAAAGTCGATGATAGCTGCATTGCGCTGCATAATCAGGTGCACTTCTATTGCATCTGACGTCGACTGACAACCGTTTGATGTCTAGAATACGTTGTAGTTATCGAAAAGCAATTGAAACGTAAACGACTAGTGTATTGTTCATAAAAAATTCTTGAGAAATTCCATTGGCTGAAAGAAAAATACGGCCGAACCGATAATTTGTCCGAAAAAGTCGTATTCCCTAACATGTCATTCGGCCGAATAGGTCATCTGTCTGAAATATATATAGTCAAAAATGTCCGTCCACTAGTTTGGCCAAACCGCATTTACGACGATTGGCCTTATTGAACGAAAATTCGTAACCACTCTACTTTGTAAGCCAGAAGTCATCTAACCAAATCCCATTGGGCCGAATTGAACGTATATCCGAAACTGTCATCAGGTCGAAAATTGTTTGTCCACAAATGTTGTTTGGTCGAAAGCGACATATAGCCGAAAGAGACATTGGACCGAACTTGTACTTTGGCCGAAACAATCGTCAGACCAAATAGTTCATGTGACCGAAAATCCCGTTTGTTAGGTGGTCATTTGTCAGAAAGAGCCATTTGGCCCGAAAATGGCTTTTCTGCAAAACAACCCTTTCAGCCAAACGGCATTTTTTGCCAAATGACCTATTCGGCTAAACGACTAAATGGTTGATTCAGCCGAACGATACTTTTCGCAGAAAACGCCATTTGGCCGAAATGGTTGTTCGGCAGAAAGGACGTTGTCGGGCCAAATGACCATTTTTACCAAATTGCATTTTTAGTCAAATGATCTATTCGGTCAAACGACTTTTTCGGCCTTACAGCATTTTCAGTCAAATGACCTTTTTCGATCAAATTACCAGTTCAGCCGAATGTTCCTTGCGGCTGTATGTCGCTTTCGGCCAAACTATATTTTCGGTAGAACCTTTTTCGACCTGATAACAGATTCAGATAATCGTTCAGTTCGGCTCGCCTATGTAAAATTTGGCTAGATGATTTTTGGCTTAAAAATTAAAAAGGTTACGGAATTTTGTTCAACTGTCATTTGACAAAAAGGCCATTTCGCCAAACGAGTGGCCATTGCTGACCTTATTATCCATTCAATAGCTAATTGTTGATTTTAGAAGAATCTATAATGACCTTGGCAGCTCGACCCGTAATGCTGGGTAGACACCTTTACGTGGTGTGTTACGGGGTAAGATCTACCACGGTTATATTGCCAGCTACAGGCAAACCCTGACACAACGATTACCTTCCTCATTATCCAACTTCGTGGTACTTATGAGGGTGTCGCTAAGTCGGTGGCCTCTCGTTAAGTAAGTACTACATCAACACTTCCTTCCTCTCCCTAGTTACGGTGAAGATGGGCGTGGCCAGGAGTAGTAATCCTCATGCTTTTGTTATTTTTATTTAAGACTGGAATCAAGAACCACTCCCCTTCTTGACTTCTGATAGCATTCTAGATAAGGATCTCAAAAGTAAAACATGAGTATCACTAGTGTCCAATCTACGAATTACACCGTAACAATGCTAATGCTAATCTATAATGACCTTGGCAGCTCCACCTGGGTTTTGTGCAAGGGTTCATGATATGCTATATTATTATTTATTCAGCACGCAGAAGAATCTTGCAAGATTGAAACAACTATTCCGATTGTAGCATCAAACAACGCAAATATTGTTGTTCCAATCTTCAATGGTGTTGTTTCATCATGTTCGCATGCTTTATTCAATTGAATATTATTGTTGTTTCAATCTTGCATCGCATGATTGAAACAATAATAATATTGTTCTTTTGACAACCATTTCATGATTTGGAAAATCTGTATAAACTGATCAACATAAATCATCTTGTCGAGATGAAGTAAGCACGGTGCAGTGGTAAAGTGGTTAACTCTCACTCCCCATGTAAATAGTTCGATTCTGCTTCTGTCACCTTTTCCTCTTTTGTTGTTGTCATTATATTGTCGATAAAGTAGTTTCACAGCGTTTTCGAATGTAAAAACAACCATGAATTTTGTTATTTTCTGATGTATTATTTGACAGTGACAGCTGGAAAGCATGGTTGAAACAAATATATTCGAGAATTGAATCAACTATCGCGTATGGTTGATTCAATCCTATTTGTGGTTGTATCAACAATAAATATTGAAAAAATTGCTATTCATAAATCAATGCAAAAATATAGTTGATTTGAAGCAGAATCTGGTTGATTCTACCGTATTTTTTTTTCAATTGCTAGTAATTGACATTTGGACGTATGTCAAATAACATTTTCTGCCAAATGGCCAAAGGCATTTTCGTTTAATGACTTATGCGGCCAACCGATCGTTTCGGCCAGACGACTTGTTAGGGTAAACGGCTTTTTTGGTCAAATTACCAGTTCGGTCGTCTGGTGCTTTCGGCCAATTGAATTTCCCAAGAATTTCTTATTGACAATACATAGAATTTCACGGAGAAAAAAATACGGTAGAATCAACCGGATTCTGCTTCAAATCAACTATATTTTTGCATTGATTTATGAATAACAATATTTATTGTTGATACAACCACAAATAGGATTGAATCAACCATACGCGATAGTTGATTCAATTCTCGAATATATTTGTTTCAACCATGCTTTCCAGCTGTCACTGTCAAATAATACATCAGAAAATAACAATATTCATGGTTGTTTTTACATTCGAAAACGCTGTGAAACTACTTTATCGACAATATAATGACAACAACCAAAGAGGAAAAGGTGACAGAAGCAGAATCTAACTATTTACATGGGGAGTGAGAGTCATTCACTTTACCTCTGCAGGATGATTTATGTTGATCAGTTTATACAGATTTTCCAAATCATGAAATGGTTGTCAAAAGAACAATATTATTATTGTTTCAATCATGCGATGCAAGATTGAAACAACAATAATATTCAATTGAATAAAGCATGCGAACATGATGAAACATCAACATTGAAGATTGGAACAACAATATTCGCGTTGTTTGATGCAACAATCGGAATAGTTGTTTCAATCTTGCAAGATTCTTCTGCGTGTTCCTGTAGAAATCCAAAGAAAATCCTTAAACATTTTGAGCAATTTCCCGTTAAAAAGCTTGGATGAATGAAGCAATGAAGATGAGGACCGATGCTTCAGTACAATATATACTCCCGAGGAATGTAGCTCCATGAGATAACAATTCCAAAGTGCTTGGTGAAGAATGCTTCCTCGCTCCATGTAGCACTGCTGGACGAAACAGCTGGAGAGTGAAATCAAACACCCGCTAGTGCAGAGAATATTTAACTCACTTATACTGAGTTGCGCATTTCAGTTGGAATGAATGTGCGAAAGAGAGGTATATGATGCATTCTCTCTCTTTCTAGCTAATATGGTTTTGTATTCACACAACACTCACTCGCATCTGAAACACTGCCGATGAACGAAGGAACCATCCTCATTTCACACTGCCCTACTGAACGATGCCTCTTCGGCACTACCCGGCTTGTGAAGATGCCACGTTCAAAACTCCCCACTTTCAATGTATAAAACGAATGCTTTGTATTTGTCTCTTCCCTTGTTCGTGCAGCCAGCAGCACGTCGTCGAGCGCACATCAATCGGTGTACCGAAATTAAAACCTCACTGCGGGCTAAAAACGAAGCATTCGTTCGTTTTTGAACGAATTTTCCAAGGCCTGAAAACCAAAGATTTTTTTAAATCTACATTTCCGCGGAAAATGATGAATTTCGTGAACATTCAAGCGAGTCTCCCGCGGATATTCTGAAGAATTTTCTGTTTTAACGTTGGCTATGCCAAACTACCAAAGCAACCAAAATTTCGTCATTGTTATGCAAATCCCCTTTGAAGTTTCTAAGAGTTCATATGAAGTTTCGACAGTACTTTCTAGCTGATTAGGAAGCTAAATAAGTCGTGAAGCTACTTCTGGCTCCCAAAAGTTCCAATGTGAACTTTAAGCAACTTCAAGTTCTAAAGAAGTTCCAAAGGCACTCTCTAGCAACTACAAAGTAAATTAAAGGCTTCTTAATAGCGTTTTAAGAACTTCGAACATAAAAGTTCACTGCGAACCTTTTAACAGACTTCTATGTTTCCAAAAGTTCAACTAAAATTCTCAAGCAAAACTGAATAAGAAAAATTGAATTTATATAGTCATTCTAATAAAGCAATTTAAAGCATTCATGAAAAAAAATGAATGAAGTGGGATTCGAACTCGCAGATTTTGCATTAGAGCCGCAATTGCTAACCACTACACTGTCGATGTGTTATGATCTGTTGATGAAATGACTACAATTTAAACTTCATCATGTTAGCACTGAAGATTATTTGTACTTGGATCAGTAAGTGACATTACTCACTCGTTTTAAATATGTCCGCTGGCGCATCGGATCATGCAGGGACCTGCACGCTGAGACATCGAGTTCAATACCACCATCAGGAGGATAAGCAAGAAAGAGACAAAAACAACAAATAAAATATAAATAGACTTCGACAATTCCCCTTCCAACACTCATAAAAAAATATAATTTTAAACACCCGGAAAATAATTTTCCGCAAGTTCTTTTAGAAGCTGCTTAGATGGCTCTATAACTTCGTGAAGGAACTTTCAGGTTCCTTTAACGACTTAAAATTTAGGCTGCTTAGAATGCTATATAGCCACTTCAGTCAAGCTGATTAAGCGAAAAACGTACCTTTAAAGGAATGTTTGGTTACTTGGGTAGTCTTCTTTATCAATCCAGATTGAGAAAGTCAACGTTAAAGCATTCCTTCTTCCAGTCAAAAACTCCTGCAATTATGAAGATTTTCTGTGTAAATTTTGAAGAGTACTCTACAGGAACTCAACAGGAACTTTCCGCGAATATTCCGAATATTATCATGTAGAAATTTGGAACAACTTCCCTTGAATATTCTGATGAGAATCTCAAATAAAATCCGAAGAATTTTTCGCTGGAATTCCAAACAAGTTACCTTGGGGTATCCAAAAGCTCACCATGGTAATTCCAAAGATTTCTCAAAACTTCAAAGTAGCTCCCGTGGAAAACCTGAGAATAATTTCCATATAAATATTCTGGAAAAACTTAAAGTATTGTGTTGGGAAGTTTATCATATTTTTCCGGCGAAATTCAAAAGTTTCTTTAATTAATGTCTTGAAAATATCCAAAATGACCAATTCAGCCAAACGACATTATCGGCCAAATGATACTTTCTGTCAAACAACAATTTCGCCCAAAGGACATATTCGGCCTTTTTCGTTAGTTGGTCAACCGATATTTTCAGGCAAATGAACTGTTCGAACAAATTACATTTTCGACAAAATAACTTTAGGCTATTCAGTCTTCTACCAAATAGTCCATTCGGTCAAACGATGTGTTCAACCAAACAACCTACAGCCTTGTGGTCTTCGGCCAAATGGTTTTCTGCCAAATGATCCTTTCTCGTTCAAAAATTCAATTCCAACGAGAAATTCTTTGGGTTTCAATGAGAAATCCTTCGCAAGAGTTTTTGCTCAGTTTTTACGGAGAGTAGTTTTTTGATATTTCAATGTATGGAATTTTCAAGAAAATCAGTATCAAAACATTATCTGGATTTCCAACGTGATATTGAAGGGATCAATCAGGAATTTTTGCGGACTTCTTAAAATTTGAATCGGCGTGGAAAATTATAGATCAGCGGCGTGACAAATTTAAAACGGCGGCGCGCCGATGCAAAAATGTCGGCAGCGGCGGCGTGTCTAAAACTGCCGGCGGCGGTGCACACCTCTACCTGATGCTATCAGAACAAATTGACTGTCAATGTTCCAAAGTGCTCTGTAATGACCTTCCATCGTTCAAAACACCCATTATTGTTTGATTACCGTATTGATGGAACCACACTTCAAAGAGTTACGGAGGTTACTGATCTTGGAGTTGTGTTGGATTCAAAACTGACGTTCAACACCCATTATACGTCGATAATTGCCAAGGCAAACCGCCAACTGGGTTTCATATCGAAAATTGCGAAGGACTTTACTGATCTGATTACTTGAAGTCATTGTACTGTGCGCTGGTTCGACCTATCGTGGAAACAGCTTCTATTATCCGGACTCCGAATGACGTTGTATGGACGTTGAACGTGTCCAACGGAGGTTTATTCCAATGGCCCTGCGTCACTTACCATGGCGTGATCCACTTATCCTCCATATCCTGCTCGGTGCAAATTGCTCAATGTGGACACCCTCTTCAACTGCAAAAAGCCATCGTGTACGCGGCCTTCCATGAAGCCTGCGGCCTCTTCCGGGTTCTCTACTAAATATTATCTTGACGTTCTTCCTGTTGAGAATCTTTCTTCCAAATAATACTCGGATTGTTCTCAGGTTTGAAGATAATTTATTGAGCTTTCAATACGTCAGGTGGTTTATATCAAACATGGTTATTTATCGATACAATCATTCTAGTTTCATATTCTGTATAATCTACAGTGTCTATATTGTATACAACTAATTCTAACTTCTAAGTTCCATGCAACTCGTAAAGCTTCTTGTTTGCCACAAGAAGCTCTTCGTACATTATTGCATACAATGTCTGATTGGATACAAGTTCTTCCTTCCATAGTCGACATTGGATTGACAGTCGACATTTCGTTTGTCAGTAGTGAGATGTCAGAATGACATCTTGTTTATCAGCATTAGAATGCAAATTGTTATTGTTTATGTTTCACAGTGCAATCAATCGGATCGAAACATTTTTCTCAACACTTCCCCACATTCAACATACTAAACAGTTTTCTATGCGCGTTTTTAGGTAACCCCTTTGTAAACGCATCCGCTGGTTGGTCTACGCTTGGGATGAATTGCAGCTTGAGTTTCCCTCCTTTGATAAGTTCCCGAATGAAAAGGTATTTGATGTCCATGTGCTTCATTCGCTTGTGTGATCTTGGCTCCTCTGCTATACTGATGCACGGGATGCTGTCTTCCTTGATGATGAATGGTGTTGTAATGATATTCAATTCATTGAGAAGTGATGTTAGCCACACCCCTTCTTTTGCAGCAGCGCACAGTGCAATCAATTCCGCTTCACTCGTTGATAAACTGATGGTTGGTTGCCGTTTCGTTGACCACGAAATTAGATTGCCATATAATAGATATGCATATCCTGATAATGATTTTCTATCATCTGGATCGTTTGCAAAATCTGCATCACCAAATCCTACTAATGGGGGCCTATCTTCATGTTTTGAGTATACAATTTTTGTGCCGGTCGTTCCCCGTAGGTATCGCAATATTCGTTTTAATCCTGACCAGTGCCAGTCCGTGGCACAGTTCGTATATTTGCTCAAAATGCTGACTGCAGTACAAATATCTGGTCTTGATGTTATCGAAAGGTATTGTAGGCATCCAAGCAATTCTCTGTAAGGCTGTTCGGTGAGTTTTTCCTCAGACTTCGACCATTTGGTGTTGTAATCCAATGGTGTCCCCACTGGTTTGCACTCGGCCATTCCAAATCTTTTGAGAAGCTTCTCTATGTATTGTGGTTGAGAAATTTCTATCGTCTGATTTTCAAAATCACGTACGATTTCCATTCCCAGAAAATGCTTTACCTCCAACATATCTTTCATTTGGAATAACCTTCCTAACTTTTCCTTAACCCAGGATATATCTTCAGTATTCTTTCCAATTACCAGAATGTCATCTACATATAAGATGAGTATTATTCCTTTGGATTTCGACTTGTATATACAACAGTCATTTTTCAATGGAATGAAACCAAGTTTTCGTATAGCATCATCAAAGCGTTTATTCCATGATCGGCTGGCTTGCTTCAAGCCGTATAAACACTTATGAAGTTGAACAATGTGACCTTGATCATTTCCATTTCTTGGGAGTTTCATATAGATTTCCTCGTCTAATTCTCCATTTAGAAATGCAGTCTTGACATCCATTTGATGTACATGCAAATTATGTTCGTTGGCCAGTGCTAGGGCCAACCGAACGCTCTCTAGTTTAGCAACTGGTGGATAGGTTTCAGCAAAATCAAAACCAGGACGCTGAGAACACCCTTTTGCCACCAATCTAGCTTTATACCTTCCATCTTCTTTCATCGAAAAAACCCATTTCGTTTGAATTGGTTTTACACCTTTTGGTAGACAGTTAACAACTGTCCAAGTGTCATTTTGATGTAATGCGTCGAGTTCGTCTTGAATTGCCAGTTTCCATTCTTCCCAGTCTTCAGTTCTCTTCAGTTCTTCTATGTTTTGTGGAATAACTTCGTTACATATCCCGGCGAAATGTGCTTTATAATCTGAATACCAAGTTGGTATTTTTCTTTCTCGTTTACTTCGCCGTAACCCTTGTTGTTCGTCGTCTTCATCTTCTTCGTCTGCGTGACTTTCGTATGTACTTTCATAGTCAGTTTCTTCAACTGATTCTTCGAGTGATTGTTGATCTTCCTGATCTATCTCGACTATAGTACGATCACCGTCTATCGAATCTTCCGCTGACAACTGTTCCGTTCCATTTTCTGTGCCTTCTGACAACATTCTTTGATCAAATCGTGCGTTTATAATCACGTCTTGATCCGACGAGAAATTATGTTCTTTTGATTCGGTTGACCTAAAATCATCATTGATGATATTAGACTCGTTGAATATCACGTTTCTACCAATCTCGACAGATCGTGTATTTTTATTCCACAGTCTATATCCATTGTTGTTTTGTTTTCATCTACCCCATTTGTTGGGGATCTATTTATCAGATATGTTGCTGCATATAATGTTTCTCCCCACATATCCTTGGATAGCTGACTATCATACAGCATTGCTCTAACTTTTTCCATCAAAGTTCGATTCATGCGTTCACTAACGCCATTTTGTTGTGGAGTGTATGGAACTGTAAATATCATTTAAATTCCATTTTTCTTACAATAAGTTTGAAATTCGGTATTGGCATATTCTCCACCATTATCACACCTTAGCATAGAAATTCGTGTACCAAAATACGATGAAGACATGGCTTCAAACTCCTTGAATTTCTCAAAAACTTCTGATTTATTTTTCAAAAGATAAACTACCAGAAAGTGTGTGTAGGTGTAGTCATCTATAAAGGTCACAAAGTAGCGGTATCCGTCATACGTTTCCTTTTCCATGCTCCCGCATACGTCTGAATGAATTAATTCAAGCGGCCGTTTCGATCTTGGGTGTTTCATATGTATGAATTTGTTAGCGGTCTGTTTCCCTGCTAAACATCCTTCACACATATCCGCTTTACTCCAGTCTGCTGAATGTATATTGATACCCTCAACCATTCCTTTCTTTATTAGCTTTTCTATCCCCGAAATACTCAAGTGTCCCATTCGCTTATGCACAGTCTCTAAACTCAATTGGTTTCCAATATATGCTGAACCTTCAGCATATTCAATAGACTTTGCTTCCCAAACGAAATCAAGGTGGAACAAACCTTCAATGAAGCTTCCCGAAGCAATCACTTCGCCCTCATTTTCAAAAATGACCTCTTCATCAATGAAAGTAACCCTATTTCCGCTTTTACTAGCTTTTCTTACAGAAAGCAGATTTTCTTCAAGTTCAGGGATGAAAAAGACATTGTACAATTCAACATTCTTTATTAAATTTTTCCCGACAATGCTTTTTAACTTAATCTTCCCCATCTTCGTAGCCCGAAGCCTTTCTCCAGACTTTGCTGTGGAAATCAACACAGGTTTCTCCAAATCTTGGATATCCTCCAGAAGATTTCTGTCGTTGACCATGTGGTCGCTCGCTCCCGAATCTACCACGAATCTTACCCGCTTCCTCTCAAACTTTCTGGCTTTCTCCGCGTTGGTTTTAGTCATCATGGCGATTGTTCTTTTTGGGTTATTCTTCTTTTCTTTCAGGTACTTCTCCTTCTCCTTGGCAATGAACTTCTTCATTAAAGGACATTTGTTCTTGAAGTGACCGATCTCGTTGCATCCAAAGCATCGGGTTGTCGCCTTCTTCGATGCTAGCGCTATGTTTCGGGGTTCCTTCTGAAAGTCTTCCCCGGATTCGGCGTCGAAAAACATCCGCTTGATGTCAGTCACGGACTTCTGGCACAACTCTTCATTGTACAGAACAAGCAATGCTCCTTTGACATGTTTGTAATGGTCTGGAATAGCGCTGAGTAGGGCATGGACCTTCTCTTCCTGAGTTATTCCAGAACGCATTCTCTCCAATTCTCTGATTATCAGATCGTATTCGTCGAAGGTTTCCCTTAACGAGTTATGTTTGCGGTATTTGATGGAGCATAACCTCTCTCTCATGCTGACCATGGCAGCAGTTCCCGCCTTCTCGTATGTTTTTACCAAAACATCCATGGCGTCTTTCGCGTATTCCAGTCCGATGAGTTTGTTGAGGATGTCGTTGTTCACGAGCATGACGATCTCGTCCAGAGCCTCAACGTCTTCTTCTTTTCGTTTGTTCTAACGCTCCATCCTCTCCTTCTTCTTCTCTTCCGATTCGCCGGGAACTGGGGCATAGTATTCTTCTTCAATCGGTGTCGGCGTATGAGCTAATTTAAGTTTAGCCAACCTGTGCTCAATACGCCACTTCCAGGCTGGAAAATTGGCCTCCGTGCCATCAAAGACATTGGCGCGGTCCCCGCTGAGCAGGACGCCGGTGATCGGCATGGTGCGCTCGAGAGTTCCCCTCTCGTAGCCACCGCTCCTGCGTCCACTGCTGCTCGCCGAAGTCATTCCTTCTGGTTCCTCTCCAGAAGCGTCTACCAGGCCAGAATCGTCCACCAGTCCAGAATCGTCCACCAGTCCAGAATCGTCCACCGGTTCAGAATCGTCCACCGGTTCAAAGTCTTCCACCAGTCCAAGATCGTCCACCAGTCCAGAATCGTCCACCAGTCCAGAGTCGTCCACCAGTCCAGAATCGTCCACCAGTCCAGAAGGAAGTCTGTGTCCAACGGTATAGTACGACCGTTACTGCCAGTTAACCACTGGGCCCATAACCATTTTTTTGAGAATCTTTCTTCCAAATAATACTCGGATTGTTCTCAGGTTTGAAGATAATTTATTGAGCTTTCAATACGTCAGGTGGTTTATATCAAACATGGTTATTTATAGATACAATCATTCTAGTTTCAAATTCTGTATAAGCTTGTCTATGTAATCTACAGTGTCTATATTGTATACAACTAATTCTAACTTCTAAGTTCCATGCAACTCGTAAAGCTTCTTGTTTGCCACAAGAAGCTCTTCGTACATTATTGCATACAATGTCTGATTGGATACAAGTTCTTCCTTCCATGGTCGACATTGGATTGACAGTCGACATTTCGTTTGTCAGTAGTGAGATGTCAGAATGACATCTTGTTTATCAGCATTAGAATGAATGGCAAATTGTTATTGTTTATGTTTCACAGTGCAATCAATCGGATCGAAACATTTTTCTCAACACTTCCGGCATACAAACAATGTGAACAGTCCACAGATCTTACATGGAACAAGATAGTCAAATATAACTGCTCACTAGCGCCGCCTTTTTTTCGGTTCATACATACCACCACCTAGCGGCCGAATTCTAAACTAATCAATGCCTCATATCAAAGCACACGCCTTCCTGCATAACCTTTTTGAAAAGTGGCAGTTCAAAATGCCTAAGACGAGTTAAGTACTCTCCATTTAATTAAACCAATTATTACTAAAAAGAGCTTAAAATATTTTTTCTGAGTTGAAAATGGTTTGGATTTTCAGATATAAGCAAAATAAACATAAAAAATCACTGTTTTCGTACCCTTTTTTACGAAAACCCCTCCCTGCGAGGTACCCTCCCACCTATAGTCGATCTTAGGTAACATTCTAAAAGATGATTAAATTCTATTTCGAAACAGCCCAAAAAATCCGGAATTGACCAAACAACCAAAAAGTTATAACCATTTCAATTTGGGGTCAATATAACCCCAGAGCACAGACAACGTAAGTTTTTTCATAAAATTAGACTGTAGCGTTTATTTTCAAGATTTTTCAAGTGAATTTGCACCTAGCGGAAAGATCTCGGCGAGTTTTACCAAACTTCCAAAAATTACGAAAATCAGTTGAAAAATAAAAAAACCCTGATTAATCCACCTAGCGGTGATGGTGCCTTTCTCGTGCATTATAAAAATAGTATACTCTTGAGCCCATAGTCCGATCTGGCCAATTTTCAATAGGAAACAATGGTAGAGTATCCTGCGTGGAATGCAACTTGTTGCGAGTAAATCGGTTAAGGATAAGTAGGGGGAAAGACGGCGTTGGCAGGTTTTGTTCTATTATTGGCAGGGGGGTTTTTGTCGACCAAATTTTATGAAATTTGGCCACAATATTCTTTGATATGCAAAGAATGTTTAGGCCAAATTTGAGCCTAGTCAGTCATAAAAAACCCCTGCCAATAATAGAACAAAACCTGCCAAAGCCGTCATTCCCCCTACCTGAAAAATGAGTGACATTTTTTTTGGGGTGGGTGCGCACAGACACACACACACACACATACGGCGCCGACGTACGTCGAATAAGACGTACCCGGATGGGCGAGATGATCCTCGAGCTGAAGCGGGGCGTCTCGCAAAAGGGCGCCGCCTACAAGAAGTTGGCGGAGGAAGTCTTAGGCGAGGCGGTCAAGGCACAGCGGCGACAGTGTGAAGTGGAGACGCCCACCGCAGCCGTTCGGCTACGGAAAGGTCCGGCAGGGACACAGGTAGCATTGGTTCGGCTATCTGCAGCGGACGCCTCCAAGGTAGTCAAGTTAGGGAGCGCCAAGGTGGGATGGTCGGTTTGCCCTGTGGGCATATACGAGCAACCCGAAGTTTGCTTCAAGTGCCTGGAACCGGGGCACAAGCAATGGGACTGCAAAGGCCCTGACAGAAGCAATCTCTGCCGACGCTGCGGATTGGAGGGACATAAGGCACAATGCTGCACGAACCCTCCTAATTGTTTGATTTGTTCCAGCAAAGCTGTGAACAGCAAGCACCCCATGGGGGGTTTGATGTGCCCGGCGTTTAAGCGTGCTGCAAAATCACAGTGCAGGTAACGCAGCTGGCTTGCTCGGCCTCGTCCGAGTGTTTGGTGTGCGCAGGTTTAGAGGAAACGGCGGAACACGTGTTGTTCGTGTGCTCACGTTTTCGCGCAATGCGTGACCACATGCTTGCCACATGTGGTCTAGAAACTACCCCGGACAACCTAGTTCGGAGGATGTGTAAAGATGAAGTTGGCTGGAACGCCGTTTTATCGGCTATAGCCCAAATCGTCTCGGAGCTACACAGAAGGTGGACTCAAGGATGGCTAATTCAGGCGCAAATAAGAGGTGGTCCAAGGGATCAGAGTCGGCTTCATGGGTCATACCGGTGGTCATGCTCTGTGGTCGAACTCGATCCTTTCATCGAACAAGTGGCCGCGCGAAGAACAACACGGAAAGGGGTCCTCGTCAAGGCTGGGGCAGGCGTAGGCACCGCGTCGGCAAGTCCCTCTGTGTGCTGGCGAATAGGCCCTCTCGCAGAAAGGTCAATTTGGGGCGCACGCGGCATCATCATTCTTGATACCAGTCGTGCAGAGGGAAGCAGGCGCGAAGTCGACCCTTCCCACTTTCCGAGGACATAGGACGTGGTAAGGCCACCTGGAAAGCCGGCAACGCGCTGGCACGATACCATGGTGTTCTTCTAAAAAAGCGAGTTACGATGTTCGGTGCTGCAAGGACTCGCAGCTAACCTCGAGGGTGCGTTGTGCACTGGCCCTCTTTGAAGCATTACTTTCTGGTTGTACCGAAGGGACTATGGGCTTGGCGGCAATGGAAACGGTTTAGCGGGAAGGGGATGTAGTCCTGCCTCCCTCGTTTGCTGTTGAAGGTGATCCCTAACCCCGCACTTCCTGGACAACCCAGGATGTCTGTTGAGCAGATTCCCCCTCCATTGCTTAGGAAGAAAAAAAGCACACCCACACACACATACACAGACATCACCTCAATTCGTCGAGCTGAGTCGATCGGTATATAACACTATGGATCTCCGGGCCTTCTATAAAAAGTTTGGTTTTGGAGCGATCATATAGCCTTTACGTATACTTAGTAAACGAGAAAGGCAAAAATGGCAGCCTTTCAAAGTAGCATGGGGTCATGTTGACCCCAGAGCACAGACAAAAGGTTAAACAATAACTTGAATATGGCTCCGTTCGTTATGCTCAAAACTTTTGAGCCCTTCAAATAAAATACTGTTGTATATATGCTATTGATGTTTAAATCATATTTGGCGTAGAATAGTGTATGAAATCAAGGAACTGAGGTCGTAGTATCGTATTAACCATAGGAATAATGTTCGTTGATTAGACGGGCCTTAAAAAAATAATTTGGTAAACCGTACATAACTTTTGATAAAAAAAACATACACCTGAGATTTTTGGGCACAAAGCGCACAAAGCACAATAAAGGCTAAGTTTTCTATCGATGTATTGATATTCAAAATCGGTAGTTGCAAACCTAGCGGAAAATAATTTCCAAAATAAATCCAAGATGGCGGCTAAATCTATTATGGCTGCCTCCATTTTTATTATTGCAAATTGAGGACACACTCTTTTTTTCCAACGATATGCTGATCTCTAATGTCGAATTCGTTTTTAAACCTGGGTCAGTGCCAACCCGAACCCTGAATAAAAAAACGTTTTCAGTTCCATCTGTCATTGGATATGGTGGTGTGCGTGGCATCGTGTTTGTTTTGATTCGAAACATATGATCGACACCATACCGGACTTTACCAGTGCACTGGCAGTTTGTGAGCCACAACGAATCAGATCATGATAAAATGATCAAATACGCGCTCTGATTTTCGCGAATCACGAAATTTACTTTTGGATGGATATATCGACCCCGATTCTCTATTCCTTTCCACTTTTTCAGGAATTCCTCCGCAAGTTCTTACAGGCATTTACTCGGAGTTTCTTTCCGGAATTCCTCCGGATGTTTCTTCAGGCATTCCTTCGGAAATTTCTTCAGGAATCTATTCGGAGCTCGGGAGTACGTTAGGAAAGTTCCGAAGTTCCTTAATAATTTCCTTCGGAAGTTCCTTCAGAAAATCTTTGGAACATTCCTTCAGGAATTCCTTCCAAAAATACTTCAAAACTTCTTCCGGAAGTTCCTTCAGTAAATCATTTGGAAATTCATTCATGAAATCCTACTCAAATTCATTTAGGAGTTCCTCCAGAAGTACCGTCAGAAATTCCTCCGGAAGTTCCTCTAAGAATTCGTCCGAAAGTTCCTCCAGAAATTCCTCCGGAAGTTCCTCCAGGAAATCTTCCGGAAGTTCCTCCAGAGATACCTCTAGGAATTCCTCTAGAACTTCCTTCAGGAATTTCTCAGGATGTTCCTCCAGGAATTCCTCCGGAAATTCATCCAGGAATCCCACCAGCTGTTCCTCCAGGTATTCCTCTGGAAGTTCCTCCAGAAACTCCTACGGAAGTTCCTCCAGAAATTCCTCCGGAAGCTCCTCCAGAAATCCATCCGGAAGTTCCACCATAAATGCCTCCGGTAGTTCCTCCAGGAATTCCTCCGGAAGTTCTCCCATTCCTCCGGAAGATCCTCCAGAAATTTCTCCGGAAGCTTCTTCAGAAATTCATCCGGAAGTTCCACCATAAATTCCTCCGGTAGTTCCTTCAGGAATTCCTCCGGAAGTTCTCCCAGGAATTCCTCCGGAAGATCTTCCAGGAATTGCTCCAGCTTTTCCTGCAAGAATTCCTCCGGTGGTTCCTCCAGAAATTCATTCCGAAAGTTCCTCTAGAAGTTCCTCCGAAAGTTCCTCCAGGAATACCTCCAGAAGTCCCTCCAAAAATTCCTTCGGAAGTCCCTCCAGAAATACTTCCGGAGAAATACGTGGAGGAGCTTTCGGAGCAATTCCTGGAAGAGCTTCCAAAAGAACATCCGGGAAAATTATTGGAGGAACATCCGAAGGAATTCCTGATGGAATTTCGGGAAAAATTTCCGGAGGAATTTCTGAAAGAACTTCCGAAGGAAATTCCAGAGAAATTTCTGGAAGGACTTCCGGAGGTACTTCTGAAGGATGTTCCGGAGGAATTCCTGGAGGAACTTTTGAAGGAATTCCTGGAGGAACTTTTGCAGGAACTCCCGGAGGAATTCCTGGAGGGACTTCCGAAGACATTTCTGGAGGGACTTCTGTAGGAACTTTTGGAGAAAGTTCCGGAGGAATTCCTGGAGGAACTTCTGAAGGAATTCCAGGGGGAAAATTCTGAAGGAACTTCCGGATGGATTTCTGGAGGAGCTTCCGGGGGAATTTCTGGAGGAACTTCCGTAGAAATTTCAGAAGGAACTTCCGGAGGAATTCCTGGAGGAACTTCGGGAGGAATTCCTGGAGGAACTTCCGAAGGAATTCTTGGAGGAACTTCCGAAGGAATTCCTGGAGAAACTTCTGGAGGAACTTCCAGAGGAATTCCTGGAGGAACTTCCAGAGGAATTCCTGGAGGAACTTCCAGAGGAATTCCTGGAGGAACTTCCAGAGGAATTCCTGGAGGAACTTCAAGAGAAATACTTGGAAGAAATTTCGTAGGAACTCTTGGAGGAATTTCCAGATGAACTTCTGGAAAAATATTTTGAAGGAATGCCTGAAATAATGCTCTAATGCATTCTGGGAAGAATTCACAATGGAATGCATACAAGACTTCAAGGAGGAATACCTGAACGAATTATAAGAATTCTTTGAAGAATCTCCGTATGATTTTTCGAAGAACTACTTAAATAAATAATTAATGGGGGAATTGAAGAACAAATTGCAATATAATATTTCCGTTTAAAATAAATTATCCTGGGATTACTGAAAAAAGTCCTAAGGGAATTTAAATATAATGCAAATGTTGACAAATATCATAGGGAATAAAAAATTTCCGTAAAACGGCTTTCGATGCGCATTCTTTATTAAATGCACAAACAGTTTCGTTTTTACTCTGGTTTGTATTTGCCTTCGGCTTGTTTATTCCACCCATATGGTTTTGACAGTTGAAGTGCAGTTGTATTGGTGAACCTGGTGCGAAACCGTGAAACAACACAGTGCGAACCCGGCAGCTTTGGGGTTGGAACTAGTGCGAACCTAGTTCCAACATGAGCGAATAAAAAAACACTTTGACAGCACTTAGGTTGGAACTGGTTCCAACCTAGGTTGGAACTTTTTAAAAACGAATTCGACATAAGATCGGTTGAGAAATGTTGGAGTTATGACAGTTTTGGTGAGTCAAGAATTGACCAAAATCGAGGGGACCATAAAAGTGATTTCGTGTATAACTAACGAGGGGTCAATCTGAAAAATTTATTTCGGATCCTTAATATACTTGCCGAGAGCTTACGAATGAACATACATTTAGGCAGTTTTAAGAACCTCGTGCAAATAGTGGCCAGGTCTCAGCGAGAACTGCTCCTTATCTTCTAAGTTCGCTCTAGGGGTAGGAGAAAGACTACAAGCTCCGGAAAAAAGATTCTCTTCCGACCCGAAAATCGCTTGATTTCGTCTCATCGAGACGAAAAGTACGTACCCTGTTTATAACACAAAACATATCACATAGCACAGACGACTAGCGCCGCTAACCGCACGGACGCAAGGTCTCGTGCAAATGCTTGTGAAATATATATTTTTATAATATTTGGAAAATCGAAAGATTTTATGGTATTTATTTTTATGAAATCGAGTACACTGAAGTCGATTTTTAATTGGCCAATATGTTCCGCCTAATTCAAAACCGCAGAAAAAATCGTGTAAATTCCAAAATCTGCGTAAAAACGTTTTTTTTGTGGTCTGAAAAATCGCGTAAAAAACTTGGTAAAAAATCCAGGTAAATTCCAAAATCTGCGTAAAATAGTCATGTAAAAGGCGACACCATTATTTGCGTCTGTCCAAAATACATCATTTACCCATTCTTAAAACTAACACCGCATGGTTGACGCTTTTCAAATTTTCTCAGTGACACGTAGGGGAACGGTTCGCTACTTCATCTCATAGCTCCTATTTTCATCCCATCAAAAACAAAGCAATGGAAAGGAATTTGGTTTGTTTATTATTTATGTGATTTTTTTCAGCAGTGCTCAGTGCACGTTGACAAAAAAAAGCGACAAATTTGGTGCCGTATTTCTTTGTTTAGCGATGAGATGGATATATGTACAGTGAGATGGAGATCGGAACAGTTCCCCTATATTATGTTTGGCCCAAAACCCAAAACCGGATCGATAGACACCCATATTGCATGGTTTCTCGTCAAATAATTGATCCATATGGCCGCCATCTTGGATTTCAAAATGGCGTCGGACATCGATTTTCGAGTTCTACACATCAAGCATATTCGATACAATTCCATACACGCTTTCATATTTGGCAAATATTTGGTCGCAATATGCATACTCGGGAATCACACTGTAATTTGCTGCTATTCTGCTGCACACCGCGGTGTCGGTGCGGCTCGGTGAGTGTAGCATGAAACACCGCGGTTATATTCGGAGAATTCACCGCGGTGCAGGCGCACATGTGCACCGCGGTGAATTCTCCGGGGAGATTGACATCCCTGTCTTTGGGTTATGTGATTATTGTGAACTGTAACAGACCCACTTCATTCTTTACTCGAAGAATCCAAAACGCTAATCAATCCAGTGATTAACAAAGAATGAATAGCGCTTATTCTACGCCTTTTGTGAGGTGAGACGTTTCGAATGATATTGTCGATACCTCCCATTTAAATTACATGGTCGTCTCCAAGCCAAGATACTCAACAAAAAAAAAGATTTTCGTACGGCCGAGTTGCCGAATAATATGCAGTTAATTGCTGTTCACTCATACCAACCATAAATTAATATTCAAAAATTCTTAACGTAAATTTCAACATGTTCTTGTATTATAATCGAGAATAGAATGGTAATTATGGTGGAAATTGTTTAACATCAAATAAACCCTGCTAGTATTCTTGTTCCCGCTGAAGCATCAATTTGCGTCGAAGATTTTCGTCCTCTTCGAGGTGCGCTAGCGTCACGAACTGATCTGCTGCACATCCCATCGCCGGACAGCGTGTTCGAGGATTCGTTCTTACCATTTCTTCAATAGCACTCTTTTCGTAAACGTGTTTACACAGCTTGTTACGTACTGGAACTTCCAGAGGCCGCTTCGTTATCGGATCCAGATTTTGGATCACCTCCTCCATTTCCATTTCCTCGTCATCGGAATGAGCTCTGCCGCTGCTCGGTGGCAAAATGTCGATTTGCAGGATTGAGCCAGTGTGGGTGATGAACTCCTTGTATCGTTTTAGTTGTTTCACGTTGCTCTTGCCAGCAGGCAAGCTTGATTTGTAGCGCTAAAACGATATAAATTTTGTGTTATTTGGTTTTAACCTTTGCATCTCTGTGACTTACTCGATCAAATTCGTCCAAAGTTATTTCCTTTGAAGACTCCTGTAAGGCTTTCTTGTGACCGTTAAATTTCTGTTCGATTGCCACCAACTTTTCTGCCAGTGCGCCGTAGACTTTGATATTTTTTTGATCTGTAGAGTGATTCATATTTCAAAACATTAAAATAATAAAAGAGTTTTTGGTAGATGCACAAAAGTGTTTGTTTGGATACCCATTAGGTACTGTATGTCATTGCTTATCAGTCCTTTCCTTGCTAGATTTCCTATTCATATGCATATGGGACAGTGGCGTAGCCACGGGATTGGTTTTGAGCATAAAACCCTCCCCAAAGACAATTTTTTTAGAAGAAACTTTTTTTTCCAAAAAAAAATGTTCTGAAAACACACCCGCCCCACAAAAACATAAAAAGAAGACACACAATAGTGTCAACTTTGGCAGGTCCTACCAGTACAGCATAGGAAGATCATTGTAAAATGCTTATAATAAATTCTAGCCAAATTGTAATTAAAATCTGATTGATGTACGATACGGAAAAAGTTCTGAATTACATATTTGGAAGCTTATCTCAATTTTTTGTATTTTCCAAAAATGTATCTATCATACATTTCGGAACTTTTTCCGTATCATACATCAATCAGATTTTTATTACATTTTATCTAGAATTTATTATAAGCATTTTAAAATGATCTTCCTATGCTGTGCTGTACGATCTGTCTAAGTTAACACCGTCGTGTGCCTTCTTCTTATTTTTACACGGATTCGTCTATTAAGTATTTTGTTTGAAATAATTCAGAACATTAGCTATTAAAATAAACTTCCGTTTTTTGAGATTTAATAAGGCACGACATCACATTTTGTGATCGCATACTAAATGGGAGAATTAGAAGATAATGGAAAGTATCCTATTGAACAATTACAAAGGGATACCCCTAATTGACAATACAAACTTTTAACGTAAAGGCTACGTATAGCACTACTACAAAAAAGAGCTTAGGTAGTGCTCAACTAGCATGAAGTTCACACAAATTTCACAAGACTAGCTACATAACATATTGATCTCGTAACTAAAACTACATATACACAGTATTCTGTTTTACACGATTTTTTTCTCGCTCGTATTTTTGATCGTGTGACTTAGTTTTGCCCCCAAACTCGTGTAAAAACAGAATTCAGTGTATATTATTTTCCAAAATAAAAATGTAATCCCACGTCAAAATTATTTACGGATAATTTAGCATTTTTGGCATTTTACAAAATTCCTTAATACGACCTTAACTGTTAAGCTGCCTTTAATGCCAAATTGTAAAAAATATTAGTTTAGTTTATAGTTCTTGATATTTAAATATTGCCCTGATGTAAAGTGTAAACCAACAGTATATCGTACTCAATAAAATTACAATTACAATAAAGAACTTGTATGATTTACTTACCTGAAGAGCCATACTCGTTAGCAAGCCTGGCGGTGTTGCTGATGCTTTCGAAAATTTTGTCCATATTGTTCCCAAACATGTCAGCCATCGTAAAAGTTTTGGAAATTATAACGAATGTAATAAATACAGCAAATTAAATCGAAAATTGCGCCGAAGAATTGAACGGCGTTGAATAAGGCAATCCATAAGACAGCTGCGATCAGCTGACGATTTTTGTTTACCTTGATTTTTTGACAGATTCTGACCGGACTGACAGAACAATTCAAAGGAAAGCGTTAAGCGCGGTTTACACCAGACGTGAGTTCCGTTCAACTGCATACACACTTTGTTTTGATTTCGATTGTCAGTCCCATCGCTGAATGTCCTCATGGATAGCCTAATACTGAGGCGGTTTTAGAAAAAAAAAGTCTCATCAATATCAAAACACTGTTATTTATTTATTTACTTTATTTAAAATCAACAACATTGAGCGTTTCTTGTTTTGTAACGCAATCTATCACACGCCAATGTAAAATTACTCGGGATTGAGTAAAAAGTCACCAAAACGTCTAAATCAGCATACACGATTGAAAAAAGTACCTAATTTTAGATACTTTTTTTTCTCTTGCATCTCCCTCCCTGACCAACCATTTCTTCAAGTTTCTTAAAAATTCTTCATATCAATCTTTGAAGATTCTCTTACCAAACATCGATAGCGATCGATAGCATTTCCTGAATAATTTAAAATTAGACAAGTTAAAACACGACAAATTTAGAACGATCTTTTTCAAAATATCGATACCAATTGATGCAGTTCAAAAGATAAGATTTTTCGTTCTACTTTATCGACCTACCAAAAATTGTGCAAAAATAAAAATATTCAGAGGTACTTCGAGAGTCTTTTTCACATACAGATTTTCATTCAAGGGGTTAGAAACTCTACCACCCCTAATAAAAAATCCGAAAAAATCCCAATAGAAAACCAAAAGAAATAATTGTCTCAGAAATTAAATAAATCCACGAAGGGTTTGAAATTAAATAACCTTTGCAGTTATTTTTTTGCGTTTATACACACTTAAAATAAATCGCCGAATTCGGTGAAATTTTACCGAAATCTCAACAGCTGAACTGTTCGGTATATAATTTTACTGATTTTCGGTGATTTTGACAGTTGAACAATGGAAAAAATCACACACGTAAAAAAAAGTAATTATTTTATTTATTTTATTTGATTTATATCATTCATTATTTATAGCAACATACATTTCATTCCACTTGATATAATCTTTATAACATATTTGCATACAATATATTTAGCGTGTTTATATATCACATTTCGCTTCGATATGATAAGTATAAGTTTTGCCTTATGGCAAAAATGTATTAGCTTAAACTTATACATTTGATTAGAAACGTATTTGGGAAAAAGCAGCGGCGCTGGAGCTAGAGTAACATGGACGACTTGGATCCGGTCATTTTTTCTCAATAATAAACCACAACTATCCGTGTGAATGTTTCCAATTTTTAGTTGGATAGTTCGAAAATGGTGATGCCGATCAGTATAATTGTATAAAATCATATACTGCCCGAGATAAAAACAGGTACGTAACATACGATAGAAAATTTATTCATGTCCATGCTAACACAATTTTTATGTTTCAGTGATTGGAGGACCCCGCGCCGGAAAAATCAGCATAACGCACAAGGCGAAACCCGCATCTACGATAGTGATTGCGTCGGCCTTCAATTTGTTTTGAATTACGTTTTAAAATTAATGTTTTAGGACTAAAGGTAATCTCACACCTCGGGAATTTATTCCGCGAATTTTTCCCCATGTATTTCTGATTGTGTGATGTTTTCGGGACTCGGTCACGGAAAATTAAAATCAGGGCCCCACTTAAGCACACGGTAACCGCGGTAACCAAAAACCGGTGGAAAATTTTCCCGAGGTGTGAGACTTTCTTAAATAAGTGTGTTATGAAAAAAAAAAATTTTGTTAGGAAAGAAATGTTTATTCTACAAATAAAACTGATTGAAAAAAACTAAGCGACCTATAAATGAAAGAAAACAACGGGAGAATCACCGGACCTAAAATTAATGTATGAATCTAATCATTTCGTTATTGTTGCTCAAATGAAGACCATAAATGTTATGTATGCAGGTTATTTATCAATCCTAATCATGCATATGCACATATGACATGAAATGTATAAGTTTCATGTTATGATTGTCTTATGCAGCGTTGCATAGCATCTATTCCATTTAGATATATTTTTCATTACGAAATCGCAATGGCAAAAATGTATGTGTTTTGCCGAATACATTCGTTATGAAATTTTTTTTTCGTGCAGGAAATCTGTAAAATAATTACCGGACAGTTCAGCTGTTGAGATTTCGGTAAAATTTACCGAATACTGTGAAATGAGTTAAGTGTGTACTTTACATAGTATAAAAATTATACTATGTATCGAGTATTATGATTTATACTACCGTCGTCGGGGGTGACAATGGGTCAAAAGGGGGTAAGAATGGGTCACTGTTTCAACTACTTAGAATGCTTGTAGAACAGATTGAATGTATCTGAGGGCAAGAAGACACTACTAAAAATCCAATATTTTTAAATATATGTAACGGCACATAGAGTACACACTTAATACCTCATTTCACCGTATTCGGTAAATTTTACCGAAATCTCAACAGCAGAACTGTTCGGTAATTTATTTTACAGATTTTTTGTATTTTTTTTCCATTGCTCAACTGTCAAAATCATCGAAAAACAGTTAAATTATGTATCGAACAGTTCTGCTGTTGAGATTTCGGTAAAATTTTACCGAATTCGGCGATTTATTTTAAGTGTGTAGTAAGAAATTATAGAACATAAAATTTATGTTTCCTTTATGAGATTTAAAATAGTGGATATACGCCACATAAGCTCTTCTAATTATGGCTACTAATATTGTTGTTGCAAAATATGTGTCAGGACTTATGGAAAAATCCATAACATACCACACATAAAATGGATGAGGTCTGTGCATGTCACTTATGTATATACCCGGATAAAAATGTACTATTGGTTCAATAGTGAAAACAATTGAATTACCATACAATGTACGGTATACAATAGGATATATTGTTTCTTGATGGTTACACAGATTGTATCCACACTGAGGATACAATATTATGATTTATCCACACTAATGCATGTCTCAAAAGACCAGTTAGCAGAAACTTTGTCAGAAACCCAATGCTCATCTGGACAAATCTGGAACATTCAGGAAAGGAACATGTTGATTTTTTACATTGATTATATTTGTATAGATAACTTCCAATAACAATTCAACAAAAATAAAATCTGTTTGTGCTGTATTTCTTCATTTTTGGACATCGAGGCTTGGTGTTAATTCCCGAATTAAATTCGAACTGAACTTTGAACATTAGTTTTTAGTTAGTAGATTTTCATCATATAGGGTAATTTTCAAAATTTGTATTCGATAGCTTTCAAGTTTAGTAGTTTAGTTAGAGTTTAATTTGGGAATTGAAACAGAGCTCAAAAAGAATAACCATTTTTATTGATGTTATTGTTTGCACTAATGAAATATAACAAAATATGTAATAAAACATAATGTTTGCATCAAATAAGAACTATTTCGATGGTTTTAAAATGTATAAGCAAAATAAATAAAAATTATTAAAAGATGATATCATTTTTATTATTTTAACTGATGAGAAATATGTGTCAGCTCAATATATGTTTTATAAGGGCCACACATAAAATGTATTTTTATGAAGCTATTGCAAAAATCTGTATAGCTCACACATAAAGCTTATATAGATTTTTTCTGCAGTGTATGAATGATGATTTTCATTTAAAAAAGTGCGGCAGACTGGGTTCGAACCATGGACGTCGGGGTTGGGAGGCCGGTATGTAGACCACACGCTCATCGACGCTCGATTTCTCGTGAAGGTAACTGTGTATAAGAAGCACTGTTGGTGGAATCTGGGAGCTGCGGACTATAGATAGTGGAATATATAGATGAGCGAAGATAAATCCTCTGTCTCCAAACGAACTGTCAAACGTGTCTCCAAACGAGCATGACGTCACGATTTCAATGGAAACGTTAAGGGCTGTGACGTCATATGCGCGTGTGCACGGGCAAAAAAAATCGACTCAGCCATGCTTTCGCTCATCTATAGATTCTACTATCTATACTGCGGACTCGATCGAATCAAATTTTCAAGATATTTTGCTTGAAACTCGCAAGTTTCCTCCCAGTGTTCACTGTACACGTTATGATTTTCTCACATTGAATTATCATTATGTTTATCTTTATAAAATTAAATTACAAAGATTTCGTCAATTTACCGCATCGTATATATTAACGTGTCGAATGTTAAATTAATTCATACCCTCCAGTTATGTTGAATCCGTCGATATATTTAAAATGACGCCAGTAAATTGAAATTAGTTGAAAATAAGCTATATTTAGTATGAGTTGATTTATACGTGTACTCTCTTGTCTACGCTCAAAATGCACAAAACCTCTCTCGATGCGATGGATACTTTATGACAGCTTACTTTGGAGATTCTTTGACACTCGTTTCGACTTTATCCGCAGCTCCCAGGGTGGAATATAATCAGTCGAAGATTCATAAGGCGCCAGTTATGAATTTCGATAGTCCAGTTCGCTGAGTGTATGGTTATGCAGAACAATCTGGAATGCATTTCAAATATAATTTCATATGATTATGAATAATACGTCAGATAGAAATTTTACCGTTTGGAACTATGCGGGCGACCTTCGAATCCATTGGTCAAGTAAATCCACAATATCGATTTGAGAGAAAGGTATACCTAAATTTAAGCACCTTTTTCTAAACGTGTAGGGGCTGTCAGCTGTCACTTCTGTTAATGATGATGACGATGATGCTGGACTGGAACCGCGACCGCACACTTCCGTTTGTTTGCGTTTCTCTTTAATTTTGCGTTTCGTTCGTTTACAGTTCGATCACCGTCGCCTCGCCGGGGGTAGTTCTTGCTTGTCCAACCTTCGACTCGTTCACTTCTATCGGGCATCTCGCCGGAATAACATTCGATTGCGCTTTTGTTGAGAACTTAATTTTGGAAGTAAGTTTTAAAAAGTTCCATCTGTAATGTGATTGTGATTCAAAGTAGAAAGTTTTGTGCAAGTGTGTAGTGATTGGGATTGGAATTCGATAAAGTGGTGAAATAGTTGACCCTATGATTAGTTGCTGTGATTAGTGAAAATTGAACTTTGCACAATCCACTCAATGTGGGAACAGTGCATTCTGGAACATTGAGCTTGGCACGTGGCAATAATTGCAATTCAGTTTTTCACGAAGTGCTCTGGTTTTCAGCTATTTCTAGGATTAAACATAAACTGACAAACCATCGCTCCTGAGGAAACAAATTACCGGTTGCCTGCGCAATCAACACGTGCTGATTAATGCAATTCAAATTATTTGCTGTTTCAGATAATGCAACGTGACTACACTAATGTTGACCGTTTGAATATGAGATTTGGAATCGGTTGCACAAACATACGAAAAAGATGTTGATTTGGTTCTACTTATGGGTTCATTTGCAACTTTCTTCGCTGGAAACATGGCCGACTTTCATCAGTCTCCAGTTGAAGAACGCCGCAGTCATCGTCTCGACTCGTCACCATACCAACCGCCGGAGCCGGTCGCCATTTTGATATGTCGGACTGAAAAGCCGAAAAGGGGTTGACGAGAAACTTGTGTTGCGACGGGAGCTGGATTGCGCAAAATTGGCGAAAATCAGCTCGGATTGAATTGCAATCGTGGTGAAATTCTATATAATCGCTACCGACGATTTGAGTCATGCAATCCCGAGCCGCCGTGTGTGTGGGGGTAGATTAGCAATGGGAAAAAGAACTTGGGTGGCGGTTTTGTATTTCGAGACGGTGACTGGAGTGGATTTTTTTCCATTCGAGTGTGAGTGAGAAGATGTAAATGTGAAAGGCATCCGGTCACACGCACACTCGAATCTCTCAGCTCCGAGCGATTAGTGAATTGTGCGATGATGCTGGAAACACGTCGGCGCACCAATTGCCACGACCACATCAACTAAAGCGTGTGGCGCATATGGAATTTTTAAAGTAGCTGACTAGTGAAACCCGACATTTTTTCTGCCATTTACTTAATGATGCTTTGCTCAGCATTTGGAATCACGTCTTTTAGAAAAATATATTTCATCGTTCTGTATTCTTTCTATGGAATCTCGCCAAAACATTTGATTGACTACAATGTTGTGTTAGGATCGTTTTGATGGTCCCTCTACAGTTTTGATATTTTACTTTACAAAAATTAAATTTTCCAACTAAGCTTTCGCTTAGTATAAAACTTCATTATTTCACTGGTATGCATTTGCAGAATATAATTGAGCAAGCACGACATGCCCCCAGAAGATTGAAAAAAATGGGACTTTTTAATGTTAAGAAAAGTTATATTTATAAGATCAAGGGTCATAATCATCACTGATCGTTTTTAATTCTCAATTGCATTTTCAATTGTGTAGTATCTAATATTTCGCTTTTCCTCTTCCTTTTAGTAACCAACCAAGATGGGAAAAGAAAAGACTCATATTAACATTGTCGTAATTGGACACGTCGATTCTGGCAAGTCGACCACTACCGGCCATCTGATCTACAAATGCGGTGGTATCGACAAGCGTACGATCGAAAAGTTCGAGAAGGAAGCCCAGGAAATGGGTAAGGGCTCCTTCAAGTACGCCTGGGTATTGGACAAACTGAAGGCCGAACGTGAACGTGGTATCACCATCGATATCGCCTTGTGGAAGTTCGAAACCAGCAAGTACTACGTGACTATCATCGATGCCCCTGGACATCGTGATTTCATCAAGAACATGATTACCGGAACATCGCAGGCCGATTGTGCCGTGCTGATCGTCGCCGCCGGTACTGGTGAGTTCGAAGCCGGTATCTCCAAGAACGGACAGACCCGTGAGCATGCCCTGCTCGCCTTCACCCTCGGTGTCAAGCAGCTGATCGTCGGTGTCAACAAGATGGACTCCACCGAGCCACCATACAGCGAATCCCGTTTCGAGGAAATCAAGAAGGAAGTCTCCTCCTACATCAAGAAGATCGGTTACAATCCAGCTGCCGTCGCTTTCGTGCCAATCTCTGGATGGCACGGAGACAACATGTTGGAAGTCTCCACCAAGATGCCATGGTTCAAGGGATGGGCCGTTGAGCGCAAGGAAGGCAAGGCTGATGGTAAGTGCCTGATCGAAGCTCTGGACGCCATCCTGCCACCAAGCCGCCCCACCGACAAGGCTCTGCGTCTGCCCCTGCAGGACGTCTACAAAATCGGAGGTATTGGAACAGTACCAGTCGGTCGTGTTGAAACCGGTGTCCTGAAGCCAGGTACCGTTGTCGTGTTCGCCCCAGTAAACCTGACCACTGAAGTCAAGTCCGTCGAAATGCACCACGAAGCCCTGCAAGAAGCCGTGCCCGGAGACAACGTTGGTTTCAACGTCAAGAACGTCTCCGTCAAGGAATTGCGTCGTGGATACGTTGCCGGTGACACCAAGAACAACCCACCAAAGGGAGCTGCTGACTTCACCGCTCAGGTCATCGTTCTGAACCACCCTGGCCAGATCTCCAACGGATACACTCCAGTGTTGGATTGTCACACTGCTCACATTGCTTGCAAGTTTGCCGAAATCAAGGAGAAGGTCGATCGTCGTTCTGGCAAGTCGACTGAAGAGAACCCGAAATCGATCAAGTCTGGTGATGCCGCCATCGTCAACCTGGTCCCATCTAAGCCACTGTGCGTCGAATCCTTCCAGGAGTTCCCTCCACTGGGACGTTTCGCTGTGCGTGATATGAGACAGACCGTCGCTGTCGGTGTTATCAAGTCTGTGAACTTCAAGGACGCTTCCGGTGGCAAGGTCACCAAGGCCGCCGAAAAGGCCCAGAAGGGTAAGAAATAGCCGCCAACTCCGGCTATTCTTCAACTGTCTGACGCGACCACCAACATCGGTCGCAACAACAGCATAAAAAACGATAACAACATTAAACACCCAACAGCCAAGTCGCGACGCTTGATCAACATCAAACCGTATCACTGCTTCCATCGGAAGGCATTCAGACGAAAAGTACACGGGATAATTAATTCATTCCTTTTTTTCTTTGCTAAGAACACAATTATATATTAATAACCCCAATATTATTAATATTTAAACCAGCAAACCCTATACTACATTTAGTACACAACAGGAATATTCATTTTTTGTTTGTGAATGCGTGAAGATAGAAGATATATACAATTTTCCTGATATGATCTAAATATAAAAAATGGAAGGAAATCGATACTATTTACTTTTTCACATTTTACATAGGAAAGAAGCAATCTAACCAAGTGTAAATTCATGTCCCAGTTATTTTTTTTTTATTTTTTTTATTGACATTGGTAAAAGAAGGAAGAGGCGAGATGCAAGAGAGAACGGAAATGGCCTATGGATGTGTTTGATACACAACAGAACTCTACTCAAATAAGACTGTCTCAAAACATTTTAGATGAACAATAAAAAAAAATCAGGTTAATTCGAAAAACTCGGAAACACAGCAAACAATTGAAACCAGTTTGTTCATTGACAATGCCCTTTCTCTCTTGGTCGCGCTCTTGCTTTTTTTGGATCGCCATTATTACGTGAGGAGTGTCCACCTTCTGCTCGTTCCGCACGAACAATCTAATTGATGAATTACGATCTTTGTTCTAATGACATCAACAGGTAAGTCGAATCAAGGCATGTGCTAAAATATGCCTTACTGGTCGTGTCGTGTGAAATGTGTTCTCGCTATTATCAGCAGCAGGGTAAATGCAACTTAAGTTGAAATGTCCGGTGTCCACATCATTCGTCATTGAAAACCAACGCTAAAATAATGTTATTAGCACGGATGGACTCAATTTGTATTGCTAAAAGATGCTACAGATGTACCACGACGTACGTTCACCGGCCGGTACTTTGGTCATTTGTATTTCCTCAAACAAGTCACACCGACATCGGACTTGCTTCGAGTTTTTGCAGCTCAGTGGCACCAACCCCATGCAATCAGATACAATTATTCATGCACTACAACCACCGGTAGGGAGGTGTACACGATGGTTGTGACCACGTCGCCAACGGTCGGTTGTTAAACACCAATACCTACACATAATGGGATCTTTTCAAAGCCCTCTGTGTGTCTCCAAATGCAGGAGTTTAGTTGCACTCAAATACAAAATTTACTTTGATAATACCTACTAGAATTATTTCTGATTCATATGAAATTCATCTACTTCTAGTGCATACAGTAGATTTCGTTTAGCTACAAACATATTTTTGGGATTTGTAATGTTTCAGGAGTAGATGCTGAGTACCGCATTGATCTACTTATACCTATCCTGATTACACGACTTCTGTTTTGGATCATCGTATTCCTATCATGCATAGCTCAATTAACTCAAAGGTTGATTGTACGGCCGTTCGCAGAGCTGTGCTTGCATTAATTTATGTACATAGGAAAAAGGTATCGCTTGAATGATTCACCTTTTTTTTCCTATATCTAATATCTGATACTTTCACAACTGTGATGATCGAACGAAACCCATATTAGAGCATACACGCTTCTCCAACCATATGGAACCGGAACATGAAGCCGGTGTCTTTGTATCCGGTCCATGTGTCTATTCTACACACATGCTTCTTGACACACATATGTACAAAATTGACATCAAGGCACGTAAAGTTGAACAAATAAAAATAGCCGAAGAAGCAGAATGCAAAAAAAAACTGCTTATAGGTGTGTTTCTACCTTCCACGTTTTTGCTCTGTCTTGTTGTCCAATTAAACTCTCGAACCCATGCTTGCATATGTACCGGTATTCCACACAAACGTTAACGAATAGCTATCAGCAGTTGACTCTTCGTGGCTCTTGTTGCTAAGGGCACTGCTCCATCAGTGCAGTTTGAATGTATATTCTGCAACATGCGGTTGTGGAACGGTGTGAGAATGCGAAGAAGTTTGCGAAATGCATTCACACTACAATTCATTAAGAAAATGCTTAAAGTAAGGTATAGGTACTTTTTCTGAGTTTTAAATTTAAGTTGGAAGTCAATGATTAATTTCAGTAATAAACATATCTTTGGCAAATTTAATCTAAACCATGACCCGATTGAGCTAAAAATTGGCACGGGGTCATATTTCCGGCTAATGAAACTTGTGAGCAATATCGTTTCAACACTTACATACCTGACCCCCAATTTCACGGAAAACTAAATTTTCAAAATGATGGTTCTCGGCAGTCTTGTAACGGAATTTAGTTCTGTTTTCTGCAATCGATCACAAAATTCCTATGGAACTCTTGGACATTGGATATCATTTCGAAAATAAACATGGATTCGGAGATATTGATGAGAGTACTGGGGTAACCTCCCGGTCCGCAAAAATGGCCACTGCCTGATCGAGCCGGAAACACGCTTTCGACGTGTCAAACTACATGATTTTGCAAAACAAGTTTAAAGGAATGTGTTCTGAGGGTATTTGGTCCATCTGGTCACATTTAGCAACACCCTGGAATGCTGGTTTCCTAGGGGAAGTGGCCACTTTTTGATCACTGCTAAAACCTGGCTTGCGACGTATCAAACGTCATGATCAATCAATTCAATACATTAATTTTTATTTTCCGTTTTTGACTCTTTACATTATCTATAGGGGTTATCGGGGCAATATGGGCCACCTAAGCAAATCGTTCCGTAAAGCGCCGAAAAACTCAAAAAAACATTGTTTAAATGTAGTTGACTTATACTAGAGAATGTTACCTTTCATATAACGTCGATGAATGACGAAAAATGCGTTTGGAAATTGTTGGAATGCACTTTTGAAAATGTATTGATTTCAATGTGTGTTCCCGACTATACGGGGCAATATGAGCCACCATTTGGGGCAGTATGGGCCATCCATCCAAGACGTTTATTTAGGCAAAAAAATATCGTGATATGTAAGAATATGATATTCTTACAACAGTTGTGAGTATTCCATACCAAATAAAATTAAAAAACCGCACAACAGCGGACTGAACCGATTTGCCACTCTTCACCGTTTGAACAGCCACATTTCAATTGGTCAATGGTCATTTTTTCTGTTTCAATCGCAATAATGCGCTGTTGTAATTTTTCCGTGATGAATCTTACATATATGATAATATTCTTGGGTATTTGACTACTGAAATTTGAACTTGTTCGCATTTTAAGGCCTGATATCTGGCTCTGTGCAGGTATGCCCATATTGCCCCATAGAGACTGGTTCTGGGAAAAAAAGTTTTATGATAAATTCAAATTTGTATCAATACAAACATGTGTGCACAATATTCAATTTTAATATATCCTTTGATTGTGGTGTATTTTTGACCTGTATTTTAATCAGTTTTGTGTCAAAACCTTATTTATAAACTTCAAATCTTATAATAATTTTGACTATGCAGCGAAAATTTACATTTTCAAGTGTATTTTCATGTTTGAATTGAATTTAAATGCTGTTTTCACGTTGATGCATAAGTGGAGCATCCTCTTAAAGATTGTGTAACTTATACATGATAAAACTTGTCAATAAGCTTAAAATGAGGGTGGCTCATATTGCCCCGTATGTTCATATTGCCCCTACTGCCCCTACATGGCAAATGCTGGGTAAAGGGTACCATTGGTACTTCGCGTACATGAAGGAATAAAATACACCCCATCTCACGGTCCTTAGCATCTTGCCCAGTAACTCCTATCCCTACCCTCCCTACCCTAGGGAGAACGGGTAACCAACCCCGGTGGAAACTATGGTCGTATGCTGACAGGGAAGGGGGGTTTGCTCCTCTCCGGAGGTGCAAATCTTACTGAACGTCTGTTTTCCATGTCAGTATCGGCTCACCACAACAGCGTCTGTTCTCCATGTTAGGGGCGGCTGATCATCGTCCGAGTGCCAGCGAGGGACTCTAAGTGAAACTGTACACCATGGTCCACCGGGAATAAGGAGGAATGGTCCTCCGGAAATTTAGTGGGTTTGGTGTCAGGCCCTGCAAGCCAGCCTTTGAAAAAACATAAGCAACGAATAATCAACAAGAGAGTATGGACCGGAACCATCTGCGAAGACCACCGCGACGAAAAGAGACTAGCGATTGGAAACTCGGTTCGTGGAACTGCAAATCTCTTAACTTCATCGGGAGCACACGCATATTTGCCGATGTGCTCAAGGACCGTAGATTCGGCATCGTAGCGCTGCAGGAGGTTTGTTGGAAGGGGTGAATGGTGCGAACGTTTAGAGGCAATCATACCATCTACCAGAGCTGCGGCAACACACACGAGCTGGGAGCAGCCTTCATAGTGATATGCGATATATGCAAAGGCGCGTGATCGGGTGATGGCCGATCAATGAGAGAATGTGCAGGATGAGGATCAAAGGCCGGTTCTTCAACTTCAGCATAATCAACGTCCATAAAGCCCACACTCCGGAAGCACTGATAATGATAAGGACGCATTCTACGCGCAGCTGGAACGTCAGTTCAGTGGACGATGGAAGCCAACCAGCCCCCACCTTGAGGGAAGTTAAGGATGCCATCCAACAGCTAGAAACCAATAAAGCAGCTGGTAAGGATGGTATCGGAGCTGAGCTCATCAAGATGGCCCCGGAAAAGCTGGCCACTTGCCTGCACAAACTGATAGTCAGAATCTGGGAAACTGAACAGCTCCTGGGGGAGCGGAAGGAAGGAGTTATATACCCCATCTATAAGAAAGACGAGTGTAAGTGTGAGAACATTTGAGCGATAATCATCCTTAATGCCGTCTACAAAGTGAAAGTCCAGATCATCTTCCGACGTCTGTCACCATTAGTGAAAGAGTTCGTGGGAAGTTATCAAACCGGCTTCTTTGATGGCCGCTCGACAACGGACCAGATCTTTACTGTACGGCAAAACCTTCAAAAATGCTGTGAATACCAGGTCCCAACGCACTATCTGTTTGCTGATTTCAAGGCGGCATACGAAAGTATAGACCGCGTAGAGCTATGTAAAATTATGGACCCTGGGAAGCTTACCAGACTGATCAAAGCAACGGTGGATGGTGTGCAAAACTGTGTGAAGATTTCGGGCGAACACTCCAGTTCGTTCGAATCGCGCCGGGGACTAAGACAAGCTGATGGACTTTCGTGCCTGTTGTTCAACATTGCTCTAGGAGGTGTCATGCAGAGAGCCGTGTGTAACATCCGGGGTACGATTTTCAACAGATCCAGTCAATTTATTTTTTTTGTGGATGACATGGACATTGTCGGATGAACATTTGCAAAGGTGGCTGAACTGTAGACCCACCTGAAACGACGGTAAGATTCTAGATCATCAATAGACCAATGCAAACTCTAACTTAACCTCACTTATTTTGACAGTTCACAGAGCTTGTTTACAAGGTGTTAGAAGAAAAATCGATGAAGGGAAAAAAATTCGTATTTTTAGTTTAAAAATGCTGTGATCCGAATATTTAGATGTTATTCTTTGCATTCAGCATGAAATCAATCGCAAAGGACATCTACATGTGAATAAAATGACGAAACAATTTTATCGGAAGCTGCGCCGGAGGCTAAGGGAAGATCCATAAAGTACGTCACGCAAAAATCGACGATTTTCAACCCCCCCTCCCCCCTTCGTCACACTTTTTGTATTAAAACTCTAAATTTTTTGTATGAGTCGTCACGCTGTCGGAACCCCCCCTCCCCCCTAGGAGCGTGACGTACTTTGTGGATGGCCCCTAAGTCCTGGAGAAAAAGCTCTGTGAACTGTCAACCTACGTCATCATGCACTGGTCTATTGTCGCCTTCTTATAAACGCCATACTCCGCATGCACATCGAAGAAGATTTTCCGAAGTTCCTCATCTGTGGTTGGAAGCCCTTGTGATGCCAGGTTGATTTTGATGCTGATGGGTGTCACTCCTTCATGGCAAAATTATGACTCCTTGTCATACAAATATGCCAGATAAAGACGCACGATATACATTATATTCGGGTCCCGTAGTCGAGCCTTCAGGAAACGTCCGTCTCCGTCAGCTGATTGTTGAGTCAGGCTAACTATAGGTGGACGCATTGGGTCAATTGACCATGCTGACGCTGAATTTGTCGTTGTTGTGGTTGCATCAGCAATTTCCATTGGTAGCTGTTCGAGGTTGTTGTCATTTGAAATTTGTTTGTTTTGCCGGTATGGATTTATAGTCTCGCCCTTCCTGAAGTTGATGAATTTGGGGATCGAGATGCCTGCTATTGGATGATCGATGGTTGATGGAGGACCTGCAAATTGTTTCTTTGCATTGGCCAACAGTTGTTTGTCCGAATCATGAAAGCGTCCGTGAACAGTTTTTCCATTTGGATTTTTTGTTTGAATTATGCTATTTTTTTAATGATGAAATTGTTGTTTTCTTCGTTTTCGGCTTCGTCTAGCCTTTGCTGCAGCCTTTTTCTGAAGTCTACGAGTTCGTTGTTTGGCATCATATGTAGACCAGTCCGGCCTCCAGCAATATTTGTTTACAAAAAATCGCCAACCAGATAATGATTGGTCATTTTCTGGCAGATCCAAGTTGCTTTTTACAGTCTGATCCTCGGTTAATTCCTCCTCTAGAGTCATCAGATGTGGTGTATGAGTATCTTTGACGTAATTTTGTTTAATATCAGACACAGTTGTGGCAACACATTTCACTTCCTCGAAAATTTCCAAAAGCTTCGAGTCAGATGGAGGTGATGATGATGTTTCGGCCAAATTTGAAAAAGCTGTTATATTATTTGCTATACTCGATAGCCGATAATGAACCACGAGCTCGCTCAGCTCTACGGCGAACCTAGTATCCAGAAGGCAGCTAAAGCCGGAAGGGTACGATGGGCAGGACATGTTGCAAGAATGCCGGACAGCAACACTGCAAAGATGGTGTTCGCTTCCGATCCGGCAGGTACGAGACGGCATGGAGGATAGCGAGCAAGGTGAGCAGACCAGGTGCAAAACGACTCGAAATCGATTTTTTTTTCAAAAACTACTGCAATGCATTCATTCGTAAACGGATCAAATCTTTAGTGAGTGTATCAATGGTTAGGGTGTTGCTTACCAGTCGAGCAGTTGACACATGTTATTAACGGGCCTTGGACAGCGCCTCTTGGGTGGCGTACACCTGCTCGTCGATTTTTTCGGGTTTGGTCGGATGTCGCTGGTAGTTGATGTTGTCGTCCACGCATCTTTGGAACCGGCCCCAGTCGACACGATGGTAGTTTCGCCGGGATGATGTACTAATCTTTCCTGCGAGTGAGCTTGACGATGTCCCTCCGCATCGGGTAGTACGCTACGTACGATGCGAAAGCCCGGGATGTTGACGCTGGATTTTTTGCTCTTGAGCGAGCAAGCGTTCCAGTTGAACAGAACGACTCACCCTACCAGCTTTGATGCAAACGGAGTTTACATCCGCGCAAGTCGCGCGAATATTGGCATCAGTTGCTCCAGGGTATAGAGCGGAGCAGATTCTTCCGGTGGGACATTTTCGTTCTCCAGCTGCCGGCGGAATCCAGGAGGAGGAAGCGGGGGCCATTCGCTGGAGGATGGAGCCTGCGGTGCTGAAGCTTGACGGAGAGCCGCGATGGCCAAATAGTTCACCTCGTTGAGTACAGGAACACTGTTCTTCTTCGGTAGGGTCCTGGTGGAAGTCTTCTTCCGGATTTCCAGGAATTCCACCCGCTTTGGACAGTCCTTGGTTGTGGGCCGATATTTGTCGCCACAGTTGGCGTAGTCTTCGGTCGCCAGACTTATTGCAGCGCGGCCTAATGTGGATGCCGTGCCTGAAATTGAAGCAGTTGGTGCACTGCGAGACGTCGCGATGCACGGGCCGATATCGATCCCAGTCAACGACGATGTAATTTATAACGCACAACTTATTTTTTTTAATTTTTTATTTTTTTTTTTTTTTTTTTTTAGCTAATTTTATTTGCTAATTATCTAATACATGCATTCATCTCTTAGACTAGGTGTTCCGTGTTTTCTTAACACTATCATCCTTATTTGCTATGTTACGCTTTTAGTTATTATTAATACATTTCAATTGCCTCTGGCAGTTAGAATTTTTTCCTCTGGTTGAATTGAACCATGTAGGAATTACAATGTTTTCAACTTAAACTAAACTTAACCTATTTTATACTAAGGGTACAAGGAGTTAATCGTTGCAATAGAAGATTGCAACGATTTTTGTCTAAAATTGGAAATTATTTTGTTGGACATTTGTTGCAATGTCTCAATATTAGAAATTCTATGAAGTTCATTGGTACTATACTACGGAGGCAACTTCAGAATCATTTTCAGAATTTTATTTTGAATCCTCTGAAGTGCCTTCTTTCTGGTATTGCAGCAACTAGTCCATATTGGCACAGCATACAACATGGCAGGTCTAAAAATTTGTTTGTAAATCAAAAGTTTGTTCTTAAGACAAAGTTTTGATTTTCTGTTTATAAGTGGATATAGACACTTAATATATTTTTTACATTTGGCTTGAAGACCTTCAATGTGTTATTTAAAAGTTAATTTTGATCTAGCAGAAGTCCTAAATATTTAGCTTCGATCGACCAATTACTTGGAACCCCATTCATAGTGACAATATGTCTGCTAGAAGGTTTCAAATAAGAAGCTCTCGGCTTATGTGGGAAAATTATAAGCTGAGTTTTGGAAGCATTCGGGGAAATTTTCCATTTTTGCAAGTAAGTGGAAAAAATATCCAAAAAAATCTACTACAAATGACACGAAGGCTTCGCCCTTTAGTGGAAAGGCCCGTGTCATCTGCAAACAAAGATTTTTGACACCCTGGTGGTAAATCAGGTAAGTCAGAAGTAAAATGTTATACAATATGGGCCCCAGTATGCTGCCTTGGGGACACTAGCCCTTACAGGTAATCTATCAGATTTAGTATTCTGATAGTTTACCTGGAGCGAGCGATCTGATAAATAATTTTGGATCAGTTTAATGATGTACAGAGGAAAATTAAAATTCATCAATTTTACAATCAAACTTTCATGCCAAACACTGTCAAATGCTTTCTCTATATCAAGAAGAGCAACTCCAGTCGAATATCCTTCAGATTTGTTGAGCCGAATTAAGTTCGTAACTAAGTTCGTAAGTAAGTTACTCTTTATAACTTGTCAATGGTTGAATGCCCATGGCGAAAACCAAATTGCTCATCAGCAAAAATAGAATTGTCATTAATATGAACCATCATTCTATTTAAAATAATCTTTTCAAACAGTTTGCTTATTGAAGAAAGCAAACTGATTAAGGATAACTAGAAGCCTCAGCTGGATTTTTGTCCGGCTTCAAAATTGGAACAACTTTGGCGTTTTTCCATTTATCTGGAAAGTATGCCAATTGAAAACATTTGTTAAATAAATTAATCAAAAGGATAAAGAGCTCTCAGGAAGTTTTTGATAAGTATGTAGAAAATACCATCATCACCCGGGGCTTTCATATTTTAAAATTTTCTAGTAATAGATCTCACTTCATCCAAATTGGTTCCCAACGAAGGGTCAAAACATTCTCTTGATTGAGAATGTCTTCGAAGCTCCGTGTAACCTGATCCTCAATTGGACTAGTGAGACCTAGACTAAAATTATGGACACTCTCGAAATGCTGAGCAAGTTTTTGAGCCTTTTCGCCATTTGTTGATAAAATTTTATTTCCTCTTTAAGCGCTGGAATTGGCTTTTGAGGTTTTTAAGAATTTTGTTAATTTCCAAAAGGGTTTCGAACTGGGATCCAACTTCGAGACATTATTCTCAAAGTTGGTATTTCTCAGAATAGCGAAACGTTTTTAATTTCATTTTGCAAATCTCGCCAAATAACTTTCAACGCGGGATCGCGAGTTCTTTGGTATTGCCTTCTTCTCACATTTTTAAGACGGATCAGTAGCTGAAGATCGTCGTCAATAATAATGGAGTTGAATTTAACTTCACATTTCGGAACTGCAATGCCTCTGGCTTCGACAATTAAATTTGTCAAAGATACGAGAGCATTATCAATATCACTTTTGGTATCGAGAGGAATATCAACATCAAAATTCCTATCGATATACGTTTGCTCTATGATAATCAGCTCTATGATAATTAAAAGTAGAGCTGATTGGATTATAAATGGCTTCTTGTGAGATTTCAAATGTCACAGGAAGGTGATCAGAGTCAAAGTCAGCATGAGTTACCAATTGGCCACACAGCTGACTTGAATCCGTTAAAACTAAATCAATTGTAGAAGGATTTCGACTGGAAGAAAAACAAGTTGGTCCATTGGGATATTGAATAGTATAATATCCCGCAGAACAATCTTCAAATAAAATTTTACCATTGGAATTGCTTTGAGCATTATTCCATGAACGGTGTTTGGCATTGAAGTCACCAATTACGAAGAATTTTGATTTGTTGCGAGTCAGAATTTGAAGATCAGCTTTCAATAAATTCTTTTGCTACCCATTGCATTGAAAAGGCAAGTAGGCTGCATGAAAGAAAATTGTCCAAAATTTGTTTCAACAGAAACTCCCAAGGTTTCAAAACTTTGGTTTCAAACGAAGAAAATAATTTATGTTTGATACGTCTATTAATGACAATGGCGACCCCACCACAGGCGCTGTCAAGACGATCATTTCTGTAGATAAAATAGTTTGGATCTCTTTTAATGGAGAGTCCTGGTTTTAAATACGTTTCAGTTATAATGGCAATATGCACATTATGAACTGAAAGGAAGTTGAATAATTCATCTTCCTTACCCTTTAGAGAGCGGGCATTCCAATTTAGAACTTTCACACAATTATTTGGATCCATTGAAACGGAGTCCGATAACAATTTTTGTGTGTACTTTATACCAACCTGAACAGCTTCAGGAATGGTATTTGTTTTGAACATTGCATCAATCATGTGATGCAAATTGTTCAGTTAAAAATCAAAATCGGAAGCAGTCATGCTACCTGAATCGGCAACATGACCGTTATTTTCCGTTGGGACATGGGTATAAACCTCATTTTGAGAAGAGAAATTTGGTCTACCAGCAGCGATGTTTGCATACGTAGGTACATTGGAAAAATTGGAATTTACTGAAGTGCTTGCTACCCGTTGACGAGCGGCAAAATTTGTTTGTGAATTGTGGTGGGTATGAATTGCTCGACCGGTAACCGGTTTCGAAATTTGAGCGTTTGAAAATTTCTACACATCGAATCTGGGATCCGATTGGAATTTCCGTCATCAATTTTGCACGGGAATTCAAAACTTTTTGCGTGAAGGGCATTCCCAGAAATTGGATTTATGATTGCCCCCACAGTTTGCGCACTTAAATTTATTGGAATCTTCTCTCACAGGACATGCGTCCTTGGCGTGAGAGGTTCCACCACAAATCATGCATTTAGCATCCATGTGACAATGTTTGGTTCCATGACCCCACTTTTGGCACTTACGGCACTGGGTAGGGTTTTGAATTTCGCCCAGGCCTGCGGAAAGGTTCCCATGGAACACGGACATTAGACATAATACAGGCCTTTGCCAAACTTTTCATATTATTTAGATCACTTTTGTTAAAATGAACTAAATAAAATTATTGAGAAAATACCCTCTGGGAAGTACCAGAATGGGATTTCTTTTTCATCTTAATTACTTGGACTGGTGAAAATCCAAGTAATTGAGAAATTTCAATTTTAATCTCATCCAGTGATTTGTCATCACTGGGGAGACCTTTCAAGACGACTTTGAACAATCGCTCAGTTTTGTCGTCGTATGTGAAGAATTTATGGCGCTTCTCAGTTAAATAGTGAAGAAGACGTTTGCGATCGTCAAAGGATCCCGGCAAAACGCGGCAGTCACCCTTCCTAGCAATCTGAAATGAAACCTTGATCCCCTGAAGGTTACTCAAAATCTCATTCCGGAAGCCAGAAAACTCGGCAACAGATACCACAATTGGCGGAATCCTTTATTTTTTTCGCATGAATCGAATCACCTGGGCTAAAGGTAGATTCGATTTGCTCAATTTCATCATTAATCAAATCGAACTGATTGCTCAGTTCGATTGGAGAAGAATTATTTCCGATATTAGAGTTAGAAGGAATATCTGAATTCTCCAGCTTCCTTCTATTTTTTCCGCGCTTGGGCAGGACGGTCTTGAAACCTTGTTTCTTTGAAGGAAGTGGAGAATTCAGAGACTCCCCTTCCTCTTGTTTTTGTTAATACTCATTGCTGAGCGTGGAGACGTGACCTTCTAAGAGGTTTTTCCCAGAACGGTGTCCCTGCAGGATTACCACCGCTTGTCGGAATTTTACTTCCGCAAACGGGTCCAACGTAAAACGAAGGCACGGGTCCTTGCAAAGATCGTAACGGGATCAGTGGGTACAAATAGCGCTAAGAAGCACCGTTGAAATTAAAATAGCTTCGGGTAGTATTAAAAACTTCCTTCCGCAAAGAGAGAAAGAACCGCACAGCACGAAAGCACGATGCGGTCTGGACACAACTTATTTAATTTTACTAAACACAGGTCCTTCCAGGTGGTGGAGCCGTGCTCCAGATGGACCAGGTAAAGCTGGTCGCGATATCTCCTCACCTTGTCGTTACGAGCGATCTTGTGAACGACCACTGCTGGCTTCAGGTCGCAACTTTCGAGCTCTGCGTGGAGCTCTTCTTTCATGTCGTGGAGTTCTCGCAGGGATGCCTGGGTGATCATGAGTGTAGTACTCATACTTGTGGACCTTGAGAAACTCCACGACGGATTGATGATGGTCCTTGATTGCCGGCATCACTTTCACGCCCTCGCTGCAGGGCCGAAAAGTACAGTTCAGCCTCTTAGCGATGAGCTTGCGAATTTTTGGGCGCAGGAGCGGGAGCTGCAATTTCTGTTACTCGGGTTACTCGCGCCTCCATTCCTGCGATCGAATTGGCCACCGAGTCTCCGGGAGGAAATAACGCCAACGCGACGAAGCGAAAACGTAAACACAGTGAGCGAACGAAAAAAAAAAACAATTGGGAAAAAATGCGCGAGCAAAAAGCACGTTCATACGCGCTGCTGTCACAAACTGGAATGATGATTGAAACTTCATGATCTCGTAACAAGTGTATAAAAATGTGTTCTGAGGGTATTTGGTCCATCTGGTCACATTCCGGAACGCCCTGGAATGCTGGTTACTTGCAATTAAGCAATACATCGGGAGTATCTAACTATTGAGCATTGCGCTCCCTCGAGACGTATGCATCTCAAACTCTTTAATTACTTCCCACACTGGCACTACATGTGCCCTAACACTCACTCACCTGAGCCACGAGATTTCCAACAAGACGATGCCCAAGTACCTTGCAGGAGGTACCTCAAGTTGGTAGTTCACAACCCAGATAGTCCTCAATCAGTGTTGTATTCCCTCGTCCTGCAACAGAGTGAAATCACTTGTCTGCAAAGCCGGAGGCGACCATAAAGTAGTAATTTTATATGCCACTCCTACCTCAGCTACTAGGCCGTACTTAACTGCCACGACTGTCAGGAATTTCCCAGTGAGGACGCACAGGGAAGGTGTTGCACCTTGCGGGACTTCCGAACACAAAACAGTCAAGCCTGCTGTAACACGCCATGCGGGACTTCCAGACAATGGGCATGCCTGCGCTAATACACTGCTGCCGAAGCAGTCCACTTGCATCTATAGCTCACGTGTCTGAGTTGTTGCAGGGGTTTTAAGTCGAGGACGACAAGTCCCAGTTTGCCCGACTTTAGCATTAGCAGGGCCGGATTTAGCCGGAAAGGGGCCCCGGGGCCGACAGCTTGTGGGGGCCCCAAAAAGTACAAATCACACAAGTAAATCAAACAAGTAAATCCGGCCCTGAGCATTAGCATTATGTACTGACACCATTTTATAGCAACAGAAACGACAAAATGTCTTGATATGTATAACCTAGAACACAAATTTCTTGCACTACAAGCTACAACGCACATGCTACGGAACTGAACTCAACTTATTTTACTAAACACTTGATTTCGATCCGTCTAACACATATCAGCCGTATCAGTTTCGACGGAAAACCATATTCTAGCATAATTTGTCATGGTTCATTTCCTTTCACTGAATCGTACGCTGGTTTAAAATCAATAAACAGATGATGTGTCTGCAAGTTGTCATTCATTTATTTATCTTCTTCTTATTGGCATTACATCCCCACACTGGGACAGAGCCGCCTCGCAGCTTAGTGTTCATTAAGCACTTCCACAGTTATTAACTGCGAGGTTTCTAAGCTAAGTTACCATTATTGCATTCGTATATCATGAGGCTAACACGATGATACTTTTATGCCCAGGGAAGTCGAGACAATTTCCAATCCGAAAATTGTCTAGACCGGCACCGGGAATCGGACCCAGCCACCCTCAGCATGGTCTTGCTTTGTAGCTGTGCGTCTTACCGCACGGCTAAGGAGGGCCGTTATTATCTAACATCTACAAACAAACAGATAACACTGAATCAACAATTTGACGCCACAACACAGGGTTCAAGGCCACATTTCTCCATGCTTGTATGCGCCCCACGCTCGCCAAGTCGTTCTGCACTGCGGTGAATCGCATATTTGTCCCATATGAATAGGAAACCCAGCAAAGATGGGACAGATATGCGATTCACGGCAGTGCACCAGTCAGTTGGCACCCTCGTGGTTCATTCTTCGCCGCCATGAGTGTAGTATTTATATGTATGGACCTCGAAGAAATCCCCAGCAGACGTGAAGTGCAGTAGTTCTTATTGGCAGGCGTCATCTTTACGCCTTCACTGCAAAGCTGCATATCAGGCCTCTGGAAATCAATTGGCGGTGCTTTGACCATGCAAGTCCATTGATGGTCCATCGGACTCATACCACTTTCGCATCAGGAAAATTTCTTTCATGTCAAGTAACAACAATGTTTGAAAAATAAATTTGAACTATAATATTCCAAATAAAAATGTATTCTATCACTTATAATAGCTAAGTATCAATCAGTCTCGTATCAAATACTTGTAAACTTTCTTTAACTTATTGACACTAATGCAGTCAAGCACCCATAGCGGACTAACGCAAAATGATCCGGTGCCAAAACTTTTCTGCGTAACGTCCTTTCGCGACGACAAAATCACATATTTTGCTTTGCTTGCATCATCCGTTATCTTACCCTTGCATGTGACTATCAGTTCCCGCAGTTGGTCGTGCGGAACCTCACACAGTTGCGCCACGTAGAACGGCCCACAGTCGTCAAACAGGTCTATACGATAGCGAGGTCCAAAGGCTTGCCGTTCGCTACGACAGAGCTGCACTGCAGGGGAGAAATTTCGTAGCTCGAACTGCTCCTCCGGTAGCCATCGGCCGGATGCTATCGATTGTTCGATCCACTCGTAGGAAACGATCCACAAACCGCGGACCAACGCCCGTAGCAGGTTTATCGTGCGGCGGGGTTCCAAGCTGACCAGATGGGTAGTGCGATCCGTTACGTTGTTCGAAATGGTGAAGCCTCCTAGTTTTGTGACGACCTGGTTGAGGTAAAATTAAAACATATGATATTTTTTTATTTCAGTTGATATTTTTATCCAAAGAAACATCCAATCCAAGTATATTGAAGGACGACAAGTTATGATGAAATGAACATCTTTACAAATACACTAAGGTTAATGTGAAAAGAGTTAACAATGCTTATAGAAGACCAATCCAGTCCGTTAAATTTACTCATATTTCAGATTGTTTATTAGTTATGATAGAGATCAGAACAGATCGGTCTTTTACATGTAGTGTAGCGGGCTTTGAGTAACTAACTTGAAACTTACCATTTGCTAAACTTAGAGATACAATTCGCTGCTTTATGCGTTTGTTACAACCTGTCAGATCAGCAATTTACCTAGATTGGGGCTTCTCGTTTCAGATAATTAAATCATCAAAACCAAACACATTGATAATCAACGTTGAAGTTTATTAAAATCATAATTGAGTTATAAACGTAAGAAACAATTTGCAATCACACATGATGCTGTGATCGTCAGTCGAACTTAACGAACTAAAATTAGGTGTTTGAAATTCGGGGGTATTAAATACAATTGCAAAAAATAAAAATTAAATTAACCATTGTTAATGCAGTCGTACCTCTTTGACGTAGGTGTGTTGTGTCGCGTGTAGATTGGTAGTGGATAGTTGAAATTGTGACTTTCCGGATGTTGACTGGGATGCGACGGTGGGTAGTCCTGCACCAAGTCCGAGTGCTTTCATCGTTCGAGCTTGGGTACCCATTACAGGCTTGCTGCTGACAGCAGAGGTGATAGGCTGAAAAAGGCAAGAAACCGTAATGGGAATTTAATTTTGGATGGACGTGCATGAACGAGAAAAAACAAATCGAACAGAAAATAATGTAAGCTTGTTTAGCAGAATGTCTTCACTTGTTTGACGAGCTAGTTTGAATCAACTAATTTGTAATCTTAAAAAATATGTATGTACAGTCGACTCTCTGATCGGGGTGTCGAATCAAATCGGAAAATAAAATTCCCTAACTTTCCAGACCATTTTTGGAAAAATTCCAGGTATAAAAATATGATATGGTTTCAATTTATAGAAAGTATCATTGTTTACATTTTATGTTTTCAATTCTATAACTTTTATCAAAAATATAAAGCAGTTCATAATTCAGCAAAATGCTCTTCAAGAATTCAAATTTTTGTTTTTTTTTCGGAATGTATTTATCAATAATAATTGATTCATGAAACCATGATTGAATTCGTCTGATTTCCGGGCATTAACTTAGCCTGAATAATAGATGCATATGAAGTTCAGTATTAGTAGAATGCTTAACTTTCGGGTGTCCTACGAAAGGCTGAAACACATAAGGCTGAACTCAAAAGGCTGAAATCGCAAAAGGCTGAAAGTATCAGAAGGCTGTAAAGTATCAGAAGGCTGAAAAGTATCGAAAGGCTGAAATTTATGGGAAAAATGAATCTCAACCATACGATATGTTGGTACCAGTATGTTAAGTGGTTGGATAGTGAATAATGAATAAATAATAGAGAATAAAGAATCTTGAATAAAGAATAAATAAAAAAGAATACAGAATGAAGAATAAAGAATAAAAAATAAAAAATAAAGAATAAAGAATAAAAATTGCACAGAGAAGAAGGAAGAAGGAAAGAAGAAGGAAGAAGCCGGAAGAAGAGAGAAAGAAGACGGAAGAAGGGAAAAAAGATGAAAGATTGAAAAAAGAACATAGAAGAAGGAAGAAGGAAAAAGTAAGATAAAGATGGAAGAAGGCATAATGATAAAGCAAGAAGAAACAAGAAGAAAGACAGAAGAAAGAAGGATAAAGATGGAAGAATGTAGAAAGAAGAAGACAGAAAAATAAAGAAACAATGAAGAAGGAATAAAAGAAAGAAAAAGAAAGGACGAAAGAAAAAAAAGTAAAAAAGGTTGAAAGAAGGAAGAAAAAGAAGGTAGAATGAAGAAAGAATAGCGAACAAAGAAGAAGAAACTAGGAAAAGGAAGAAGATTGAGGAAAGAAGATAGATAGGAAGAAAAAACAATAAAGAAAAAAGGAAAAAATATGAAATCAAAAGGAAAGGATGATGAAGGAATAAGAACAAAGAAAAATGAAGGAAGAAGAAACCAGAAAAAAATAAGTAGGAAGAAGAAAGAACAAGGAAGACAGAAGAAGGAAGAAGGAAAAGAAACAAGAAAGGAGGAATTAGGAAGGAAGAATCCAATGGCCAATCTACGTTGTATGACACTAGGCAATACGTTTACACTGCTGGCTTAAATTTTCAACGTGACGATTAATATATAGAACTCATGAAATCAATGTGAACTCGACTCGTGGAAAACTTATTTCAGGTTATCCGAGGCTTGTGATAGACCCTTTATCACAACGGACCTTTCCATCCACTGACTGGTAGGCTCGAGCGTCCCGTCCTCTGCTTCAGACCCATAAGGGGTCCGAAACAGCTCAGTTTCAGGGTAGTAAACTTGTGAGAGAATAGAAGATAGAGGAGGAGAGTTTGGAGCGGCTTGTTGACCGCTTCCGGATGTAGCGACTGCTATGGAACATTTATTGGAGAATTGTTTGTAGAGATAGAAACGGTTGTGTTTATGTACATGATAGATGTTCAGACAGTTCGGGATCGCTACGATAGAGTTTGTTATAGCTTAGAAACTTTTGAGATGATTTATACTTATGGTAGAAGGGAAATGAATGAAAACCATTTTCTGATGATTGTCGGAAAAGCTTTGTAGATTGATATGATAGAGGTACGTGCAGTTTGGGATTAGCATGATCACGTTGATTTAAGTTTGGAAACATAAAATAGAAAAGGAGGGAGCAGGAGGGGTGGGGGAACAAATACCTAACCATTTAACGTTCTTCTTATTGGCATTACATCCCCATACTGGGACAGTGCCGCCTCGCAGCTTAGTGTTCATTAAGCACTTCCACAGTTATTAACTGTGAGGTTTCTAAGCCAAGTTACCATTTTTGCATTCGTATATTATGAGGCTAACACGATGATACTTTTATGCCCAGGGAAGTCGAGAAAATTTCCAATCCGAAAAATTCCCTAGACCGGCATCGGGAATCGAACCCAGCCACCCTCAGCATGATATTGCTTTGTAGTCGCGCGTCTTACCGCACGGCTAAGGAGGGCCCCATTTGACGTAGAAAGATTAAAATAAATAAATTAAATTGGAAAATAAATCAATTAAATTTTACACTTTTGGTCGAACTTGGGTTAAAAATGTGTTCCAAGCGTGCCCACCGAATTAGGTATATTACGACTACTGATAACCTATGCTACTACATAAAGCTCGTGAATTTCAAAATGAAGGTTGGCTCATCAAAATATAATATTATTCTAGATATTCTCTTACGTATGAAAACTGAATCCTAAGTATCCCGAAACTGCTTTCACCATACTGCCGCCTCTGCCACTCATAGGCAGAGGATGCATCAACAACGCGATACATTTCAAAACATGCAGTGGTTACCTGCTGTCTTGTAGCTTTCACTTAAATTTCACGTAACCAGTACGTACCTACACGCTCATTTGAATCAACTCAAAAGTGAGTCAAATTTGACTCACTTTGGAAAAAAGTGGAACAGCTCACTTTTGAGTAACCGTATGTTTACTCACTTATGAGTATTGTAGCATTATGTCAAAATTAGAGTAAGACCTACTCACTTTTTCGCTATCCAAAGTGAGTAGATCTTACTCACTTTTAAAAATGATGGGTGCATCGATTGATAATGGAATGGCATTTTATTTAAAAAAAAAAGAAGCTATTCGCCTCGCTTATTTCATTTAATAATTTATTATTTGAATTGAAATACAGTACATTTCTGTTTCCTAGTTCCTAGATCAATGACTAATCTATAGCACATCATTGTAAAAGCATATCAATTTCCAGTGACCGTAAACGTCATTAAAAGGTTTCTTCTAAGGTTGTTTGACGAAGATCTAGACGAGTCTGATCCAGAGCTGGACTAAACCCGAAACCGTCAGTCGCAAAAGTTACGCCCATGCTTTGGCCTGGGGTATCTTCATCCAATTCTGCGTATGTCTAGAAATAAGAGTCGAGGATAAAATAATAACACAATTAAAACATCTAGCAGAACTAAACATTATTACCTGCATCAGAGTTTACTGCTTGTTCAGTTTGATCTGGACTTAGATTTCCAACTGAACGTAATCGTCGTAAGACCCTTGCCACGGAGACTGATGCGGGTGTGCTACGATGTGTCAGTGTCCGAGACCACATGGATGGTTTGATTTTCGTAGACGCCCTGCACCCGTATCCTGCCCTAGAGGACCGCTTGTGAGAGGAAAATGGCGTGCACATCGGAACCGTGTCGCGACACTTTTATACGCTGTGAATATAAATTTAAAACATGAATAATTTCATAACGCATTACAATGCAATGGGGAAAACGCATTTTTGTTCCTTTATCCATCTAACACGTTGATAAACTAATCTTACAGAGGAAAACAACAATACAACACTAATTTTGTCGGATGCTTTTATCAACATGCGTGACCACAGTTGGAAAATAGCACGTAACGAGCCTAGTTCTTAGCAACTTACTTGAAATGAAGAGATCCTTTTTTGGATCCACCTGTCTATCCTCAACGCCGACCGGCACTATAGGACGGATACCCGCTTCCGCATAACTATCTGTCTTCTTCAGGCACACTCCACATTGAATATCTTTAATATACAATCACGGTCCGGAAGATAGTCTCCATTGCGGTTCCGTTGTAATACTGACCCTTGGCGGTCCGGGTGTCGGTTTGCATCATGATCCGGTACATTTAGGGCATATATCCATGACACCGAGGGCCGCTTGGGCAAAGGTCACGTTCCATTAGTTTCTGGGCGACATCAAAGCCATAATCGGAGAAATAATCTTGAATCCTCCGTCGTCGAAAAATCAACAAAACAACTCCAGATCGATCGAGCTGCGGAACTACCAGTTTCTACAAGAATCCTTGCGGAGCATGCCTAGCCAGATCACCATCACCACGCTCTGCTCACCACATCAAATTTACAACAAAACTCAAAAACTTTATAAAAATATGAAAACCTTTCAAACTGTTTGACGGTTTGAAAACAATTACGCAAAAGTGAGCAAACCTCCAAATTCTGAAAAGTGAGTGAAAATTGACTCACTTGATAAATATAATGTTACTCACTTTTTGACATTTCCATCAAAATGCTAAAGTGAGTCACTTTGACTCACTTTTGAGTAGATTCAAATGAGCGTGTAGGATAGGATGTGACAACTCAATTGAGACTGCCTTGTTGTTTTTTAGTTGGTTGCTCTGACGAGGTGGTCGCCAGTGCAGCCAAAGTAATTTGGTACAAAATCTTCCAAACATCAAGAATCAAAACTTGATGTTTTTCTCTCCGTTCCATCCATTATTTATGTAAGAGAAGCGAAAAACTAACAGAGAGAAGTTTTCGGTAATGTTAATATGACTTTGAGATTGAAAATGATAGAAAGGTGAATCGTAATGCTTAAAATCAACAGTTTTAAACCTTAACAACCCTTGAGATTAATTAATATCGCGTTTGCAGTTCAATATAAATAAATTTTTTACCAAAAAACTGGAACTCAAACTTTTACGTATTTTGTTTAATATCAACTTTACAAACCTGCAACACGGCCAAACTAACAACATGCTGCCCTACACTCAAAATAATCCAAACGTCAAAGCTACGTGAAAACATACGTGGCTTTTTTCCATCGCACTTTCCACGTAACAGCTACGTGGAACATAGGTGACCAACAAAATGAACTCATGAACTCCTAAAATCACTTCACCAAAGTGTCACGTAATAGCTACGTGACTTTTCTGGTGACTTCCAAGAGATATTTTGGTCCATATGAAATAATGTTTCAGTAAAATTTACAAAAAAATGTTTGTAGAATATACGTTAATATGCGACTGCTGCACTATAATATACGCCTTCATATAAATAATATTGCTGCATCAATAATATTTCTTTCTTTCAAAATAGAATTAAGTTTATTATATACATATTAATATTTATATTGAACATTGGAAAAAAAGTCTTGTATGCTAAACCGATTGGTTGCAACCATGATATTGCTTGAAGCTCTAGAAACAAATGACATATTATCCATGAAACCAAGTTTCCCTTTGTAAGATGCCTCGATCTTGTAGCCCTGTAAAAAATAAATGGTTATCTAGATTATTCCATACGTTTACCAAGTTTTCTCACTCGTTATGCTGGATTCATGTTGGCGGAATTAGTGAAATGAAAAGTAAACAACTCCCACATCTAAATCGCACCTATGCAACACAGAATGAACTCGACAGGCAAAATGAACCTGCAGAGTAGTTACGTGATTTTCACGTAAGAGGCATCGAGCAATCAGAGTAAAAAGTATCGGTGGTCATTTAGGTACTATCTGAGGTTTTGTGATTATTACCTGCGGCTGGTAAATCCTGAAATATGTTCATTTTCAGAGGGCTACGTGATTTTCCACATAGCATTAACGTGTAGATTATTTTACGTATACGAAAAACGCGCCGCCACCAATCGAAGTAATCGATTGTCATTTTCAACCAATCAGCAACCGGTACGATTGTGACAGCAAATCGGTACGATTTTTACTGACTACTTGGCACATCCTATCCTAGGTACGTACATATCACGTCAGGTTCACCTGATAAAACACGTACCGTGACATGCCCTATTACCGTGGGGTTAAGGACGTGTCCACATTAAATTCGCTATATAAAATTCAATTTGTAACAATCACCCTTGAAAACTATGTCGTCTTAATCAATATTAAATACATTTGAAAGGAAAAATATGTTTTATGCTTCAACTCATAAAAAAAATTAACTTAATCCAGTATTTTGCGCTCGATAATGGCGGCCTAGTGAGTGCCTTTTTGACATTCAAAGGGTAGAAAATATTTACATTTTTTTATCAATGTAGGCCATGATTCAATGAAAAACATTGGCACTCATGCGGTATCTACAAACAACCTAGTGTCAACAATTTTCCGTTTTGTTATTCAAAGATTTGTGTTTTTCTCATGTATTTTCGACAAATAATCATTTGATTTTTTTTCTAGGAATGTGAAATCGCTGAATCTACATTGATATGATCAGTATTTTTAGGACAGGAAATCTTGGTGAGGCCTGATACTTTTGATGATACCCTGGTAGTATGATTGGATTCACCAACATCGACTTATTGAAATCCTCTAAAATCAACTTCCTCTGTACTAGTCAGTTTTTTCTCCGGCATTAGTGCAAGTAGTAGCTGTTTTAGGATTGCGCTTACTGCTTTGCGTGCCCGCCGCCGCCCAAAATGCCGCCTTATCTAGAAGACCTCTTATACTGTTTGAGACTTACAGACCTTTAGGCTTCTTAGAATTGCGGGCCGGAGGGAATTGGCAAAGGGAGTTGGTTTGGTTAGTAGTGAATTCAGTCTTACACTATCTGGTACTATCTAGGTATCTTAAGACATTCATCATTTTCATTATTGATTCGTCGATATCTTGTGGCTTTCACATTCGAGGGTTTTAATTATCTATTTGATGCATCATTACTATTAATGCTTTATGTATTTTTAGGTTGACTATTGGGTATGTTGCATGCTGCTTTGTAACAGAATAATTAGACGAAGAAGAATTAACTTCATGTTTTATTTTCGATCCTACGCTCATGCAGTTCGCCTCTCTGAATAATTCGGGGTTCAACTAAAGATTTTGTGAATGCTGGCCAAAATTGCTCTCTAAAGGTTTCGAAAACTTGATAATTGTGAAAATTTATGCCTGAGTTGTCGTATTTATAGAATAGGAGAAGATTCCTATAGATTGAAGTATAGTCTATGTTAATATAATGTACAGGGACATTACAACATCTAGTATTGATGATCATCGTATATTGTCAAATCGAGTTCATAAAAAGTTTGTCAAAAATAATCTAAGCTAAAATCTACTAAGTATTTGATACACACATTAGCGTATTCCCGTCAGATAGGAAAACCTATGGTATAGCAATATTCTATGCATTGAATATACAACACAAATCTTGCTGTGCACTCAAAAAATCACGATAAAGCTGATCAAAATTAAATACAGTGAAACATCTAATTTTTTTTAAACAAAATGCTATGCAAAAGTGCACTGGGCTATAAGCGAAATAATACATTTTCCATCATCGTCAGATTTCCTTAATTGCATAGTTTCCACCCTGCAGGATCTTTAATTAACCCATCCGTAAATGACATGCCTAAAATATAATACAAATAGTTACATTTTTAATATGCAAATAAAACCTGAGATGATAAATAAAACTATTTCTATAGATACCGCTACCACCGAAGAAGGTTGACATTTGTTTATTGACTTTTAAAATTTTTCATTCAATCAATGCATACTTGATGAGTTCCAATGTTTTCTACCTCTTGAATGTCAAATTGAGGGGAACTCACGACGCCCTAGACGACGCCATTAACGAGCGCAAAATACTGGATAGTATTCGACATTTGACTTATGAATATGCCTAATACCGTGTACATTCCGAAGAAGAATCCAAATACCGCGCAGAAAATTGCCTAATACCGTGCCCTATCAAACAAGCTCAAACAAGAGCACATTTACAATAAAATATGTAAATAATTGAATCATATACAAATTTCAATTAAATTATTAGGTCATACATACTAAAAAACGTCATAAACATTTACTATTTTACACAGATACCTACTGGGAAAAGAATCATTTCCTTGGGAAGTTAACAATTTTTCAATATTGACGGTTTAAAAGCGTTTATTAATTTTTCAAATAATTTACTTCACATTTTTTTTAGGTTTTAGATAGATGATAATCAATCGAGTGTCTAAGTAGATTTGAAGACAATGGGAGAATTTGTATTCAGATGAAAAATACTCTACCTTCATTTCTAAAGGAAACGGCACAGGAAAAATATTTACGTCTATAGTCTGTGGTAAATATCGCATAAATGATATTTGTATGTTCATTAGATGTATACAATCTTCAAGTCTTCCAACAGAAGTTTCTCTTTGAGGAAGTATTGGAATAATACATATTGCAATATATAATTCATCTGAATGATGCTTCCCTAGTAATCCTACGCATAAAATGTCGTAGATATTTAATATGAATGTTTCAATACCTATACGATATTGTCTAGTGGTCTATGTATTCAATGTGATGGTTACGTTTTATTTTTCTGAGTATCAACTTCGCGGTATAGCCTATTCACGGTATTAGGCACTACTGGCGAAGAAGATGGCCTAATACCGCGACAATTGTTTTGATCAATAAAAGTGCAAAAACAAGAAATTTAACTACCATTTCAGTACCCAGCTCATTTTTTATAGCTGTAAAACTGGGCTCAATGAGATATTGGAAGTAAATATCATTTAAAAATCAAGTACAAGACTTGGAAATATAACTATAATTTTAAGCGTTTTGCTAAGTGTATGCAAATTTTGGCTGGTCGAGCCATACATTTTCACATTTATTTTTTAGCGCCTAATTTACGTCACAAATACCCACAATAATAATTTGTTAACATTTTCTGATATATATTTGTGTATTTCACCAAATAATGTGATGTGTATGACAGACAGTACCTCTATATTCATCAATTTGGATAAAATCCACGGTATTAGGCAATGCGCGGAATTAGGGCAGGTCACGGTAACTACTTTCAAACTTCACGTCATTACTACTGGAAGATCCAGTCAGAGTCAGCGGATAAATCAATTAACTCAAGGAAACTAAATTTTGTTCAGGTTACTTGTCATTCAGGTCACTGTTACGTGAAAAGTAGGGTGGATGAGAACCACATTTGTTTTCGGGAAAATATGACGTGAAGATTTTCCAGAGTGTGGTCAGGCATAGTCCAGATAGTCCAGGGTAGTGGTTGGAAAGTCACTTGCAATCAATGATGTTGTATGGTGGACTTCTAGTGCGAAGGTTTTTCTACAACTCTACCCAATAATTTGTTGTTTGAATTCTATAAGTAACGGAGTTTTAGCTATAGTTTCAGTTACTTAGACTAAATAATAACAAAATTCCTATCATTTAGTTCAAGTTACAGCAACTAGCGCTATAACTCCGTTACTAGTGGAATTCAAACAACGAACCATTAGCCAGAGTTGCAGAAAAACCTTCGCACTAGAAGTCCACCATACAACACATTTGGAAATTCATCTTCTGGAATGAGTTACCGTGATGTGCCCTAATTTGGCGCGCCCTGACTTCGCGCATTATAAAATCATTTATTTTTTCAATTTTTAGGTACAGTCAAAATTTAAAAATCTGGAGGATTACAAAATATCATTGTTGTTGTATGTTTTCACGAAAAAATTTGAAAAACAAACTTGGTTTAGTACACCAAATAAAATTATTTCAATTTGATCCTCCCATCGACCGCCATATTTGTTTGTGCTTAGCACAGCGACGAAGAACATGACCCAAGTAAACAAATGATTTTACTGTACAAAATTGGCTACTTTTTGGAAATATTTGTATCCATAATGCTCTGTTGGATATGTTTATTCGTCATTACTATTGAAAAGTGTAAAATTTTATGTATTTTGTGTTTATTTAGACTTTCGCTTTGTGAGCGAAATTAGGTATATGAGTAATTATGTATGGTGCCTAATTTCGTTTATGGTTGTTGCGTAGTTTCATTTGCAACATTCTAATGAAACAAAAGCAATATAATACACAGGACAGTTTTTTACCCGAAAAGTTCATTCCCATACGCTTTTTATCTAATTTTCAGGCGGATAACCACCGACATCGACTAATGTTGATTTAAAAAATCTTATAGATCAGTGCCTGCAATAGCTACCAAATTCGATGTGTAAAATGATGCTAAAATGTGCGATGTGTAAAATGATGCTAAACTTAAGATAAACTACAGCATCTTTTTCGATAATGTATATAATATTGAAGATGTCTTGAATAAAACACATATTTGAAGATCTCCTATGTAAGAGATAGCGGAATTTAAGACTTTCTTTCATGACGTCTCGGAAATTTAAACTTTTTTTTATACACCAGCTAAACATTGCTTATACAATGCCTTTTTTTTTTAAAATATGGTTTATATTTCAGAAGCAAACGATATTTTAGGAATTATGACTTGTGTCAACTAAAATGCATGAAGTAAAATCTAAGCAAAGCTCCAGGGTCGAAATATAGGCACATACCATTTCGACTAAAGAATGGGTCACTGACGGCTGTCTGATACCGTTATCTGCATATTTTGAACAATGGATGCATGCTTCTATTGGTTAATTGATTATATTTCATCAAACCAATAACGATATTCAATTCCAAACATGAGCGAATTTAGGAACACTTTTGCGCGAAATTAGGAACTATCCTGTTTTCTTGCGCGAAATAAGGAGCATACAACGGTCTCGGATTCATACTCCAATTTTTTTTAAATAGCAGTAAAATTTGCAAGTACCTTTTTTTGAGAACCTAGAATCCTTCTACTACGTGATGCAGTAACAAAATTTTACAAATGGCCACTACTTGTTTTTTAATGAACGTTTTAACTTTGTCAGATATTAAGTGCGCGAAATTAGGGTACTTCACGGTATTGAAAAACTACTAAATGATCGAACGCGAATTACTAAATGATCGATAACATCCTTGTGATTTACTATTCGGTGAAACGACTATTAGGCAAAATAAAAATTTTACCATTATTCGGCCCGAATATTCGAATGAATGGACTCCATACTGTCCCGTTACCTTCACGAGAGTAGTGATAAATAAAGTGTTTCAAAATCGTTCTACTTGATTGAAATTACCTTATTTTCAATACGATTTGATACAGAACTGATGGCATTAGTATCATGTAGTTGTTAAAAATCCGACCTATATACGCTTCAAACAGTTAATATTTATGAAAACATTAGGTTGTCCTTGTTGCTCGTTGTCCCCCTAATAATAATCAAGATTTGAGAAACACAAACTTCCAATTGAATGAAGGACAACTATTGCCAAATGATGTTGATTTTTTAAACGAGCTGTTCAAATATAAGGGGTAGAATTAATAATAATCTACATAACATAAAAATGAATTTCTGTCTGTCTGAACCTTATAGACTCCGAAAGTACTGAACCGATCGGCGTGAAAAATTGTATGCAGAGGTTTTTGGGGCCGGGGAAGGTTCTTAAGATGGTTCGAGACCCGACCCTCTTTTAGAAAGGGGGGGGGGGGGGTCCCATACAAATGAAACAAATTTCTGCATAACTTAATCACCTACCTTATTCGGCTGGCTGAAGAACATGGAACTACGCCGCGTTGAGACGGCGGCAGTCTTCAACGCGGATTTTGGTGCTGCGGGTGCCAGCGAACGACGCGTTGCCGGAGTTGTGACTTTTGCCTTCACGATTGCTGGGGTTGTGGTTTTTGGCTTTTTGGTTGGATTCTCCGAAATAGAGATTAGGCCACTGACTTCGATGGCACTGGATGGTGGTGGCGTTTCGGTCAGCGAGGGTATCGCGTTGAAAAGTTTGCGCTTCCGGGAAGTGGTGGTTGCATTGGTGACATCTGGAGATTCTCGAATATCTGCGTATGTGTTGAACTTGATAGTCTTCTCTGTCGAACGAGATTGCTTCCGGTAGAAGCTGTCCAGTGATGTTTGACGAACGACGGATGACGGTCGTGGAGGAGGTGATTTTAATGCGGCTTCGACAGGTTGGGTTTCTTCCGATCGATGATCGGACTGTTTGGATTGCTTGTTGATTTGAGAGAGTCGCTTATCGATTATATCCATCGAGATGTCGAAAATGGTTTTGCGGCGTTCGCTCATTGGAGTCTTCGTAGAACTGAATGTCAGATTGGACTGATACTCCTCGAGGAGTGTTTTGGTGTTACGCTTCTGAGTCGTTGATTTCGATGGTACGGACGCAGCCAAATGTTTTGGAATGTGCATTGAATGCGGAGTGGACAATCTTTTGGAACCGTGATTAGCAACTGGAGTGGTAGTTTCGGGAGTCGCTGGTATATCTTCGAAAGCGGACGGAGTGTAAAGGGTCTTTCTCCGGTCCGAGACGTTCGCAATTGCAGGAGTACTATACGTCGCGGCAGTGGAATTTGCTTCAGGATTGAACAAAGTTCTACGTTTATTTATCACAGGGGTTTTTGCGGCGGAGATTTGCTGCTTATCAGATTCATCGTACACTCCTGGGGTGTACAAAGTTCTTCTACGATGAATACGGAAAGGCTCAATGTCTTTAGTGTTCAATTCAGGAGTCTTAGTCCTACGTGGTTCAGAGCCGTCAATAACATTACCCGTCGTTGATAGACCCAGAGTTCTACGGGGGGAAGCCATATCAATTTGAACAGCTTTCTCAGTCTTTTCCGAAGATTGCTCCATTCTACTCGGTGAGTAGATGGTATCTCGCACCTTTTGGTTCACAGGTGGAGGAACGTTTTCTTGTACACCCGCACTGTTAGCTTTACAAAGTTCCATTGCCTTGGGCGAACAAATCGTATCCCTTTTCTTAGGGGGAGTGTTCTCTTTTGTCGCTGAGACATGCATAGTTTTTCTCCTGTTACGAGTTGGTTTCAGAACTTGAGCAGCAGGAGATTCATTTTCTTCCTCTACGCTGGTAATACTTGGTGTGAAAAGAATTGTCTTTCTACGCTGTCTAGGCGCAACATTATTAGAAGTGGCAATTTCTTTACTGGCACTAGTGCTCCTTCTCCGCCGTGTCATAGGTGACGCTTCTTTCTCCACGGATCCATTGAATAAAGATTTACGGATACTTTTCGGAGGACCCTCTGGGGTGGTCACGTCTTCTACTGTGTTTACAACTGGAGAATTTCTGAATTTCTCCAGTAGCTTCATCGGACCAGCAAGCAGTTTATCGAAGTCATCTTGTGGTTCAGGGGTGTTCTGATTATCTGCTTGAAACTCATTTAGGATTCGTTCCAAGCCATCATCCTTACGGAGTCTGTGCAACACAGGCAGCTTTGCAGGGGGAGAAACCACAGGGGCTGCTGATGAGCCTGTTTGGTGTGCATTCGAGGAACTCGTCTTCAGTGGAGGACGTTTCTTTCCTCCAGATCCGATTACCTCTTCGGCTCGGGGCTGCATTGATTTTTGACGCTGTTTATCAGATAAAATGCAAATAAAACTTTCATGGAATGGTTTATAAGAGTTAACACAAACTCACCCGAATCTTTTTAAACAGCTCCGGGTTTTCATAACGCTCTGTGTTCGAAATGGGATAGCTGTCCGGATTCATCAGACATAAATGCCGCTTGCAAGCTTCAATCCACAGAATCGACACTACCGGTACGTTCATCTTCTTCGCTTTTTGGTAAGTAGAAAGGAGACCATCTTTGAATATGACGTGCGTTGTGTCTCTGAAAAGATATGAACGCTTTTCAATATGACTTCATTCTCTGAGGGTGCAATCGTAACCTACTTGTAGAGTCTATCATTAACCTTGGCTCCGAGCGACACCAGATGGTCTTTGATGCCATCGGAACGGTTGTCAGTGCCGGAACGGACTTCCACATAGATACAGACACTGGACATAACTTCTTGGATTGTTTTTGGTCGTGGCATTTCCCGTTCCTCCGCCGTAATGATGTCCTGCTCCTCGTGCGGTACGTCGAACTGACCGTACGCTTCTCGTTTGGTGGGAGATTTGAGCGCCCGCAGGGCACGAAGTCTTGTAGTTGCTGAGGGACTTTGTAGGTCTTTATATAACCTTGCCAGACGGGGATTGTTTTGGCACTCCATAAGAACATTCGGAGGAGTTGTACATCGGAGAAGAACTGTAACCAAATAATTTAAAAATGACTAGAGACGTATTGAGATGGTGCTAAATACTTTAGAGCTTGACTAATTGGCGAGGAACTAATAATTGTATGGTAGACCTGACAAAAATCATAAACACGATAGGCAGAATTACTTGAAGATGGTTTAAATTAGGCGATCATTTTAAACCATCAACCAGCCGGCCGTTCGATCTGCTGGTTCAAAATGTACGTTTTTTTAGATGTTTATAATGCTGTAGATTCGAATATCAAGAATTTATCATTTTAAACTATTTTTGTGTTCATTGTTTCTGCTCTCTTCTCTTCATTGGAATTACATCCCCCACTGGGACATTTCCGCTTCGAAGCTTAGTGTTCATTAAGCACTTCCACAGTTATTCTGCGAGGCTTCTAAGGAAAGTTACCATTTCTGCATTCGTATATCATGAGGCGATGATACTTTTATGCCCAGGGAAGTCGAGACAATTTCCAATTCGACTGTCTGGATCGGCACCGGGAATCGAACCCAGCCACCTTCAGGATGGTCTTGCTTTGTAGCCGCGCATCTTACCGCATGGCTAAGGAGCGCCTTCTGCTAATACTTTTAATTTTTCTTGTCAAAAATTATGAGCAATATTGTGTACAGCATCTTTTGGTAGGTATAAATACCCAAATAATCATCCTTTTTCAGTGTACGCAAGGGACAGCAAACAGTGATGATCAATGAAAGTAAAGCTACCATCATTGTTTAAAACGAGAATGGTTCCGGACTTCTACATATTAAAGATCCAAATCAACACCAATACAGAAAGCAAGACTGTTTTTTTTAAATAAATAAAAGCGTTTAGTTAAAATTTTACCTCGCTACCAGCCCTGCAAGAAGCATTTCATTTTTTCTTACCGTCGGATTCCATCAGCAGTTTTTCTTCACTAGACAAGGGTGTTCCTTCCTCGGTCAGGGACGACACAAAAGACACTTCCGACAGGGAATCTGAATCATCTTCCGCCAGCGATTGGTCCACCGGTGTGGACAAAATCCTCATCATCAAATTCTCGTGTAGGCTCATCCTTTTGTTGTTGCCGCTGGGGGTGGCCGGAGTCGGTTGACTGAAACTCCGGCCGAGGATGGCCGATGGTTCGGTTGTTTTCGCTGTCACCGAAACAGAAGCGTCCACAGCTAACGAATAGCGCCGTTTGATTTTCGTGAATCCCGGCAATGGAGACGCGGCTGCCGATCGCGATGGCCCCAGATCGGGAGTGAAATTCAACATAACCCGATTCATGCTGAGCTCACAAAATTGTTTCACGCATTAGACAATTATTGTCACTTAAAATTTTCGGTGATTGCTACAACTTTTTCACACTTTTCTCCGGAAAAAAACAATTTTAATAACCTTAAAAATCACGAGCACTGTGTTGCTGCTTGATTTTCCGGAGAAGAATGCAATCGGTTCGGCTATTTTTCAACATCGGCTGCTTCAGCAACGGTCGTTTTTGTCACTTGCTGCGGGCGAATTCGGCGAAATATGGCTGCAAGCTTTGCAAAGCTTGAAGCGAAAAGCACTGCAAGCAGAGGCTTTTAAAACTTTTCAAAGCTATATCTCGCGCAACATGAGAGAAGTACCTATTCAAAAAAATATATATCGGAAGAAGAATTAAAATTATAAATGGTATGAAAAAAAGATATTTTAGTTACTTGATAAAGATTGTCGCTTCGGTTCCCTTTGTTCTGCTTTGTTCCGAAACATGTGTGGTATCAAACTGTCAAATCGTATGTATTTTTCCTTTATTGACATTTAGATCCCCTATCCTCGCCAGCAAAAGATGTTCCGGACAGCGACGACAGCGACAATCTTTATCTAGTATCTAAAATATCTTTTGTATGAAATGATCAATGATGGGCCCTTTAGCCAAAATTAGACTCCACAGTATTTCTCGGCAGAGTAGTGGTTAATGGCCCGTTTACATATGCGCTAGTTCTAGCGGACAATGCACTATCCGACAATACTAGCTCGATATTAGCACAATGTAAACGCTTATTAGCGAAGACAGTTCCTGTTTACATTGGGCTAATATCATGCTAGTACTGTCGGACAGTGCATTGTCCGCTAGAACTAGCGCATATGTAAACGGGCCATAGTAACACTTATCTGTGATTGAACTAAACCTTCTTGTTCCCGTCGGATCGTTGTCGAGAACCATTTTTACCGGATTACTGTCCGACAATCTTGCTACGTGCCCGGTCCATCGCAGTCTTTAGATTTTCGCGGTGTGGACAATGGATGCGGTTCTCCCAACAGCTGATGCAACTCTTGATTCATTCGCCTCCTCCACGAAACGTCCGCCATCTGCACCCCACCATAGATGGTACGCAGCACTTTCCCTTCGAAAACTCCCAGTGCGCGTTGGTCCTCCACGAGCATCGTCCAGGTCTCGTGTCCGTAGAGAACTACTGGTCTAATAAGCGTTTTGTAGATAGTCAATTTGGAACGGCGGCGAACTTTATTCGATCGGAGCGTTTTGCGGAACCCCTAAGTACGTACGATTTCCTGCCATGATGCGTCTCCGAATTTCTCTGCTGGTATCGTTATCTGCGGTCACCAGTGAGCCCAAGTACACGAATTCTTCAACCACCTCGATTTCGTCACCACCAATACAAACTCGTGGTGGGTGGCTTACGTTGTCCTCTCTTGAGCCTCTTCCTATCATGTACTTCGTCTTCGACGTGTTGATGACTAACATGACTAATCCTATCTGTTTAGCTTCGCTTTTCAGTCTGATGTAGGCTTCCTCCATCCTCTCAAAGTTACGTGCCATGATATCAATGTCGTCGGTGAAACCAGATAACTGGATGGACTTCATGAAATTCGTACCACTCGTGTATTACATTACTTCCTCCAAAGCGATGTTGAATAGCAAACACGAAAGACCATCACCTTGCCGTAACCCTCTGCGCGTTTCGAAGGAACTCGAGAATGCCCCTGAAACTCGAACTAAGCACATTACCCGATCCATCGTCGCCTTGATCAACCGTATCAGTTTATCCGGAAATCCGTGTTCGTGCATTAGCTGCCATAGCTGATCCCGATCGATTGTATCATATCCGGCTTTGAAATCGATAAATAGATGACGTGCGTTATTAGCGCCGTTCAGTTGCTCCGGTCTCGATCTTCCTGCTGGCGCTTTTCCTCACGGTCTCGATCTTCCTGCTGGCACTTTTTCCTCCGAAAAATCGAGTTTTGTCTGTTCCGCGCCTGTTTGCATCGTGCCTCGTTTGCCCTCGTGCGGTGTTGCTACAATTTCGTCCATATGCTGCATTCTTCTCCTCAACTAACTGCTCACATAAGCCGTCATACCAGTCGTATCATACCAGCCCTGACTGCCCAGGTGTTGACGAAACTGCAGAGCACATACTGTTCGTATGTCCTCGTTTCGACGTCGAAAGAAGAGCAATGCTAGATGTTCGCGGCCGGGACACAAATAATCTTATCCAGAGGATGTGTCAAGCGGTGGAGAAGTGGAACGCAGTCTCGACTGCAACCACTCAGATTGGTTAATTAGAGCGAAAGTGCCGAACGCGGAGAAGTGTGTGAATGGTCTGCCCATGCAGAGGTAATGGCGCAGCGGGTGGCAACCGAGATCGTCATATCGAAGCATGGCAGAAGTGTGAATGAATAGGTGTATGTATGGACTGCACACGCCGCGCTGGGAGTAGCGCAGGAATGTTGGTTCCTATGACAACTGATAACCCGCGGCGTGGCAGAGGAGTGTGGGTGAGCATCCAAGTCAGTCTCACATGGTACGAAAGGAATGAGTTGAGTTGAGTTGAGCTAGTCTCATATGGTATGAGCGAGGTGAGTCAGACTCACATGGTATGTCAGAAGTGGGAACCTAAGTAAAATGTCCCACAAGGGATGCCAGAGGGAGTGTTAGGTCGAATGACTAGAGAAGTATGTGTCAGCGCGAACTGAATGAAAGAGGTGAGCAGTCTCACATGGTATGATAAAGGTGGGCATACAAGTCAGCCCCACATGGCATGAGGGCACCCTCCACAGTAATTGTCCCTTACCGCGTCATGCTGGGCTCTGGCGTGGTGGACCTCTTTTCCCGAGCAACTTGTGGGACCAAAATGGAAAACCAAGTCAATTCTTCAATTAGTGGTAGTAGTGTAGGCGCCAACCCCTTCGCAAGAGGTGGGTTGTTCAGGTCTCCGCCTAGGAGGCCAGAGGCAATAGTCGGCAGCTCAGTGCGCAGCGCCAGCGTGGGTCACTCAACCTTCCTCTCGGCTATAAAAACGCCGGTAGGGGTTATTGACGGCCCATGGCTTGTGGAGGCGATGAACCGCAAACGCGATGGGCTTTCGGCCTTCGAGGTGGCGACGGAACAGCTGGACGCCATCATCGACTTTGCGTCATTGAAGCATAATATCAGCAAGGACCTCAAGAGGAGCTTGCAGAAACTTCGAAAGTCGATGCTGGACGCCAATCTGGAGAGGGCGGTCGGGACGGCCAAGTGTAAACCCGTGAAATACCCGTGAAGGTACCTCCAAAACCGGGGGAGGAAGGACTGGAACCTGAGGACCTGAGTGGACGGACCTCAGGAAAGACGGTGATGAGGGGTTACGGCAGGCTGAAAGTTCTCAGCCGCACCAGACCAGGGAAATAGAGGGGGGTGACGCCTCCTGGACCCTGGTCAAGAACAAGAGGAAACCGAAGACGTCAAGGGCCGAAAAGAAGGCCCAGGCGAATGAGGGTAGCAAGAAGTCTAGGGTAGGCGCCAATCGCTCCAGGGGCGATGCCCTAGTCATCACGGCGGACGAGGCTAAGTACTCGGATGTTTTGAAGGCGATGCGGAGTGACGTCAAGCTCGGTGAACTCGGCGCCGACGTACGTCGAATAAGACGTACCCGGATTGGCGAGATGATACTCGAGCTGAAGTGGGGCGTCTCGCAAAAGGGCGCCGCCTACAAGAAGTTGGCGGAGGAGGTCCTAGGCAGGCGAGACGGTCAAGGTGAGGGCACTCACGACGGAGGTGAATCTAAGGATTAAAGACCTGGACGAGATCACTGAAGTCGAAGAGCTCGTCACGGCACTGCGGCGACAATGTGAAGTGGAGACGCCCACCGCAGCCGTTCGGCTACGGAAAGGTCCGGCAGGTACGCAGGTAGCATTGGTTCGGCTATCTGCAGCGGACGCCTCCAAGGTAGTCAAGTTAGGGAGCGTCAAGGTGGGATGGTCGGTATGCCCTGTGCGCATATACTAGCAACCAGAGGTTTGCTTCAAGTGCCTGGAACCGGGGCACAAGCAATGGGACTGCAAAGGCCCTGACAGAAGCAATCTCTGCCGACGCTGCGGATTGGAGGGACATAAAGCACAATGCTGCACGAACCCTCCCAATTGTTTGATTTGTTCCAGCAAAGCTGTGAACAGCAAGCACCCCATGGGGGGTTCGATGTGCCCGGCGTTTAAGCGTGCTGCAAAATCAAAGTACAGGTAACGCAGCTGGCTTGCTCGGCCTCGCCCGAGTGTTTGGTGTGCGCAGGTTTTAGAGGAAACGGCGGAACACGTGTTGTTCGTGTGCTCGCGTTTTCGCGCAATGCGTGACCACATGCTTGCCACATGTGGTCTGGACACTACCCCGGACAACCTAGTTCGGAGGATGTGTAAAGACGAAGTTGGCTGGAACGCCGTTTTATCGGCTATCGCCCGAATCGTCTCGGAGCTACACAGAAGGTAGCGCGTGGGCTCAAGGATGGCTAGTACAGGCGCAAATAAGAGGTGGTCCAAGGGATCGGAGTCGGCTTCATGGGTCATACCGGTGGTCATGCTCTGTGGCCGACTCGATCCTTTTATCGAACAAGTGGCCGCGCGAAGAACAACATGGTATCGTCGCTTTCGCGGCGTCGGTCAACCAGGCGGGTTCCGAGCCCGAGGACGGAAAGGGGTCCTCGTCAAGGCTGGGGCAGGCGTAGGCCTCGCGTCGGCAAGTCCCTCTGTGTGCTGGCGAATAGGCCCTATCGCAGAAAGGTCAATTTGGGGTGCACGCGGCATCATCATTCTTGATACCAGTCGTGCAGAGGGAAGCAGGGGCGAAGTCGACCCTTCCCACCTTCCGAGGACATAGGGCGTGGTAAGGCCACCTGGAAAGCCGGCAACGCGCTGGCACGATACCATGGTGTTCTTCTATAAAAAGCCCCTCCATTGTTTAGGAAGAAAAAAAACATGGCATGAGAAGGGTGGGCACAAAAGTCAGACCCACACGGCATGATAGAGGTGAGCACACAAGTCAGACTCATAGGAGCGTTAGCGTGAGTGCAAGCATGAGCGTGAATCAAGTGTTTGGGTGAGGATACAAGTCAGACTCACACTGTATGAGTGAGGTAGGCATACAAGTCAGAACCACATGGCATGAGAAGGGTGGGCACACAAGTCAGACCCACACGGCATGACAGAGGTGCAACAGAGTATGTAGGGTGTGTTTGAGGGTGCGATAGAGCGACTAGTTAGACTCGCATGGGACGGGTGCCTGTGTGAGCGAGAATGAGCGAGTACGTTAAGTACTGCCATCCCCCAGAAGTAGTACTGGGAGGTAGTTCCTGGGGGAAACGATGGCGGAGCCCAAGGGAGTTTAGTCGGTATTACCGGTACGGTCGAGTCCGACACTCCAGTACACTTCCGTGTGGTAGTTTGGCAACTACAATGCACGTGTGCTGGGTTAGTGTGTAAATGCATTCTCCCTTGTAAAAAAAAAAAATACCTGTCGTATCTCTGATCCGGGGGCACCGTGCCTAGTGCAGCGGTTGCGGTGCTTCCAATGGCGGATCGAATATCTCTTCAGCCATCTTCAAAAGCTGCTGAGCCTAGCTGTTCATCTGTTGGGAGTGCCAATTCTAACTGCTGCGCGTAGTCTTGGGCTATAGTATACCGTCTTAAAGCGGCCCAATGTTTAGCCGCGGCGGACGACTCCGACACGTGGTGTACACCGTCGAGAGTTTTTGTTGGAATATCAGGTAGTGTGCGACGCTTCGCTCTAGATCGAAGATGGATAAGAAGCAGGCGCCAGTTAGTTGTAGTTGCTCTTGGGTAGATTGAGGAATATTGTTGTGGATGTATTGTATATACCTGTTGTTGAAATAAAGAGAGCTGCAGCTACTGGTAGAAGTATCAGTCACTATCCTGCCGTGGTGTAGAGAGGGAATTCTAGTATTTGTTGTTCGTTGTGAGGGGGTTCTCTTTTCTGCTCAACAGTTTTGAGCGCAGACATACTGCAACGAGGTAGTGGTCGGATTCAATATTCGCACTGCGGTAAGTGCGTACGTTCGTGATGTCGGAAAAAAAATTTACCGTCGATTAGATTTCCATGTGGCCTTGTGGATATTCTTGCGGGGAAGAAAGTGCTTCGGACTACTAGTGGGCATCCATCGTATGTCTGCTCCAGCTGTGCGTAGAACGCTTCTTTCTCGTCGTCGGGTCTCCCTTCGTTTGGACAGTGCACATTGATGATGCTATATTTGAAGAAACGGCCGTTTACCCTCAGCTTGCGCATCCTTGCGTTGATTGGTTGCCACCCAATCACACGTTGGCGCATCTTACCCAGCACTATGATGCCGGTTCCCAGCTCGTTGGTGGTGCCACAGCTTTGGTAGAAGCTAGCCGCTCGGTGCCCGCTTTTCCACACTTACTGTCCTGTCCAGCAGATTTCCTGCAGCGCTACGATGTCGAGTTGCGTGGATGTAATTCATCGTAGATCTTTTTATAGAAGTTTAACAGAGCCCACTGTCAAACCCCACCTAGGCAGGGAGGCACCACAACTCGCAGATGGCCTGGGGAGGGATCGTCAAGCCCTTGGACAAAGTGCCTGCTGCCCCCATACAACTCTGTTGTATGCTGTATCCAAATTCATCAGATTCGGCTGATATATATAGCTAGCTCTGTAGAGTAACTTACATCGACGTGTGCCCTGGACAACGGTCAACATGAGAAAGGGGCGATTGTTCGGGTGTCATGCAGTCGAGCCCAAAGCCATGCCGGCGTGCGCCCGTTATACGACATATGATGTGCCCTAGTGTGTAGGGTTATATGATTGGACTAGACTATCTTTGATCGGGCAATTCATGTTCTACAGGAAACAAAAACCGAAAAAGCTTAAGTTTAGGCGCACGTAGCAATCTGTACTCAATATCATCCTTTTTTGTATGCGTGCAAGATGTCTGCTTTTGCGGCATCCGAATTGCATCGTTGACAGTCCACGCTCACTCTCCGTACACTTAGTCAGTCTTTTGAAGGTGATCCTCTGCGGAAGTTTCCCAACTATGTCTAGCAGGTATATAAGCCTATAAGAGGCCAGACTGCCCGGTGGATTTCTTAATTTTCAGGCGCTTTACAGCTTCTACCAGCTCGTCATTGGATACTCATTCTCCGCTGTACGGTGTAGCACTGATATGTTTTTAATAAAAGTGTATCGATGAATTTATGTGATTTCCGTTAAACGAAAGAGTTTGCGTTGTTCTCGTTTAGCTTTTGAAGTAATACTACACAAGATCTGATATAGATGAGAAAATAAACCAATCGGATCAGTTTGGTTTGTGCCGTCACAAGCATCAGCACTCCCGAAAATAAATTGTTCGCAGATTCAATATCCACGTGGTTGGGGCGTGTTTCTTAGAGAGATCCTCCTCGATTTTATTCAGAAGTTTTCGGCACATGTCAGCTGGCGTCAACGAGCCTTTGAACCTTTCCCCATCATGACTCGATACGCATCACCACTTGCTAAGCTTAATGGCTCGTTTCAATGCGATCCAAGCTTCCTGCCTTACGCTCCTATCTCTCCGGCTGTGTCCTTGCTCTTTGCAAGCAGCACGTAGCGCACTGAGTACGTTGGGTACCGATTGCTACTAGGCTCCAACTTTCGCGGCATTCAGCACCATAAGCCTTTATCATCTTTCTTATCAGCTTGGCCGCATCAACGTTCTCGGCTCTGCTGTTTTTGCCTTTCTTTTATCGTTATTCGTTATCTATTGTGAGCGATTTCTGTAAACCCTGGTGCCCAAACATCCCTGTTCTGGTGGAGTTAAGACATTTATTTCCTCAGACTAAGGCCGGAGTGGCCTTTGCAGTACCTCAACCATTCAAACTTCTCCGTTCAACTTGGGTGCACGTCGCCAACCACGGATCGTTATCGAGAACCATTTTCACCGGGTTAATGTCCGAAATTCTGGCCCGTGCCCAGCCCACCACAGTCGTCGAATTTTCGCGATGTGATCGATAAATAGTTCTCCAAACAGTTGGTGCAACTCGTGGTTCATTCACCTTCTCCACTACCGTTTGATATCTGCACCTCTCCACCTCTTGCCTCCACCTCCACCTCTTGCGAAGTCCAAAGTATGTATGATTTCTAGCCATGATGTCTCCGAATTTCCTGCTGGAATCATTTTCGGCAGTAGCCAGTGAGCCCAAGTACACGAATTCTTCAACTACCTCGATTTTGTCACCACCGATACGAATTAATATTACCCGGCTTATACCCGGAATATAGACATTTAACTTTGATTGTATCAATAGATGAATAGGTAATACTATGTTCACACTACGGCCTGAATAACATGTTATTCAAATTATCGACAAAAGAAAGCTCGTCAAGATAGCCGAATAACATGTTACAAGGCCCTAGTGCGAACATAGTATAATCACGTATAATATTTAATATGTAGGTAAAGATTTGCAAAGAACAAAAAACACAATCAACAAAAAAATAAACGAAGAATTCAAACGATACTAGAATCAATCAAAGTCACATTCTCCGTGATTATCCTCTTGTTTGATATCGATCAACCCTTGGATCAACCCATGTTTGTAATGTTCTTAAATAATACCAATCAATAGCTTACATAAGTGTAACCATTCATCGAGCTCGTCATTCGTCATTACCCGATTATAAGCTATTTGTTTTTATGCATATGATACCGTTAGCAGTAACTATAAATCTCAGAGTACATAGCAGCTGACGACAGTGTTGGAACATACCGTATCATTATCGAACGTCTGCCCCAAACACAGCAGATCGGTCGATCGAACGATCAGTGATAGACGATGAGCGGAATCGCGATTTTGTTCAAATCACGTTTCGATCGTTCAAACCCAACGAGTCACGTTCACTATCGGACAGTTTGTTGTCAGTCGGTACGTAAGGGTAGAAGCACTCCTTCTAGAACGATACCTACCATGATAGTAAAATTCTCACCTTAACAATAACGGCGGCTAATTACAAGCGACGTTCCAGACTCTCGCTTTTATTCCGGCCTCTGCATCAGATTATTTAATTTATTAGAATCACGATTCGATAGTCAATTGCAGAAACAATGAACGTATTGCGATTTCATTGATAGTAGTTGGCGGCTGGTTATGTCTCCGGGGCTATTACAATTCGAAGTATGACCTTGGCAAAACCATCTCTGGGAGGGTGGATTCGAAGCGGTAATTATGCGAGTTCTTTCGGATTCTTCAATGGGCCCGCAGCGGTATACTGCAGAGTGCCATGACAATGAGATCGTCTTTGACTTTGAAATGTCGATCCACTGCCGCTTGTTGGAGACCGTTTGGCATACATACACGTGGTGCCAGGCATTGCATTTAGGCACAGATAACAGATATTGAGGCTGGCATCCCATACGTGTGTAAACATCCGCAACCGTTATTTTAAATGTATTTTAAATTGGGACCGCGTTTAGCAATTGATTGGAGATGGCGCAAGGATCATTGTTATTGAAAATGCAGCCCGATTGCGGCTGTCAAATGCATTGGCTGCGTTCGACGGTTGTAATTCAGCTGCATTCTTAGGTACTGCCGCAATCAATTGAATAGATGGCAGTAGTGGGCCAACGTATATCAATTCAAAAGTTTACACAGGATTTTCAATAAAATTTGTTCTAGCTTTAATGTCTGTTATCTGTGATTTAGGTGTTTGCTCCGTTTGCAAGGTAAAGGTTCTTACAATAATCGATTCAATGAATGGCATTTGTTTGATCAGCTTGTTTAGCGGAGTGTACCCGGATGGGATAGTCATGTCTGGACTACTGTGCTACTCATTCAACGCTCATTGATACATTGATGATCTCAAGGACGAGCTCGACACAATGTGTCACGATGATTGACATTGTGTCACGAACATAGGCCGGTTCAAACCTGCAGCAACGTGGACAACTTTTACGGATTCATCAAGAAAGTGCGAAAGGGAGAAAATCTATATGGGCATCATCTTTATTTCAGGGGAGTGATGCTATATTTTTTAATATGTCCTGGTCGTGTATTTACATGTTCGCCACCATACCACTTTCGTTGTTCCCCACATCGCCACCACCACCACCACCTCTGGACCACTTTACACTTGTGTGAGCCTCTACAGGTGGCAGTAAATATAGAAAGCCAACTTTTCATACTTCTTCAGAGGCTTTTCCAACTATTTCGATCAACAAAACAAATTGCGATGATTATATTTGCACATTTGTATTGTTTCGCCATCTAAACAAGAGTTAAAATTTCCATAAAACCAACTTAATTCACCGAATGGCGGTACTGCCTTTATCGCATTTAGCAGGACATCAACCTTAAATGGCGCTTATAAAGATCGATGTACCATTTGCTTAATAACTTTTAAATGCAATGTTCGATCGTTATCAAATGTGATCAACAAGGCTTTGTTCCTTGTTGAATGCAACATGTTGCGAGAAAATCGGTTAAGGATTACTATATGAAAAGTTGTCTAATGTTTTTCTTAGCTTTTGTGCACACACACATTCACATACGCACACACATACACACGGACAGACAGACATTTGCTCAGCTCGTCGAGCTGAGTCGATTGGTATATAACACTATGGGTCTCCGAGTACGTTTTCGGAGTGAAATGATAGCCTTTCGGTACAACTTTGTTGTACGAGAAAGGCAAAAATATGATCTGTTGGGGGATACATTCTGGAAACGATCACCATCATGGCGATTAGACTGGACTTTGACAGTTCGGGCGAAGCAAGGGGCGAAGTCATTTTCATATATCATGCGTATGTGAGACAATACACAGCGACTGTGCGTCTCTCACATACAATTTATTTTCTCTCAGATTCGGCCAAGGTGTCACCACAGATAACAGATATTTATGCTAGAACAAATTTTATGCAAAATCCTGTGTAAACTTTTGAATTGATATACGTTGGCCAACTACTGCCATCTACTCAACTGATTGCGGCAGTACATACGGACGCAGCTGATTAACAACCGTCGAACGCAGCCAATGGATTTGACAGCCGCATTCGGGCTGCGTTTTCAATAACAATGATCCTTGCGCCATCTCCAATCGATTGCCAAACGCGGTCTCAAATTAAAATACATTTGAATTAACGGTTGCGGATGTTTACACGCGTATCGGATGACAGCCTCAATATCTGTTATCTGTGGTGTCACCGTGATGTGTGAAAATTATTCATGCGATGTGTACTTGACTTTAAGGTGAATCGCGTTGGAATCCAATTTAAAAACTACGAAGCGTTTTCAGGGGCACATGACTCGAAAAGTAAACGATAGATAAAAGCGAAAAGAATTTTTCACCATTGCTCACTTGCAGCAATGCAGCATACACGAAAAAATGGTTTCCAGATGTGCGAATCGCCAAAAAATTTAAATTTGTAAAAGCAAAAACGCGAGGTAAGGGCTAGCACGGCCATTGTGGCCGCCATTTTTGGACACTGTCGTAATTCACCAAGCGTGCTGTGGAGAGCGGTCCAGGCGTTGCTGCATTATATTTTATTCCCACAGACGGCGTGGGTCGTCGTTTTCAGCATCAGCAGCACTCTTGGTGAAATTTCCTCGCAACAATTGAACTATCGGTTGGCTGTTTCGTTATAATGGTGTCTTGCACCAGCAGTGAAGAACTTTCTGCAAGGGTTGCGTCTGAATTACCATCGATTGGGAATCATTAGAGAAAGCAACTCTTAGGCCACAATTTTCTTGCAAATCCAAATTATCCAGCTTTTTACGAGAGCTATAATTAACAAGGGGTAAATCGAATTTGACATAGCTGTGAGCTTAATTCATGAATATATCATATCTTGGTATCCAAGAATTAGATCCATTTTTTAACCTGTCAAATTTGGTAAAATATCAAATTAGGTATGTTTTGAAAAACAGTTGGAAAATTCTTTAGGAATCCGTAGAAATATTTGGCGGACTGGAACGAAGTCTCGTACCTCTTCGACATGCTCACGAGACATCTTCACATGATCCCATATCGAATGATCTGAATGACCATTTCTTCACAGCTTAGCGGACGGTTGTAAAGCTTACTTTATATTATCGGCTCTATGTGAGCATGTAACTCTCTCGATTCAATGCGGAAGTGGACAGTGCGCGGAGACGGAAGTGGACCGTGTATTCGTTTTTAAATTTCTTGTGTATCATAATATCTAAGAATTATGATACACCACGAGATAATAGCACAAATCACGAAGTAATTTGTTTTAGTATGACAAGACTCTCAATACTTTTCCCACTTTTTAGCATGAAGCGAATGATGTTTCTTGGCTGGCAGCTGAACTATTCAAGTCTGGAAGTTACGACAATAACATTCTATATTGCCGAATGCGTGCGTAAAAATTGTCAATTTTAATGTTCGTCCTAACATACGTATTATGATTTCGTATAGAGGAGTAGGAGTGATGCATATCTTTTCATTATCCTTATGATACGATTTGTTGGTACATTTTTTTCTGTAATGGAGCTTAAAAAATGTCCAACCGCTATTCCTTCTCTAAATATTGCATTATTGCACATTTATATTTAGCTGAAAATTCGAATCGTTTCCCCCTTTTGTGAAATCCGAATTGAGCACAAACTGTCGCCCAGCACACAACCTGCTCGCCCGGCAGTTCAAACACCAAAGAGGACGACTCTTTATCGTTCAAAGCAACGCCTGCTTTGATACGCGTGGATCAGGGATGTATCGAGGAATGCATAAATACCATGCATTACGTATGTACGACGGGTTTATAAAGCACCCTCTCACACCTTTCTACACTAATTGGCCCGGCAATAGGACATAGGACGAACTCCATAAGCAACTATGAATGAATAAGTTACTCCCAGATTATCTCAGAGATTTTAAGATCATGTAAAAGGCCACCTTGTGATTTTCAGCATTCGAGCAGTCTGTGACCACAAATTGATTAACGATCTTGAAATAAATCCAGGTTTAGATAAAACGCCCTGCCATACTGTTGTTCAACGCGCGTGTTCTTGCACGAAAATCGTGAAGAATATCCAAATGCGTAGGAACCCCAGAAGCGTGTTATCTTTGCCAACTCACTCACTGTTTATTTTTTCTGTAAAGTTATCCTAAATCGGGCACCTAGCAAACCTAGAAAATAATTATGGCCTAACATTTTTTTTTAAATATGAAACCATGCTTCATGAACATAAAAATTCCAAACAAACTTATGACAGTCAAATGTTTTCACTGAAAATTTCAAATAAACATCGATTGCTAAGATCAACTTATAAAAATTATAGTGGACGCAGGATGTGTCAAGAGGGGTGATTCAAAGCATTATGGTATAGTCGCGTAAAAAGCAGGATTGAGTGGTTGCTGTTAGTGATTCAGAAGGCGCATTATTGGGAATTAATCGGTTCTTATCAGGTCCACACACACAGTTTTTAATTCTGCGGCTCGGCAAAAATCCGCACAGCCGTCTGCCCGGCAAAATAAAAACTGATATCCCGGCAAAAATGACGTTTGTTAGCTGATTTTCGGGAGCTTATTTGCTGATTTTCAGCAGCTTTGACAGAAATATCGGCAAAAAACATGTTTGCTGGGGCACGACTGTGCGAAACTCGGTAAAAGTTCAACATTGTGCTGAGATCCCGGTAAAAAAAAAATTAAGTGTGCACCATAAAAATTATATTGGCACAGGATGTGTCAAGAGGGGTGATTCAAAGCATTATGGTACACACTTAATTTTTTTTAACGGGATCTCAGCAAAATGTTGAACTTTTACCGAGATTCGCACAGCCGTGCCCCAGCAAACATGGTTTTTGCCGAGATTTCTGTCAAAATTGCTGAAAATCAGCAAATATTTTGCTGAAAATCAGCTAACAAACGTCATTTTTGCTGAAATATCAGTTTTTCATTTTGCTGACGCACGGCTGTGCGGATTTTTGCCGAGCTGCAGAAATAAAAACTAAGTGTGTATAGTCGCGTAAAAAGCTGAACTGAGTGGTTGCTGTTAGTGATTCAGAAGGCGCATTATTGGAAATTAATCGGTTTTTATCAGGACCACCATTCTAAACAAGGGATGGTTGAGCCGAGACGAGTTTTGCTCAAAGTGCAAATTAATCGATTGACAACGACAGAATGTTGCCGTCCGTAGCATAGTTAAGAGCGCGCGTAGGAAGACGCTGTAAAAATTTATTCGCATGGCATGAAAAGCCGTCATGTAAAATTTCCTCTCAAGATTATGACCCTAGTTGGTTGACTGCTACTACTGATTCCATCCATGCGAATCACATTTTTGCAGCGTCTTCCTCCGATGCACGCGCGTGTTTCTGCTTCCACAAGCAACAAAACCAAAATCAGAATCTTTAGTAAAAATTCAACTTGGCTGTCACTGACGCCATCCATGCAAATAAATTTTTGCAGGGCCTCTCTCCCATGCGCGCTTATGGTCCTGTTGTCAAAGGCAACTTGCTGCAGGAAAACCATGCGAGAAAATTTTACTGTAGTACCGCTGACACCGACGACAACCACCCGATAGTTTGTCGCTGAAACGCTATAGATGCAGGAACCACCATCATCGATGCTGGGACCGCTACCGACGCCACAGTTCTTTTAGATCTCCGTTCCCAATCTCCGTGTTCACTCATTGTGGATTCTCGAACAGCAATGACGCGCCTTTTTATGCCCAAAATAAAATGAAGCGGTGGGCCAAAAGGCCCGTAACTTACATGATTTTGATGTCCGTGTTGGGAATGTATGAACGGGATTGGTTAGTTATGAAATTTTAACTGGGTATGACAAGAATTTTCGATAGTTCATCGCAAACATTCGAAAAAAAACGTAATTTCTTGTCGAAAAACCTTGTCGAAAATTGTTGACAGGTACTCAGAAATAGTTCATAATAAACCCCAGGCGGTGAAAGTAATTTCATGTAAATCATTGTTGTTTGCGGTATCATTTACAAAAATAAAAAGAACGTCTAAAATGTTCAAACATTTTTGGGGTGGCAAAATCGGGTCGAAAACGTGATAACATCGGGGGTAGACAAAATTGGGGAGTGGCAAAATCGATACTGTATTTGCAAATAACGTTAATAACCAAGAAACGGAAAACCAAATCGACCACGTTCTAATCGACGGTAAATTCTTCTCCGACATCACGAACGTCCGCACTTACCACAGTACGAATAATGAATCCGACCACTACCTCGTTGCAGTATGCCTGCGCACAAAACTCTCGACGGTGGACGGTGTACAACACGCATGGAAGTCGGATGCCGCGGCTTAACATTGGGTGGCTACAAGACGGTAGACTAGCCCAAGACTACGCGCAGCAGCTGGAAGTGGCAGTCCCAAACGGAAGAGCAGCTAGGCGCAGCGTCTCTCGAAGATGGCTGGAGAGATATTCGATCCGCCATTGGTAGCACCGCAACCGCTGCACTTGGCACGGTGCCCTCGGATCAGAGAAACGACTGGTATGACGGCGAATGTGCGCAGTTAGTGGAAGAGAAGAATGCAGCATGGGCGAGATTGCTGCAACACCGCACGAGGGCGAACGAAGCACGATATAAACAGGCGCGGAACAGACAAAACTCGATTTTCCGGAGGAAAAAGCGCCAGCAGGAAGATCGAGACCGTGAAGAAACGGAGCAACTGTACCGCGCTAATAACACACGAAAGTTCTATGAGAAGTTAAACCGTTCACGTAGGGGCCACGTGCCACAGCCTGATATGTGTAAGGACATAAACGGGAACCTTCTTACGAACGAGCGTGAGGTGATCCAAAGGTGGCGGCAGCACTACGAAGAGCACCTGAATGGCGATGTGGCAGACGAAGATGGCGGTATGGTGATGGACCTGGGAGAAAGCGCGCAGGACATGCGACTTCCGGCTCCGGATCTCCAGGAAATCCAGGAGGAGATTGTTCGGCTGAAGAACAACAAAGCCCTGGGGTTGACCAACTACCAGGAGAGCTATTTAAACACGGTGGTGAGGCACTGGCTAGAGCGCTGCACTGGGTCATTACCAAGATTTGGGAGGAGGAAGTTTTGCCGCAGGAGTGGATGGCAGGTGTCGTGTGTCCCATCTACAAAAAGGGCGATAAGCTGGATTGTAGCAACTACCGCGCAATCACATTGCTGAACGCCGCCTACAAGGTACTCTCCCAAATATTATGCCGTCGACTAGCACCTACTGCAAGGGAGTTCGTGGGGCAGTACCAGGCGGGTTTTATGGGCGAACGCTCCACCACGGACCAGGTGTTCGCCATTCGCCAAGTACTGCAGAAATGCCGCGAATACAACGTGCCCACACATCATCTATTCATCGACTTCAAAGCCGCATATGTTACAATCGATCGGGACCAGCTATGGCAGCTAATGCACGAACACGGTTTTCCGGATAAACTGACACGGTTGATCAAAGCGACGATGGATCGGGTGATGTGCGTAGTTCGAGTTTCAGGGGCATTCTCGAGTCCCTTCGAAACCCGCAGAGGGTTACGGCAAGGTGATGGTCTTTCGTGTTTGCTATTCAACATCGCTTTGGAAGGTAATACGAAGAGCAGGGATTAACACGAGTGGTACAATTTTCAATAAGTCCGTCCAGCTATTTGGTTTCGCCGACGACATAGATATTATGGCACGTAACTTTGAGAAGATGGAGGAAGCCTACATCAGACTGAAGAGGGAAGCTAAGCGGATCGGACTAGTCATCAACACGTCGAAGACGAAGTACATGATAGGAAGAGGTTCAAGAGAAGACAATGTGAGCCACCCACCGCGAGTTTGCATCGGTGGTGACGAAATCGAGGTGGTAGAAGAATTTGTGTACTTGGGCTCACTGGTGACTGCCGAAAATGACACCAGCAGAGAAATTCGGAGACGCATAGTGGCTGGAAATCGTACGTACTTTGGACTCCGCAAGACGCTCCGATCGAATAGAGTTCGCCGCCGTACCAAACTGACTATCTACAAAACGCTAATTAGACCGGTAGTCCTCTACGGACACGAGACCTGGACGATGCTCGTGGAGGACCAACGCGCACTGGGAGTTTTCGAAAGGAAAGTGCTGCGTACCATCTATGGTGGGGTGCAGATGGCGGACGGTACGTGGAGGAGGCGAATGAACCACGAATTGCATCAGCTGTTGGGAGAACCATCCATCGTTCACACCGCGAAAATCGGACGACTACGATGGGCCGGGCACGTAGCCAGAATGTCGGACAGTAACCCGGTGAAAATGGTTCTCGACAACGATCCGACGGGCACAAGAAGGCGAGGTGCGCAGCGGGCAAGGTGGATCGATCAGGTGGAAGATGACTTGCGGACCCTCCGTAGACTGCGTGGTTGGCGACGTGTAGCCATGGACCGAGCCGAATGGAGAAGACTCTTATATACCGCACAGGCCACTTCGGCCTTAGTCTGAATAAATAAATAATAATAATTTGCAAATAACGTGTTTTAGGGAGTGACCCCACACGGTATCAGACCATTAGGTCGTTAGGCCGAATGAACATTAGGCCGAACGGTTTTTGTTTCTTTTTCCTTTTTTCTTGAACTTTTATTCTCCCTCATTCCATCTTCCTTCTTCCCGCCTTCTTATCATTTTTCCTTCTTTAGTCCTTTTTCTTCCATATTCATTCTTCCTTCTGGCTTACTTATTCTTTCTTCTTCTTTCTACCTTTTTCCTTCTTCCTTTCATTTCTTTCCCTCTTCCCTCCTTTCTTCTTTCTTCTTTCTTTTTTTCTTTCTTCTTTTTTCTGTCTTCTTCCTTCTTCTTCCTTTGGCCTTCTTTTTCCTCTTCCCTTCTTCCTTCTTTCATCTATTTTCTTCCTTTTTATTCATTCCTTCTTACGTTTTCCTTCTTTTTTCCTCTTCCTTCTTCCTTTTTCTTTCTTGCTAATTTTTCCTTTCTTCCTTCTTTCTTATTCCCTCTTATTTCTCCTTTTTTTTCCTTTCTGTGTTCCTTCTTCTGTCTTTTTCTTCCTTCTTTCTTCTTCATTCTTCTGTCTTCCTTTCTTCTTCCTCCTTCTTTCTTCCTTCTACCTTCTATCTTCTACCATTATGCTTTCTTATTCCTTCTCCCTTCTCTCTCCTTCCTTCTACATTATTTTTTCTTCCTCATTTCTTCTTTTTACCACCTTCCTTCTTAGTTCCTACTTCTATCTTCCCTCTTTCTTTTTCCTTTTTTTTCTTCCTGCTATCAGAGTGTAAAATAATCGAAATTTTTTTGTGAAGTCCATTTTTCTTCATTTGTCAGTTCACTTCCGACACATTCATAGTCGGCTCTGGACAAAAGATATTTTAGTTACTAGATAAAGATTGTCGCTTCGGTTCCCTTTGTTCTGCTGTCCGAAACATGTGTGGTACATACCTGTCAAATCGTATGGATTTTCCTTCTTTGACATTTAGCTCCCCTATCCTCGCCAGCAAAAGATGTTCCGGACAGCGACGACAGCGACAATCTTTATCTAGTAACTAAAATATCTTTTCTCTGGACGGTCAATATTCAGTTGAATATTAGTCATTGAATATTTATGTATATTTTACAAATTGATAAATTATCTGAAATCTGAACACGTTTCAAATGAGTAAAGTGACTTATCACACAGGACTAAATCCGATTTTCATCCGCGAGGCACTTTCAGCGGTAAACATCAACATAAACAATGATAATTATGCTATTTTCTGCACATAGTAAACACATTCAGTGACAGTCGAATGAATGAGTTCGAGGAGTAGTCGTCTGACTATGTCATTCTATGTTTTGAATATTCATGCGATGTTTGTCAAAATTCGGACCGAAGTTGCTTCATGAAGATGAATATTTTAAGCTCTGCCTGCTATATTGTTTTCGGGTGGGAAACATTCTCGACACTCTGGGCATAGTGTACCCATTGTATTGCAACACAAGATACATACTCATGAAATGGTTACCGACACTGGCGGAGACAGAGGTGGGGCACCACACGATGCAATCACACTATTGTTCTCATAGGCTATTGTTCTTGCGCCAAGTGGTGCCCCACCAAATAACAATAGCTGGCGCCGCCAGTGGTTACCGAGCAGTCGTAACTGGCCCAATAATAACAAATTATGATCTGATAGCAAAATGAAATATGAACGTGATTTATATAAGAGATAAATGATCAGACGAAAACATCAATATTTCAGATTGAAATATCATGAGGAAATCATGTTATTTTATTAGTAATAAGTGATCAATATCTCGTGCTATAAGTTTGTTTTTGTTCATAGCATATATTGATATTGAAATGATATTTCAGAGCAAATTTATGATATTGTTGCTTGTTCTTTTATCTCTTTCAATCTAGTCCATAGTTTCCCAAAGTGGTGGGTCACGACCCCACAGCCTGGGTAAATCTTATGGAAGTTATGATCTAGTCCATATCATGTTTTGTTATGTAGTTTATGGCTTCTGCCCGGGTTTTAATATCATGAACTGTTTAGTACAGGATAGAACCTTGAGGCAATTGTTCGATCAAATTTCAGATTCAGATTTCAGTTCCATCGAAGCAGACTCAAAAAAGCTTGAAAAGATATATATTGAGTTTAATAAAAATACGTCATTTATTCTTGCAAGCGGAATTGTGCTAAATAAATACAAATCCAGGTTTTACTTGAATTCATATGGCAAAGCTACAAAAAGATACTAAACCTCACCATATTTTTCTGTTACACAACTAGTGCTCTTTGAAGATAATGTGCATAAGGATCTCGATTGTTTCGCGATAAAACTAAAAGCCCCAACGACTGCACAGATTGTGTCTGGTGAGGAAAAACAAACGATATAAACTTTTGCATTGTGCATTGATGCTCCATTCCGGTGTTATCTAAGATCATGGTGAGACTTCCGATTTTTCGATTCCAGCGAAATTGCTGTTATGTGTAACATACGTATCCGGTAACATACGATTCCGTCATTTTGTATTAAATTTCTTATCGTGGGAATTTCATACTTAGTTCATCTAAAACTGTCATTACTAGAAAAGATCAGAAATAGAGAAAATCGAAGCCATTAGTTTTACGATGTTTGCATCATAAAAAAATTGTCGCGTCCGGTGCACCATTTCTATTATATATCCTCTATTAGCTCGATGTGGAAGAATCGATTTGGCTATTAAGTAGCTACGCTTGTTGTAGCGCCTTTAGATTTCTATTGAAGACATCTAATATACCGTGAGCCATCGCGCGATCGCTTACAAAGAGAAGCCGTAGCTAATGCATCAGTTTGCACAAAAATATAAACGGCATGTGAACAATTGAAAATGTTCCATAGAAAATTCAAGCTTTTACAGGCTGTTACAAGTAAAATAAGAAATCGCAATGGAAACAATAAATAATCATATAATTCAAATAAATATTGAAAATTAGAATTTTTATCTTTTCGATATCACATTTACAATACTAATAACTTTAAATTTACCATACAAAAAGTACAATCATTGTAGAAAACAATCAAAAAATGAATATTTTTGTTAGTGTATATAAACCTGGGCAGAAGCCATGAACAGAATAACAAAACTTGGAATTGTTTGATATAAGAGATAAAAGAACAGGCAACAACATCAAAACATCATTACACCGAAAAATCATTTAAATATCAAGGTATGTCATGAAGAAGAACTAACTTGTGGCACATGATATTGATTACTTTTTACAAATATCATATCTTGATCTCCTCATGATATTTTAGTGCAAAATATTGTTATTGTCGTCTGTATCTCATTTTGCTATTTAATCAACGTTTGATGTCTACGTTTGAACGTCTACTCGGGAAAAGATGATAAACTATAAAAACAAACCAAACTAGTTCACTTAAAAATGGCAGTGAGTCAATACGTATATAATTTAGTATAGTCTAGATTTTTCGTCACAAATTTTATACGCAATTTTCGATCGTGAAATAAGTTCGAAATGTTTAGTTGAGAATTATACATTGCCTTTGTTGATTAAAATGTTCAAAGTATAATGGAAACTTTATGTTTAGTTATTGCTTTCACCTGATTTGATTTATTGATTGTTTTATGGTTTACGGACAAAAAATCTAAATTTTAATGGAGAGTACATTTTGCTGCCAATGGTTGGCAATGTCATCTACTTCCACCGTACCATATGGCGTACTGCAGCAAGCACATTTTCACCATACCCATACCCGCGTTGTTCATTGGCTCGGTTCATCGTTTCTATAGTATTGCTTCCGGTAAAAAACAAAATTTGAATTGGTTTTATCATTATTTCTTATGAGTCGCATCGTCTTGCTGTTGTAGGATATTGCCTGATTCACTTGCATCGACAGAGAGATAGCTGTACCAAAAGCTTTGTAATCTTCGACACTTGTTCTTCCGAGGGCCACTAGGGTCAGCTAGATGCTGTTTCTGTATATTCTTTTCTAAATTTAAACAGCGCAATTCAGATGTATTCAAAGAACAGAATCATTCAGAGATTCAGACGTGATTATTAAACCTAAAACGCCATGCGGTTATAACCTCATATACCGTTCGGAATGGGGTTCTATCGACAAGTTCTGGCTTTATGTTTCTAATATGACATCAGCATCATTTACATATATACAGACATCAGACAAATCTTCATGACTGACTATTTCTAATGCGCCAGAAAGCTATCCTTTGTCGCTAGGTGGAATGAATAAAGTTTTTCTTTAGAAATATGCACAAAGGATCCCCTTTAGGTAGGAAAAGGAAGCTATAGTACGTCCGTTTGGCTACCCTTGTCATGCGGTAGAGATTAAGCGGTGCACTTCTTTTTCAACGTTTCCCTTACTGGCTTCTGGTACATGATGGAAAATCTTTGGGCACATGGTGTTCAAATGCATCAAGTTCAAGCTCTTAGATGACCCCAACTATAATACTTGTGCCTGCTACGTGTAATTCATTATGTTATTCGAGAAATAAGGTTTTTTGTATTTGTTTATAAAAGAAAGCTGTTATTGTCCCCTAATCTAACAGGGCAAGTAATTTTTCTTTCACACGAACCTGAATACATGATGTAAAATCTCTTGATTGTTTATAACAAATACGCCTTGCAGATGTGTCTTGAGATCCAAATCAAATTTGGCATTCATTGGTATGAATCGATTCACAATACAAAATCGTTGAGTAATGCGATTTGGTTTGGTTAGCGCTCGCTCCAGTGCTGCAATAAAAGGGATTGAATAAGCAAGCGGTCTTCGATCATCTCGATTGTTTCGGTTTTATTGTTATGCTTATCGGTGTTGTGTGGTGTGGTGCATTCAACTGGAGCACTTTGCAAATCATTTAGCTATGTTTTGTGGTTGGTGGACGCAAACGTGAAAACAAACTAACAGACGCAATGCAAGATAAATGTGAGAAACTGTGACAGAAAAGCAAGATAACTGTTTCATTAGGTCGCGATTAGGCAGCATGTCGAAGCACATAATATTGGTCTTTAGGTTATTTAACAAATTGTCGTTGTTATTCTGCATAAAGATACAAAAGGTATAGTTTTCCGAGGTATTATCATTGAGCTATATTTATGTGGAAACAAAAGTTGTCAATAAGATTTATTACGTGAAATCATTGGTTTCTATTGGTTTCCTTATTATGCACTAAATTAAAAAGAAATTTTCTCGTATACCTAACTAATTTTTAATAACAAATTGGGTTTTTAACGACTAGTATTAGTAGCATAGGGCGGTATATTTAAATTGAATCACAGTCACGTGTTAAGCTTTCAACAGCACAGGAAATTGAATCGAAAAATGTACAAAAATTAGCTCCGGTTATTCATATTTTTTACACTCATCACCCTACGAGTTTTCGTCGTACATAATTAGGCTTGCTATACCTGCAAGCCTGTAATATAATCTGTCATTATAGACCATTGTTAGGCATTGTTGGCATACTGCTTACGCGAGACGAATAGAGTAGGATCACCTAACTTTAGATCTGCATCGTCTCGTAATGGGATGACACCTACTCTAACTATGATGGGAAATTTGACATGCTTTCTGTTGTTGAATTGCGGCAAAAATATCAGCAAATTGCAAATTGGATGATTTTAATTTTGTTTCGCGAGGCGACTTACATGCGATATGAGTGGTAACGATGATAGTTCTTTGTTTCAAGTCTTAGACAAAGATGCATCAAACAGTGTCAATCGCATTACGACAATTGCATCATTCGTTTGAGAAAAAGGTTCTCTTGCACAATCATTTTTACTCAACAGTTTGATGATCTTGGCAGCTAGTTTGATGAACTTTGAACATCTTTATACCAACTCTTATATATATATATATATATATATATATATATATATATATATATATATATATATATATATATATATATATATATATATATATATATATATATATATATATATATATATATATATATATATATATATATATATAAGTTAAATCACGGGGATTCGAACATGAGTTTTTAAAAAAAGAACGTCTACTCTAAATCACTGTTAAACCAAGAATGATAATTATATTCAATTCTACTTAGAGCTAACCTATGCAACTGAAACTAGCTGACCTACACTTTCCGGAGCCTGTCCAAGGGTCGATCACTGTTGTCGTCGTTGTCCGGATGTTATTTTGTTGATGCCGCAGTTTATCGTCAAAAGGTAAATGTGCTGTAGGCTGTTATGCGTTTGCCGGTCGCTCACGTGGTTGTTGGGGTTGATGCTTTTGATGATTCGGGCCAAATAGTGTTTGTAGGATGTTTGGTGTTTTATCGTTGCCAACTTGATGTGACGTGGTGGGTTGGTTGGTAACTGCTCCCCTTTAAGATCGTATCGTCCCGATACGATTATTGGAATGGTTGTTGAACGTCTCCTGATAATGATGTATGAGGTAACAAGGAGCACTGAAAGGATACTAAAAGTTGAAAGGCCTACACTGGTGTAGGTGTATTTGATATTCTCGTTTTCTAAGTCAGGAAGTTTCTGACGATTATGGATATGCAACTCATGTAGCTTGTGCATGGAAATATCGTGTTCGATTTTGTGTTCTATCTGAACTCCGTCGAGTGGGATGATGTGTTGATGAGGTTTGCTGTACAGTTCCAAGTTACTGTAAGTCTTGTTATTCAGTGTTATTGTACAGTTTGAAAAATATATCAGTATTGTTCCCTTCAGTGTTCTGTTGGATAAATTGCAGTTTGTACCCATTTCAATAGATGATGTGTTCTTGATGATGATGTGGTTTTCGGTGAGTCTTTTGACTACTGTTGTATTGGAGTGTTCGGTGAAAGGGCATTTACCTGGGTATCCTCTTAGAATTTTTGAAAAGCAGTTATCTGTGGAAACATCCATGAGGTCGTTCCGGTTGCATAAAGTGTTTGTTTCGATTGCTCGACAATCCATTTTGATGAAAAACGTTGAGTTTATTCCGAATAGTGCTGATGTTGTAGGTATCTTCATCGTTCTACCGTTGATAGGTACTGGCTCTAAGAGTAGTTGGTTGAAGCTGGAAGGTTCTAGTTGGGGTATGAGTATGATGAAATATAATGTTTTGTCTTTGAAGACTGATATGATATCTAAAAGCTCGTAAACCTGATCTGTATTAATGAACTCTACGTGTTGTTCTTCTAATTTGTCCTTGATAAGTTTAAGCTCGCTCTTATCTAGAAAGTTTCTGGGAATAATTTTCAGTTTAGCAAGTTGAATAGTTTCAAATACTGATTCTAAGAAGTCCTCAATTTGATCTAAATGGTATGAAATTTTGAATGTTTGCATGAGAAGGGTTACATTGTGGTTCTCTAATCTATTATTTTTAGCTTTTACAAGTTCTTTTACAATTGCATTTTGGTGTTTGTTGAAGCTTTCTGTCATCTCGTTTAGTTGCTTTTCAATCCTTTCATTGATGGCTACCTGTACGTTATTCTGTTTAATTAATGATTGGCTTTTTGATTTCAAGTTTTGAATATCATGATTTATTTCTATAAGGTCGTTTTCATCAAGATTCCCTGTAATCAATTTGATACCTGATCCTAACAAATTAAATGCACCTCTTCTAGCTCTTCTATGTGGTAAAAGGTTATAGTATAATTTTGAAACATCTTGAAATTTTCTCGTCAGTAATTCTGTTATATCGTGAAAGGACTGAAAAGTTCTTAGGCCTGAAATAATTCTTTCAACTTGTACCAATACATTACCGTATTGGGTAAGGTCGACTTCGTGGTATAGTCTGTCGTAACTATTGATGATGAGGCTTTGTCCTGTTTTTATCGTCAGTAGTCCTGGGTTGTTCGAAAGGTCCTGTATTTGTATAGTCTGCGTCTGCGTGGTCTTCATAATGGACAGTGGAATTAGGATGGTTAAGATCAGCATGGTTTTCCTAAAAATAGAAATAGTAAGCGTTATTTACGAAGTCTTTTTAAATTATTTTTATGTAATTTGCGATTCGAGTTATCTATGAATGTTTTATTTCTATTCTGGATAACTTGAACCGCGTCAAATTTTTTCTTGGTTTTACATTTGATTCCTTGCACTTTGTGGAACACTTTCTCGTTCTCCTGCAATTCAGGTTCCTCTTCTCTATTTTGATTGTGTTGATCTAGATCCTTTTTCTGGGTTCGTTCCAATTGCATGACAACGTCATCGTATATCTTGTTTCTATTTGCCAAAATTTGATCCATATCAAGTGGGCGTTCTTCACCATCTTTTATACCAAAGAAAATCTCTCTGGGTTTTAATTTTGTTGCCGTGTGGATTGTTCCGTTATACAGAGTGCAAGCAATCATGTAAACTTCTTTTGCTACTTAAGTCATTATACTTATCCTTGATGCACCTGTAAATCTCAGCGAGAGTACTATGAAATCTTTCGACTATACCGTTAGTCTCGCTACGATTTACTGGTGTGAAATAAATTTGAATCCGTAAATCTTCTAACAGTCCCCGAACCTCAATGGATTTCATTGCTGGTTCGTTGTCTGAGATGATTAGCTGTGGCTTACCGTGGGTGCTGAAATATTTTAAAAGCGTTTTCCTGATGTCCTGGATATTCCTACTAGCTAATGGCAATATGACTGCAAATCTGGAGAATTTGTCTACTATTGATAGAAACATGTTTGGTTGGGATATGAGTATGTCTAGATGAATGATTTCTAAAGGTGCTTTTGGAATGGGCGATTCCCCATGTTTAATCTTGTATGGTTTACGCTCATATTTATTTTTGTTGCACGTTTCACAAAGTAAAATGAATTTTCTGATATTTTGCTTCATTTTAGGAAAGTAATATTTTCCTGCCAGTTCCTTAAAATTTTCCCAAATTCCTCTATGTGAAAGTTCGTGAGTTTTTCTAACCAACTCGTTTTGCTCTTCCAAAGTTTGTACGTCTTCCAGTAAAATTTGAGAAATCCTGACTTTAAGAATTTTATTTCTGCTGAAATAGTTTTGTACACGACTTGAATGGTAGGAATGACTGACTCTGGACACATAATGCAGTTCACCTGTTTGGGGTTCATGTATACTTTAAAGATGTTGATTAGAGTAGGTACGCCAAACGTTATTCTTGAAATTGTTCGCCTAAAAATGCGTGGAAAGATTTCTTCTACCTTATTTTCATCATGGTCACTAATACGGAGTATTATTTGATTAGAATGTTACATTGAGAGGGCGTATAGTCATTGGAACGAATTCGCTATCATCTGTATCTGCCGAATGAACGGTTTCGTCATCTGACTCGTCTTCTTCGTTTAAGTTTACTTCATGCGGAATTCTAGATAAACCATCTGCGACAATATTCTGTTTGCCTGGTCTATACTTAATTTCATAATCATATTCCTCAAGTTCGAGTCTCCATTTGATAAATTTACTATTTGGAGTTTTGAGGTTTAGTCCATACGTTAAAGGTTGATGGTCTGTGTATAACACAAATTTTCTACCAAAAGGTATGGCCTAAAGTATTGCATCCCCATCGAATAGCCAATAACTCTTTTTCGATGGTGGAATAGTTTTCTTCTGACTTTGTTAGGGTTCGTGATGCGAACGCTATTGGCTTGTCATTTCCAATAGTACCTTGGGAGATTACTGCACCAATTGCGTGGTTAGAAGCATCGGTTGTTAGTATGAAATTTTTGTTGAAATCTGGGTATTGCAAGATACTACTACTAGTCAAAATGTTTTTGCATCTCTCGAATGCATTAACAAACTCAGCAGTGTGCTTAATTTTTTCACCTTTTCGTAGGCAGTTGGTGAGTGGTTTTGCAATTTTAGCAAAATCTTGAATAAATTTGCGGTAGTAACCTAGAATACCTAAGAACCCGCGAAGTTCCTTATCGGTCTTGGGTATGGGCCATGTTTTGATTGCACTAATCTTGCTTGGATTTGGTTTAACACCCTCTGGTGTTACGACATGTCCAAGAAAAGCGACTTCTTTGCGTAGGAATTCGCTTTTATCTAATTGAATCTTCATGTTATACTTTTGCAAACAAGTGAAGATCTTTGCTAAGTTTTCCAAGTGTTCTTGGAGACTAGTAGAATACACAATTATGTCGTCCATGTAAACTAGACATATTTTGCCAATGTATTCTCTAAGTATATTGTCCATTACCCTCTGAAAGGTGGATGGAGCGTTTCGCAATCCAAAGGGCATACGTAAAAATTCATAATGAATGCTTCGACACTGAATGCTGTCTTTGCAATGTCCTCTTTTTGGACTTCAATTTGATGGAATCCAGAGGCTAAGTCGAGGGTGGTGAAGTAGAGACATTTCCCTAGCTTATCTAATATATCGTTGATATTAGGAATAGGGTATCTGTCTTCAACAGTTTTCTCGTTCAGTTTTCGATAATCGATTACTAAACGCCATTTCTTTTGACCAGAGGCATCCATCTTTTTTGGAACTACCCACACTGGGCTTACTTACTTATGGATCCTGTACACCTCCGGTGGTGCAAAGGGCCGACTTGAAAGATCTCCATCCTGAGCGATGCCCGGCTATCGCTTTAACCTGTTGCCAGGTTAGATTTCGGTCGACTTCTTTTATTTCTTTATTGAGGCTTCGCCGCCATGAGCCTCTGGGTCTGCCTCTGCTACGATGTCCCGCTGGGTTCCAGTCTAATGCTTGCTTACAGATTTCGTTTCCGCCCCTACGTAGAGTGTGGCCGACCCACCTGGACCAAGGACTATTTGAATGTCTGATAATACCCTGCTCAAGCATTTTCATGATCTGCCTTTGTACCTCTTCTTTGTGACAGAAAGGATACCGGTATGATTTAGAATGTACGGGTACGTCATCTTTGGTTTTGATAGAGTGTTTAATGCCATTAGTGAACGTAAGAGTTTTATCTTCTTTGTGAAAAATATCTTCGAAGTTACGAATAATCTTTAGAAGTTTTTCACGCTCTTCAGTATTGAGATGGTCTAATCGTAGTTGATTAGATAACTGTATCTCTGTCTTTTTCCTGACTAGCTTAGTCCCAATGGGTTTTGTATCAAAATTATTCAATTCTCCAAACACAAGCCTGTTTGGATTTATTTTGGCAATGTCCTCCGTTTTGTTCTCTATTATCACTGTCGTTTTGTTATTTTTCGCGTGGTAAATTCCCGGGAGTACAACTATCTCATCAGTCAGAGGTAGTTCGTTGTCAATGAAAAAAATCCCCGTTTGTAACATCAGTGGACAATGTAATACCTATTTGTTCGTTGGAATTAACGCAAACTGTGTATGAATCAGGATATTTCTTTTCAAGGGTATAGTGCAATTTGGAAACTGTAGTTTGTTGGAGTGGGTGATAATATTAGCTTTTAAATCGGCCAAAGATTCATACCCTATAAGTCCGTCAAAAAGGAGTGAAATTTGTGGAGGTGAAAAGTTAGTGGAAGTCTCCCTTTGAAAGGAGAGAATTTTATGTATTTGTCTATCTTATGATGTCCGTTGACGCTCTTTACTACCGATGGGTTTGACATTTTTATCCATGATGTACCTACTAATGATGGATCAATATAATTTTTGTTGGCTCCCGTGTCAATGAGGAGTTTAAGATTACCAAATTCTGTTTTAAGTTCGATATAAGGCAGAAAGTTGTTGCTTCCTATTTTTCTTCTATTAGGTCGGAAGTTATTCGAAAATTTACGTCGTCAACAGGGGTTTCCGACGATTCATTGGGTGCAGGGGATTCTGATGATTCATTGGTTACACAAGCAGAGTTATCAATGGTGTTTCCTTGTTCATTATCACTGTGGAGATGGTTGCTAACATCGTTAGAATAAAATGGATTTGTTTCTAGGTAATATTCTTCTGGGTACTGATATTGTTCATATGGATAGTAGTGGTTGGCTAATTCGATGTTTCTTAATTCTTCAACATGAAATCTGTTAGCTTGAGGTGAAAAATGATTTCGTGGGGAAATTGGTTGTAATTAGGTAGGGTCGATTCATGTAATTGACATGTTTGCTCTAGTAGAGGGGTCGACATCCATCGGGACGGCCCTTGGAATTGGTTTTGGGAATGGTCTTGGGGCCATCGCTGGTGGAAAAACATTTCTAGGAGGAAATCTTTGAGGCATGTAATTATTGGGATAAGGTGGTCGTTGTGGACGTGGTCCTGGTGACGGTGGAAATCTTTGAGATGAGTTGAAATGAGTATGTGTTTGATGGCGCGGAGCAAATGTTGGTTTTGCTGGGACTGGTGGTAACGGCTTGAAATTTGGTTTCGCATAATTATAATTTTGTTCCTCCAGACACAATCGAAGGGCATCCTTCATTGTATCTGGTCCGCGTGCCCTAATTATTGGACCTAAGGGTTCTTTTAACCCAGCCAAAAAGACTTTTAGCCCCATCTGTTGATAAAACTCCTTTTTCGAGGCAATAACTGCTGCATTATTTTCAATAATGTTTAAATTATTGATCAGTAATGAAATGGTGTGGGACACCTTGCTGTAAAACTCTTCGACGTTGTTTGTTTGATAAATTTTGAAAAGATCACGAGTTAGAGACACTTCGTCTCGTCGATCGCTATAATGAGTAATTAGATTTTGTTTCATCTCGTTCCAATTTAAGTTGGTGCCATATAACTCGAGTATGTTGTCTGCGTCACCAATAATTTTTGTGCGAACCGCTTGGATCCACACATTGTGCACGTTACTTCCCTCCGCTTCATTTAGTAAAGGCATTATGTTGTCGATTGCCCTGATAAATGAGTTTAATTTCACTGGGTTCCCATCGAAACAGGGAAGATCCCGTATAATTTGTGGGTTTGGAGAGATTTTAAAATGCTCTCTGTTCTCCCAATATTAGCAACGGTTGGTGCTGGGGGCACATTCGCATGTTGGTGGAGCGCTTGTTCGGCTTGAGCTCGAACGTGCGCTAGCTCTTCGTCGCGATTAGACACGTGTTGAGCTAACTCTTGGAGTTGCCGTTGCAGCTCCTCAATTTGTTGGTCTTGCAAATTTCTCGCCATATCAAAGCGATTATTACTTCTTCGGGCTATTTTCGCACTATTTTAACACTGTTAAGCACTGAAACACTTTTATCTTACACTTGTATCTTTAAGAAAATTAAAATTCACTTACCTAAGTTTTTTATCGATGTTCCTTCGATAGTAGAGAGGACGTGTCCGATTATCCGTCGATGCTGGTCTCTCTCGGGATGTCGATATTCCTTCGACAGATTCTGGTTCCTTATGATTATCCGCGTTGGCCTTTTCTTCTCTGGGATGTGCTGCAAGTCTTCGATATTCCCTCGAAGATGTCTTTTCGACGAACACACTCACTCGCGAACTAAGAACTCGGACGCGGATCCTACCGACTGCGCCAGTTAAATCACGGGGATTCGAACATGAGTTTTTAAAAAAAGAACGTCTACTCTAAATCACTGTTAAACCAAGAATGATAATTATATTCAATTCTACTTAGAGCTAACCTATGCAACTGAAACTAGCTGACCTACACTTTCCGAAGCCTGTCCAAGGGTCGATCACTGTTGTCGTCGTTGTCCGGATGTTATTTTGTTGATGCCGCAGTTTATCGTCAAAAGGTAAATGTGCTGTAGGCTGTTATGCGTTTGCCGGTCGCTCACGTGGTTGTTGGGGTTGATGCTTTTTGATGATTCGGGCCAAATAGTGTTTGTAGGATGTTTGGTGTTTTATCGTTGCCAACTTGATGTGACGTGGTGGGTTGGTTGGTAACTTATATATATATATATATATATATATATATATATATATATATATATATATATATATATATATATATATATATATATATATCAACATATATATCTTTCAATAGAAGTAAACAGTAAAAAGTTAAAAAGTTTTTAATCTTCCGGGACTCGCACAGTTGTACCATCAGGACCATGTGAGTCCCGGAAGATAAAAGTTCTTTTACTTTTTCCTTGGCATTATATTATGAATGTGCAGAGCATTGTTGTTATTTTTGCATTGCTAGCATGATGACTGCCCAGTTGAGAAAACTTTCTGAGCCGAATTGGGAATCGAACCCAGCCTCCTTCATCATGGTCTTGCATCAGAATACTAAAATTTCAGGAACTGTTTTATTTTTCAAAAACACCGAACATCTTCATTTTTACCCTTTTTTGTGAAAGTATCCTAAATTTCACTTAGTATTCGTACCGCATCCGTGTTATACATAATTAAATCGAAGCAAGTTGAAGTTCTCACTTTCTTATGAAAATTATGATTGTTATGCTAGCAAGGTTAAAAATTGCTAAGTCGATGTAAGTAAATCCAAGCAACAGTCACGGATGTAACTTTTGAAACAGTAAAGTTATAAATGAAAAATAAAATAGATTTATTATCTGCAGGATACCCTGAAGTAATTTCCTAAGGAATTTCAGTCGATTTTTTTTTTCGAAAATTCAATTATAGGGGAACTGTTCCGTTTTCCATCTTACTGAACATATATTCATCTCATCGCGAAACAAAGAAATATAGAGCACCAATTTCGTCGCTTCTTTTTGCTAACATATGCGTACTCTGCTGAAAAAAAATCACAAAAATAAGAAACAAATCAATTTTTTTTTCATTGCTTCGTTTTTCGTGGGATGAATATCGGAGCTCAATTCCTAAAACTGTAAATTCCTTTGAGAATTTCTTCAGAAAAAAGACGAGGCAGCTTCAAGGTGAAAGTCTTTCTAAGAAAGATTAAAAAAAATCCTCCCACACACTTAAACTTCTAATGAAATAATTAATATTGAGCGTCTTAGGGGAAAATGTTACAAGGTTAATTTTTTTTTCAAACTTCCATTTACTTCCACTATAATCACTAATGTATCATCAGATGCGTATTTCGTTTTCTACTTGAAAACTTCTTCACTGAATCGTTATCGTTACGTATCGTGAAAACACTTCACTGAATCGTTACCGAGATCTCGGCAAAAAATAAACTTTGCTGAATTTCGGTAAAGAAATTACCGAATTTCAGTAAAGAATATTACCGAGATCTCGGCTGTTGGAATCTCGCCAAATATTTTACCGAGGTCTACACAATAATTAAATTGCACACTTTAATTATTTTGTAGACCTCGGTAATCTAGTAATCCTTCAGAAATTAATCTAGAAACTGTTTTCAAAAATTCCTGTTGGTTCTCCTTCGGAAACTCCTTCAAATATACAACAGTTAATTCACCTGAAATTCATCCATGAATTTCTTTAGAAAACGCTACAGTAACTCTGGGACTTTCTTAATGTAAATATCGAACAATCCTCACAAAAATTGGCTCATATTTCAAACACTTCGATTCAAATGCCGAATGAAACCCAAATTGGGCAAAGGTTCTGAATTGAATAACGTCAATAAAATAATAGTAGTTTGTGCAACTAGTTGCAAAAAATGATTTTTTCAGCACGAGTTATAAGGCTTGCCGAGTTGGATAAATACTACGAGCGCTGAAAAAAAATCAAGTTTTGCAACGAGTTTGTAAGTGTTGGTTATGTTATGTCGAGAGTGTTACCGAGAAATCCGTGTTAAGTGTAGTGTATTTCGTGGAATAAATGTTGAAGAGGCAGGTAATACTCGTATCTCAGTGTAGGTTTTTCCCAACAGCCCCCTGTAGTAGGCTAGGTCCTAAACTAAGCTCTACCACCACCCTACGCAGCCATTCACCCACTGTTCTGTGTCCCACCACCAGAGGACCAAGGAAAATCCCTTTGGGTTGAAAGAGAGGTCACTGACTGAGGGACTAGGTCATAGACCTCAATGCATGCCATGCTCGTCTCCCTGTCCACAGAACTCTTCACTAACTAAAAAGACATCGATCGATGAGGTTGGAAATCCAGAGCTAAAGTTTGAAAAGTTTTTATAGAGTTAAAGAGAAGTGGACAGTGTACTCTCGCATAAGTAAGCAGAATCAAACGGTATTAGAATCTCCAAAGCTTGGAACGCTGACATGGAATACGCTTCGAATATTCCACACCAAAACTGGCTCAAGTTTTTTTTCACTGAATAAATCACGAGATGACGTCAAATATTCGAAATCCAAATATTCAGGCTGGCCACGTCCAATGTAAACAAAAACGGACTGCGAATTAAGGAAAATATCGATCAAACTGTTGCTTAGTGAGTCAACATGAGCCATAATTCAGAAAAAAATATTTTAAGCTCTTTTTAGTGAATTGTATTCAACCATCTAAGACGAGTTCAGTACTTTCCATTTAATTCCACTAAGTTTTGTTATCTTACTGTGAGGGCGGCTTCAGTGTCTCGTATTTGTCGAGTCAAGGACGAGACACTGAAGATGGACTCACCGTATCTGCAACGATAATAAAACTTAGTGGAATTAAATGGAAAGTATGAAACTCGTCTTAGACGGTTGAGCCATAATTTCCAATTTAAGATCTGCATCTAAATTAGTTATTTTTCGCAATCAAAATGTACAGTTCATCAAATATTGTAATATTTCCAAGACTTACTTGATAGTTTTTAACCTTTACTTGCTAATTGTCTTTGAAGTTTGAACTGAATCAGATTGGTTTACTTACCCTGTAACTTGCTGCTGTAAGTTTGCCTGATGTCTGAAAGGCGAGCGACATGTTTCTGCCATTCTTCTTCATTGAGATTGACAAGAAAAAGATATCTATTCAGGCTTTCCAAGAAAATAAATTTCATCCCTCAATTCAAAAATATTATGAATATTGCTTTTCGATAACCAATAAAACGGCAGTATAGTACAGAAGTACCTCGTGATCTGCAATCATTTATTTTATTTAGTTTATCGTAAAAACAATTGTCGAGAGCTTCAGATTTGATTCATAATTATGATAACAGTATCCAGCTCTTTTTCTAACTGTTGGAGAAGTGTCTTACAAGCAAGGACATATTGATGCAATGAACACCTTTGGCATGTCGAGCAAACTATTTTCTCTTCTCTGAAATCCTGGGGTGGCATTGTGCATCTCGATTCGAACCTAATTCTATCGAGTCGAACATGTTTGGCATTACGGGTTTCAATTCGATCTCGAAAACGACTCATCGTTCGAGTATGCTCGAGGAGGTACAAGAATAACGAGATGTTTTGGCATTATGGACACTCGTTAGCACACTGAAAAACGACTCAAGTCTCGTCACACTCGTCACCTTTATAGCTTTCGAATGTTGTTCGAGAGTTATTTCTTGCTGAAAGTTTTTAATTATATTTGCTATTATTTTTCTACGGGAAGAGAATAAATGTTTTATTATTGTCTCTTGAGGAAAATAATGTCATTAGTATACCTACTTTTATATGCAATATGCAATCTCTAGTTATCCCGAAATCCGCGTAAAAACAACTTCAACTAAAATCAGTTTTCACGTATTTTTTTACCATTTCGATAAATCGCGTGAAAAATCTATGAGAAAAATCTGCGTAAAAACGTGTATATTCCAAAATCTACATAAAAATAGATGAGTTAAATAAAAAAAACGCGCATGAGATGACTCAAGAGCATTTAACTAAAATATATGGAAACATCAAAGTGATTTATTATCGAATCTTTCTTTAGCTTTAAATTATTTAGCTCAAATTTGGATCTGTGGCACTCGAATAAAGTTAAAACATTATAATTTGTGTTGTAACAATATCGCAATTTACAACACATGTCGTATCGGCATAATATTTAATCGGTTGCAACTGCTCAATAAATAATATTGCCTTTGCCCTGAGAGATGCCTTTCCAACAGGCAACATGCTACACGCAGATGAAATTACTCTTATTCTCTCTGTTTACTCACATTCGCCATGCGCTGAAGGTTGTCTCTCCAGCGGGCGGCATACTAAACACGGAGACAGCTATCTCTCATTCTCTCTGTTTACATTTCGTTTGACAGAACATACTCGATTGAGCTAGTACAGCACCATTCGAAATCTTGTACTGCGACTGAATGAAGTCGAACGAAATACATAATGCCGCAATTTTTTCGAATCGAATGCAAAAACGTACGAATCGAGTGATTCGATTCGAGATGCGCAATGTCACCCCTGATTTTGATCCCAGCCTGGTGCACCACCAATACGAACTCTCACTACTTTTTCCCATTGATCTCATTACAAGGTTATCGAAGCTTTTGGTTGTAGTTTTAAATTAGTACAGAGAAAAAACTCTTCCTTTAAATCTCCTGATTCTGAGTTAACCTAATAAATAGATATTTGTACAAAAAAAAATTATATATTTATATATGATAGTCGAACCACAAGAAGGATGAATTCTTTGCAAAGGTCTCACGGCCCTCTTGGGACGGTCTCGCGCCCCACTAGGGGGGTTGCGGTCTACCGGTTGGGAAACACTGCTTTAGTAGATTGTCACCCATAATCACACCAAGCCATTGAATCTCGCGCACGCGATTTTTTTTATTATTATTATCAAATGAAATGAATGTTTTATTAATGTTCAATTTTATTTCCTTGTACACTCAACCCTCTTTTTACGTCACTTATTGGGGGGAAGTAAACCGAATGTGACGTAAAAAGAATTTTTGCCAAAAATTCTAGTATTTCACTTAATTTATTGATCGTTGGATAGTTTTGAATACATTCACTTGCGTCTTACATGAGGTATTGTAAGATTTCTCCAAATCCAGGCATATGAGATGTTATAAGATCTCCAAATTGTCCTGGAGTTTGAATCAAATGGTCTACCGAATCTACTGAGGCTTGCATGATGTCCTCAGCCGCGGTATCATCCCAATCATGCCCTCCGAATATTTGTCTTTCACTTGCGTCTCAAGTCCAGGTATATGAGATGTTTTAAGATCTCCAAATTGTTCTGGAGTTTGATTTCGGAGTATTAGTCTTTCACTTGCGTCTCAAATACAGGCATATGAGATGTTGTAAGATCTCCAAATTGTCCTGGAGTTTGAATCAAATGTCCTACAAAATCAACCAAGACGCAACTGAAAGACAAATACTCGGAGGACATAAATGGGGTGATACCGCGGCTGGAGACATCATGAAAGCCTAGGTTGATTCTGTAGACCATTTGATTCAAACTCCAGGACAATTTGGAGATCTTAGAACAACTCATATGCCTACATTTGAGACGCGAGTGAAAGACAAATACTCGAAGGACATAATTGGATTGTTACCGCAGCTAGGGACATCATGGAAGCCTTGGTAGATTCGGTAGCCTTTTTGATTCAAACTCCAGAACAATTTAGAGACCTTACAACATCTCATACGCCCAGCTTTAAGACGCATGTGAAAGACAGATACTCGGAGAACATAATTGGGTTGTTACCGCGGCTTCGGACATCATGAAAGCATTTGTTGATTCTGCAGACCATTTGATTCAAACTCCAGGACGATGTGGAGATATTTCTGGATTTGAGACGCAAATGAAAGAAAAATCCATATGTAGGACATAATTGGGTTGATACCGTGGCTAGGGACATCATGAAGGCCTTGGTTGATTCGGCAGATCATTTGATTCAAACTCCAGGACAATTTGGAGATCTTACAACATATAATATGCCCAGATTAGAGACGTAAATGAGAGGCAGATACTCGGATACTACCGCGGACGTTGACATAATAGAAGCCTTGGTTGATTCGGTAGACCATTTGATTAAAACTCCAGGACGATTTGGAGATCTTGCAACATCTCATATTCCTGGATTTGAGACGCAAGTGAAAGACAAATATCCTGAGGACATAATTGTGTTGATACCATGGCTAAGAATATCATGGAAGCCTTGGTTGATTCAGTAGACCATTTGATTCAAACTCTAGGACAATTTGGAGATCTTGGAACATCTCATATGCCTGGATTTGAGACGCAAGTGAAAGACAAATACTCGGAGGACATAATTGGGTTGATACCGCGGCTGGGGACATCATGAAAGCCTTGGTTGATTCGGCAGAACATTTGATTCAAACTCCAGGACAATGTGGAGATCTTGCAACATCTCATATGTCTGGATTTGAGACGCAAGTGAAAGACAAATACTCGGAGGACATAATTGGGTTATTACCGCGGCTGGGGACATCAGGAAAAACTTGGTTGATTCGGTAGACTATTTCATTAAAATTTCAGGACGATCTTGGAACAACCCGCATAAATCTAAACCATAATTGAAGAATTTCTCAGATCATCCATGACCATTAAAAACAAAAAAGCTACTGTTCTAATTACTGTTCATTCAAATGATAAACTAACCTCACCATAAATCATATTAACAGCATGTTCTATTGTATTTGGTCAAACAACTACATGGGTAATGGGCGGTTAAGTATAATTACTGTATAAAAAGATGCATTTTTCAGTACATTTTTATTCATACACAGTACGTAATATGGTCCACTTACAATCGTTGTTTTTGAGCAAAACAATATGGATTGTAATATATGAACAGTTGAATGATATGGTAAAAAAATCATCGCACCGTATCCCTTATCGTTCATCACCAGAAGAAGCGATTAATAATTTTACTCAATAATTTGATTAATACACAATAAATAACATTATAATTATCCTTTATTCAATTATTTCAACACTCGTTTCTAAAAATATCTCCAGCTAGGTACAAAGAAGAAGCCATAACTTTAAGGATACTTTTTGATGATGCTTTCTGCATTCTTTCCCAGAAATACGGAGTTGTCTGCAAGAAAATAGAAGAAAAATAACAATTATAATAAAATTGAAAGGTGTGATGCAGGTTTAAAAACTCACCTGTAAATATTTAATTTTGGAACCTTCCTTCAAGTTTCGCTTCAGGGTTTCATTGATTCGCGTCATTTCGAACTGTTGGATCTGCCTCGGGAACTGCAAAATCATTTCATATTCATTATTCATGAAGAATTTAATTTATTTCAAAGTAAGTAAATTAAAGAATTCTGTTACAAACCTGATTTTATTGGTGCAAACAAATCCATATAACACAAATCCAACGGGAAACTGTGCAAAAAAAACTAAGCACCGGCTTTTTTGCACCTGAAATAAACATGACTATACCGCCTCGACTACCGCACGGAAAAATAATTCTTCCGTTTCTAAAAAATACGCAAACTTATTGCAAAATTTTAACGGCTATCGAATTTTTATCATTGGATGATATGAGAGTGCAGTGTATGTGTGCAATCGAAGGGAAATAATTTTATCGTCGAAGAATACATTTCCATTTCATAGTTATATTCTATATTGTGACTATATCTGTTATCAACCAATAATTGTTCATTATCTTTTTCTTCTCAAAGAAAATTAAACACGGAGTGTAATAAATTATAAAGAAACAGTAATTTGTGAAATTATTACACATGGTGTCGTAGGTTAAAAGGTTTGTATAATATTGTTGATAGACAAACGTATGGTCTTACTTTAAATAGACAACTATATAATTAGTAACAATATCACATAGTTCATATGAATAGTAACAACACCACAGCATATTGTTTTCAATTATGCGGAAACTCATATGCCTACATTTGAGACACAAGTGAAAGACAAATACTCGGAGGACATATTTGGGATGAAACCGCGACTGAGGAGTCTAGTGAATTCTTGGATGACCTGGAAAGGAACGGCTGCTTAAGACATATTGAGTTTGGTTTAATGAATCATATAGGGCATGAACCATTTTAAATAAGAGATAACAGCCCTTCTGTTACGCGGATAGACATCAAGACCTCTGCTCTAGGGAATTCTTGGATGACCTGGAACGGAATAATTGTGATGGCAAATGATGAATAAACAAAGCATCTACTTTGTTCTTTGGAATTCTAAGAGTGCCTTCTTATAGGCTTATTTTTGGATGTCAAAAATGTTTCAAATTAGTTTTACGTCACGTGCCGTAAAAAGGAGGCCGTAAAACGAAGTGACGTATAAAAAACTGCCGTAAAAAGAGGGTTGATTACATATTCATACCACCTACTTGGGGACCATTTAAATATTCGTACAAGTTTGAATCGACATCTGCTAAATCTTTAATTACTGTAAACACACTGGTCGGCGGTAAAAATGAATTCAGGCTGCTTATGTGCCATATCTGTAGTTCAGAAATGAACTTGTGGCTGGTAGTTGGTTGATTGGGAAGATTCCAAGATGATAGAAGAGGTTCGTCGCTTGTGAAATTTCCTTGGCGTAGAAGTCATTTGCATGTTATATGCTTATAGAAGTTAAAATACTAAATAATTTCGATAGTATGATATGTTAATATCCGCATGTGTGTTTTCAAGAGAACATTCCCCAACATTTTGGTTTTATACTGGTTTTATAACATATAACATATAATATAAAACTTAAAATGTTACTTGGGTTGGTCTCTCAGGCAACAGGCCCCCCCCCCCCCGAGGCAAAACGCCTTTTGTGGTTTCCCTTAAATTTACCGTCATTAAGGTGGCCGTAACAAAACTAGATCTAAAATTATGTAGGTTAGGCGAAAAAAGTTTCAAAATAGTATATGGGAAGGTGGGGAAAACCGAAAATTTCCACATTTTGAAGAAACGTCTAACATTTTGGCGAGGCAAAACGCCCTAGTGGCACTAACTTACAATGTACTTGCGTCTCCATGCACTATCCATACCAGGATGCTGATTCGACGACGCGTTGTGATTTGTTCCCTAGGAGCTGCCAGTTAAAAGGCGTTTTGCCTCATGAGTTTTCCGGCAACAGAATATCACCACTTTTTTGAAGCGGGCTTGGTAGTCATATGGCTACTGCTTCTGCCTCATACGCAGGGATCGTGGGTTCAATCCCAGGTCCGTTTCATTCTCCTACTTTGTATCTTTCACTATATTTCTCATGTTCTAGCAATCGATAGAACTGGAAATGGACTTACCGTTTCCATTACTATTCCTATACCTTCAACTTGAGTATTCTAACAGTAATCTAGCAGATTGGAAATGAACTATAGAGCTCGTTTCCTACATCCAATTAGAAATTCCATCAGTTGCTTTCTCCTATCTACCACATTGGCAGCTCGTTAACCGAGACCGGACTTCTGCCTCTCGAACCTAACCCAAAAATTCCAACAAATTCCGCATGAACTCGTGGCAAGTGCAGAGGTATATTCGGCTTGCAGTGGGTGAGTGATTGCATCATCATTTCCTCCCCTTCCCTACATTGACTTGCATTCTGACGTGGCAGGCGCCAGTATGACCTAACAAATGAGATCACCAGTACTTGTACATTGAAGATGTGTGCTAGTCCCAAGCAAACATCTGTTGGTTACCTGTGCAAGAACAGCTGATCTGGTCATAATGGAGTAACAACTACGAGCAGTCAATTAAGCTCAAGCTCAAGCTTAACAGAATATCACCACTTTTTTGAAATTTGAATATTATTAATATGATTGAGATTTTTGACAATTTGTGAATGGCATCAATTAGCTATCTTGTTTAACTGTTGCATGATGTAAAAATACCCATGAATAGCATTACAAATAAGACAATAAAGCAGTGTTGGTTAGCTAGGGCATATTGCCGCCCCTTCCCCTAAAGGATATTGAAAATGTGCATAATCATATGATCATATGGACACGCATGATACATTTGTGCGTTGGTTACGGGGTTATGTAGGAGAAGAAGCATCAAAACGCCCCCCGATGCAAAACACCTTCTGGGTATTCTCTCATAATTCCTGTGTTTGAGGAATTGAAAGGAAGGCAAACCCCCCTAGTGAGACTAACCTGCAATGTACTACGCGTCTCCACGCACTTTCCTTAAGTTTTTGTACTTTTGTCTGTGGAGGTCCCCTCATACCACTAAAACCACTTCGAAACCACCAAATCTACAGGCTCCTCCATAGACAAGTTGGTAGCAGCTGCCGTTAATGATAATTGCATAATTCAAAAACATAAATTTTTATCAATTGTTTTTCGCATCACTAATTGATCAACAATTGCGACTCCGACCGGAAAGCTATCGGTGAATGGAACTTTTGCTTTCTTTTGTTTCTTTTTTCCGGTACATACAACCCTGTCGGCAAAAATATATTTATTGGCAAACATTGATTTATTTATAAATTTTTGTAATATTTTGATGTAATTTTGGAACATTTTGATTTGTTTATGGAAAGTTGATTTACACGATTGAATAGAGGTTGTAATTTACCTCCTATTCCAGTGTTTAAAAATATAATTTCATAGAAATCAGAAGTACATGATTTCAATGAATCTGTATCGCTCGAATGATCCTAAAACTTTTACTAACAGGACATTGATTTAAATATGAAATGTTCGGCATAAGATGCCAGGTTCTCGAAGTGCATGTTTGTGTATGCAACTCTCGAGTATTGATCAATAATCGCACCAGATATATCCTTACAGCCAGTTGGAAACATAAGGGGCTCCCTGTGTAAGTTAGAGAAATGATTGCCATTGAGCCACCTGACTCATTTTAACTCATTTTGGAATTTCATGCAATTATTAGCTGTACATTGATGATTTAACATAAGCCTAGCTGCTTTCTGAACGATCGCTTATCTGGGTCATCACATCAACTTTTTGCTGATCCTGATATTTATGGTGCTTTGATGATTTTCAAAATAGGGATTTATCAAATGTTGAAAAAAATCAGCAATTAGCTGTTCCAAACCGTGTAGCAAAATTGTCTTCTTCAAATTTATAACATTTATGTTACAGTTACATGCTCAATCATATATTATTAGAGAAAAAAGCAGTGGTCGTTAAATCTCCATGTGGTGCAATTAACTCACTACTTGGCATCCGTTACAACAAATTGTTACATTTAAAGCAATACGTATAGTGGCACAAATTCCGCATACCATTTTGAAAGGGGTCTTCTAAAAAAACCTAGACATCCAGCTCGGTTGTTACATAAGACATTAAATACAAATTGATTATCACATTGAAATAAATTCCAGCCTGTTTTGTGTAGAAAATTATTGCTGCAGACGGGCAAGCACATCGTGTAAAAAAGAACACCAATTAGATTTGGAATTGGAAAAGTAATGTAGGTATTAAAATTAAGATGGTTAGAAGCAAAGCGATGTAGTTAACGAAATCCTATTTTCGGGAAACTACATTTTTGGTATATAGAACAAATCGGTTGTGTAAAGTAACAGTTTTCAGTACTCAACTCAAAACTTGACATGATACTTACTTATGTATCTTACACCCCTATGCTTCTATCACCTGCAATTGCTATACAACGCTCCACAATCTGCATCATCTTATTTATCGAAATACATATGATGAGTAACAACTCTGAGCAGGAAAACAAAAATTGCTCGATCATATAATTGATTGACGGTCGCCGATAAAATAAAAGCACGATACTGGAAAGCAAATTGTGGTGCTGCTGGTCTATAGGTGTCTATGAGTTGAGTGAGGAAGCCACGGAAGTGCTTACAAAATGCAGCATTGGTTCTTCCAATGATGAACCAACGGTGACGCACAGTGGAAAGGAAAACATTGGAAAGGTGTTTCAATTCAACCTACAGGTTTTCCCGGCAGCTAATTGCGCTTGGACACACTCCAATATAATGGTAACTCCATTGTTAACCTATGTTTTAATTTATCGCAAAATAAATTCGATAATAAGCCCAGACTAGAACGATTATATAATCCTACTTCTTCTTCTTATTGGCATTACATCCCCACACTGGGACAGAGCCGCCTCGCAGCTTAGTGTTCATTAAGCGCTTCCACAGTTATTAACTGCGAGGTTTCTAAGCCAAGTTACCATTTTTGCATTCGTATATCATGAGGCTAACATGATGATACTTTTATGCCCAGGGAAGTCGAGACAATTTCCAATCCGAAAATTGCCTAGACCGGCACCGGGAATCGAACCCAGCCACCCTCAGCATGGTCTTGCTTTGTAGCCGCGCGTCTTACCGCACGGCTAAGGAGGGCCCTATATAATCCTAATCCTGTTTGAATTAACTCAATTTCATTTTCTGAGGTTATCAACCAGCTTTTCTTATGTAGCATTTTTCACATAATTTTTTTGTATTCATATGGAATGTAAGGAAATGCTTCCCATAAGTCCTTACGTAAATAAGTTGAAATGGCATTTAGATAATTTTAAACATCCCATAGCGTTAGACATTTCAACATAACATTAGATAATTTTAACACCATAATTTTGAGCAATTAGGGATTTCAATCTCATTTTACAAAGATTACAACATGGAATTTAATGTTTCTTCTGAAGGTTAGACTACGAAATCTAAAAAAAAAACTCCTACAAGTAAAGTTGGGGGAGGTGCGGCACTGAGGAACTACAATTTGAATTAGGGTAACAAAAGTAAGAAGTTTGTTGGATTTAGTAGTTTTTTATAGACATTTTTTTGTAAATCAATCTTACGGAAACTCATTCTCAAGATGCAATGATGTTCCTATACAATAAATGCTCAGCCCATGTGTATGTTTTTATTTTGAGAGTCTGTCTAATATTCACCTGGATATAAAAAAAACTTTCGCGGTCACTGTGCGAAGGTGTCGCTGGTAAGTGATGGTTCGGCCAAGAAGAGCTAATGATGCGCGCAATTTCGACTAAATGATCCGCGCGCCACGAGTTGGGGGGGAGCTTACCAGCCTAATAACAGGTGCCGACCGTTGCGTTGGTGCATCCTCAAACAACAACAATAACAAATATTTTTTTTTCATGGACTGTTTGGCGATGACCGCTCCGACCCCAAACCCAAATCCACAAATTGATAACGGTAGGCGGATGCCAGAGAAGTGGGAAGTGGGCGAATGAATAGCGGCGCAGGCGTGGGACTTGCAACTTTCGCTCTCGTTTACTCAAATCGCGAAAGTGTTGAGATGGGTCTCTAAATTTTGGATGCTCAGCTGTCTCTCGTGATGTTTTGTTTTTCAATGCGAAGCAAACCCAAAGTATTTCTCAATGATATACCAAACGTAGCACTTCAAGATTGATATCACCTTTTTGTAAAAAATATAAATGGTGCAACAGGTGCGGAACATACATTAATGGAAGTAATTTAACAGTTGTTGATTGTGAAATTTCGGAGCAATTTAGCTTTTTCTGCATCCACGTAAAATATGGTTCGCACGAAAACTTTTGCTCCGGAATGTAGAGAAAATTTCCGAGACCTTCAACATAATCTATTTACTTAGTAGCTGCAGACGGCCATTTGGTTGTGTGCCAAGATAAAAAAAACTTCGGTCTCAAATTTGCCTCATGTTTGAGAAACACCGTTGTTTGAACAAAAAAACGGCTGGTGGTGAATATGCTAAAATGTTGAAAAGAGAATCTGAAGTTGGTTGATCAGACCTCTGCTGACCGTTGTCGTTATGGTGTTGACCATCAATGCACGTGGGTCTGGGTCTGTTGAGATTTGAAGAGAGTTTGGATTAGGAGAGTGATGCTTTGGGTTAGGAAGAAACTTTCTTTGCATCCGCGTCGGGTTGTGTGTGGTGGGCGAGAGAAATGGATCGAAATGCGCGCGCCACATGCCGGTAGCTCTCAGAGGCACTCGTGCTGTGTACCAAGGTGGGTCTTAGATTTGATGTTTGGTTTGGAATTCGGGGGGCTAATCGAGCTCAGGTCTTGGAGACTTCGCGCCAAAAGTCTATATAAATCAGTGGCAACAGCAAGATGAATGCTATAGTTTTTGTGGGTTTTTTCGTGACAAGTTGTAACGTGGGAAAATTGCGGAACTACAGTGATCTTATTGCAGGCGCATAGTGATCGCATTGGCCAACGTAAGATATGCGGAGAAGTTGTATTACTCTGAGGGAGAACAATCCGATAAGTTTGAATACTCGTATGGTGAAGCCATCGTTGAATACCGGTCAATCAACAGAACATATGTGTAAGAATAATAATTTAAATGGACTTTTGTGAAATATGTGCATTATTTATTATGAGTGAAACAAAGTTATATGAATATGTTATACAATTGAGGAAATAAAAAACGGTAGATTGTGTAAGTCACATGTGAAAGTTTTCAGGAAGAGCCATTGAATAAGTAACAATGAACTGTGAACATATTTTTGTCCGTTTTTGTCCCGTTTATATATATTCGCTAATTGTAGCGGACAATGCACTATCCGACAATACTAGCGCACCATAGAGTATTGCAGTAACTTTAACTGCTAACAACTAAACCGTCTAAGACGAATTAAGTACTGTCCATTTAATTCCACCAGTTAATTTTCGTTATCTTTCGAAAATTAACTGGTGGAATTAAATGGACAGTACTTAATTCGTCTTAGACGGTTTAATACATTCCACTAAAAAGAGCTTAATATATTTTTCTGCTAACAACTAGTTTTCTAGAAATCAAGATTTTAGAATGGATGGACGAAAACTG